>NC_064810.1:141477702-141818977 GCF_023721935.1 Panthera uncia
GTGTGTGTGTGTGTGTGTGTGTGTCTCTCTCCCCCCCCCCCCCCCCCACTCTCTGTCTCTGTTTCTCAAAAAATGAATAAACGTTAAAAAAAATTTTTAAAAAAACCATGATGAAGTACCACCTCACACCTGTTGGAATGCCTAAATTAGCAACACAGGAGGCAGCAGAGGTTTGTGAGGATGCAGAGAATGGGGAACCCCCTTACTCTGCTAGTGGGAATGCAAACTGGTGCAGCCACCCTGAAAAACAGTATAGATCTTCCTCAAAAAGTTAAAAATAGAACTACCCTACAACCCAGAAATTGCACTACCAGGTATTTACCCAAAAGATACAAAAATAAGATTTGAAAGTGCACATGCACCCCCATGTTTATAGCAGCATTATCTTCAATAGCCAAACTATGGGAAAAGTTCAAATGTCCAATGGAAGTATACATATATACAATGGAAGTAGTATATATACAATGGAATCTTATTCAGCCATAGAAAAGAATGGATATTTGCCGTTTGCAACAATGTAGATTTTATAAACAGCTGGAGTTTATTATGCTAGGCGAACTAAGAGAAAGACAAATACCGTATGATTTCACTATGCAGAATTTAAGAAACAAAACAGATAAACATAGGGGAAGGGAGAAAAAAAAGAGAGCGGGAGGCAAACCATAAGAGACTCTTAAGTATAGAGAACAAACAGAGTTGCTGGAGGGGAGGTGAGTTGGGAATGGGCTAAATGGGTGATGAGTATTAAGGAGGGCACATATTGTGATGAGCACTGGGTGTTATATATAAGTGATGATTCACTAAATTCTCCTAAAACCATTATTACACTATATCTTAATTAAAATTTAAATAAAAACTTGAAAAGAAGAAATGGGGAGACTCAAACTCTGGTTGTTTAAAAAGTATGGACAAGATGAATGAAGTAAAAAGAAGATATAAACAAGTTTCAGAGTGAAAGAAACATAATGAGAGACATAGTAGATACACCAGAATTCTTAGATGTATGGCAGAATTGGGAATTCCTCCCTTGGGCAAACTTTGCCAAAAGGGGAGACATTCTGCACTTCGTTTTATGAGACTATTTTCATCTTGATATCAAAACCAAAGACAAAAAAGAAGAGAATTGAAATTATTAGACCAATCTCATCTATAAACATATACATATGTTTATATATATAAATCTTAAATAAAATCTTATATATAAATTGTATAAAATCTTAAATAGCTGTTAATAAACTTCATACAGCAATATATATGTTAAAGAAAAATTCTCCTAACGCTTGACAATGTAGGGTTTACCTGGAATGCAAGTATGTTTATCACTAATAAATTCATTATTACAACATACCCAATTAACAGGCTTAACAAAGTCTTTGTTTACCTAAATATATACAGAAAAGCAGTTGATAAAATCCAACAGTACTTCATGACTAGCAAAAAAAAAAATCCTTGTCGTAAACTGGTAATTAAAGGAAAAAAAAATTTTTGTAATCTTTTAATGTTCTCTACAAATATATATATACATATTTGATTTTATAGTCAAATAGAACCATTCTCTTTGAAATTAGAAAAACGTGTCTACCATCATGGCTTCTATTCAATATTATGCCTGTCTTAGTATAGTCAAAGATGATACAATGATTGAAAATACATAAACAAAACTCTCTCTCTCTCTCTGTCTCTGTCTCTCTCTCTCTCTCTCTCTCTCTCTCTCTCACACACACACACACACACACACACACAGGAGGAAAATACACATAATGTGATGTGAAATGCAAAATAATGTATTGCCCAAGGACAACTGGTGAGTAGCTGAACCAGGAGTTCACATATAATTTGCCTCTGAAGTCTGAACTCAGCAACTTGTGCTGTACCATCTAGTGGCCCAGAGAATGGGGAAGACTAGCCATTTCAACTGCAATCTAAATTGCAGTCTTGCTTCTTGTAAATTTCCTCACCAGTTAAATAACCAGAAATCTTAAATTAATATTATTAACGGAGTGCCTTGATGGCTCAGTTGGTTAAGTGTCCGACTTAGGCTCAGGTCATGATCTCTCTGTTGGTGAGTTTGAGACCCAAGCCAGGCTCTGTGCTGACAGCTAGGAGTCTGGAGCCTGCTTGGGATTCTGTGTCTCCTTCTCTGCTCCTCCGCTGCTCATGCTCTCTCTCTTTCTCTCTCTCTCTCCCTCAAAAATAAGTAAACATTAAAAAAATTAAAAAATAATAATTCTAATTAATATTATTAGCAAAATTTTATATTTATCTTCCAGAAGATTTGGTCTTCATGTTTTCAGATTTTTCCACTCTTCCCGTATGATAAATAGTGCCACACTAAATATTCTTGGGTCTTCGTATATGTAGAATAGTCTCTTGTAAGTTTATTTTCTGTGGATACATTCACACGAGCAGTATTAACAGGTAAAAAAAAAATGTGAGCCATGGCTATTGGCATATGTTGGCAAATTTCTAAAGCAATTTGTGGTGACCCTGTAATACGATATGTAATTGAGTTTCTAAACATATGATTAACTCATGAAATAAGAGCTTGTTTAAATGGTGCTTATATTTGGAGAATAGTATTTTACTAACTCATGAATATGGTATATTGACATCATTCTTTAAAGTAGGTTTTTATTGCAAAATAAGTTGCTAATATTTTTACTTTATTTTAGTTATATTATTTTTAGTACACACATAATTATTGAGCCTAGAAGTTGGAGGCTTAATCATATAATTCTAATGTTTTGTATGTTAAAAATTTTTATAATAAAATACTCGGAGAAATGTTGTTTTCAAACCACTTGAATTAATGGATAAAAGGCAAAACTGTATAAGCAAAAGATTCCTTTAGTTTTAAAAGGAGATTTAAAACTTTGATATGGTGAAATATTTTGTTACACTTGATTTTCATCAGAACTAGAAAAGGGTTATCACATAATTTCATATACATATACATATACATATACATATACATATACATATACATATACATCCCAAGAGGCAGTACAGCTTAAGTAGGTAAGACCACAGAATTTGGAGCCAAACTGCCTGCATTTAAATCCCAACTCTACCATATCCTAGCTCTGGGACCTCAAACAAATTTCTTAGCTTCAGTTTTCTCTGTAAAAATGGTCATACTTATTTTTATTTTTATTTGTTACTTAAAAAATTATTTTTAAGTTTGAAGCATTTTATGCCCAGAGCAATTGATGCTTCTATTTTGTTCCTTTCTTTCTGGGTAGGTGGAAACATACATTGTTCAAAATGTATAGTCTTTATGGGATAGAGAAGATGTAGACAAAGAAGGTATAATAGGGCTGTTTCTCTGATTTTAGTTTGAACTTTCTTTCCTCATATTCTTGAATATTTATTCTTTTCTTCTGGTTTTCCAGATTAAATGTATTTATGGAAAAAGAAAAATTGGACCGTAATAGTAGAATACTGTAATGCTGCAATGGATTCCTCAGCTGAAAACAGTATGTACGTAAACAAATTGTGGGTTCAGTGTGAGTATGAAAGCTGTTTGAAGTGGAGATTGTTGTCAAGTGAGGATGCAGCCAGAGTTGATCACAATAAACCATGGTACTGCTTCATGAACACTGATTCAAGATACAATAAGTGCTCTGTTGCTGAAGAAGACTTTCCTGAAGAGTCTCAGCTTCATCAAAGTGGATTTAAGATTGTCTATTCACAACTCCCTCTTGGAAGTCTGGTTTTGGTAAAATTACAGAGTTGGCCAAGGTAAAGTTTTTGTTGTTGTTTTATAATAAACCATTGAGTTACAGTCTTGCTAAGTTTATGAATTTTTTAAACTTTTCAAACAATCAACTTTTTTCTACTATTTGTCTGATTTCTTATTTACTGTTTCCTGATCTCATCACTATTATTTCCCTGATACTTTAGGGTCTGATTCTTCTTTTTCTAATTTTTTAAATTAGAAACTTTAGGTAACCTAAACTTTAGGTGATCTTCTTTCAAATGAGCTGTTAGAAGTGTATTTTTAAGTTATGTAATATTTGGGGATTTTTAAATATCTTATTGATCTTGAGCTCTAGTTTAAATGTATTGTACTCAGTTTCTTTGAATCTTATTTTATGGCCCAGCATAGTCTGTCTTGAAAAGAATGTATATTCTATAATTGTTGACTAGATGCCCAAAATATTTTTTTTCTTTTAGATTCTATAGATTTACTATTGTATAGCTCAGCGTTTCCCACACTAGACTGATTTTCCCAAGTGTGCAATATGTACTGTCGTTTGGGAAACTGTTTATCGCTCCTTCTATTCTGAATGATAGCCTTGCTGGAGTATTCTTGGTTGCAAGTTTTGGGACTTTTTTTGTTTTTTTGTTTTTTGTTGTTTGTTTTTTTTCTTTCAGCACTTTGAATATATCATGACCACTCCCTTCTGGCCTGCAAAGTTTCTGCTGAAAAATCAGCTGATAGCTTCGTGGGGCTTCTTCCCTTGTATGTAATTGTTTTTTCTCTTGCTGTTTTTAAAATTCTCTTTATTGCTATCTTTTGCCATTTTAATTATTATGTGTCTTGGTGTGGACATCCTTGAGTTGATTTTTTTGAGCATTCTCTATGCTTGCTGGATCTGGGTGTCTGTTTCCTTCCCCAGATTAAGGAAGTTTTCAGCTATTATTTCTTGAGATAAAATTTCTGCCCCTTTTCTCTGTCTTCTCCTTCTGGGACTCCTTAATGCAAATTTTATTATGCTTGATGATGTTACTGAGTTCCCTTAACCTGTTATCATTTTTTATTATTCTTTTTTTTCTTTTTGTTATTCAGTTTGTTTGCTTCCCATTACCCTGTCCTCCGGATGTTATCTGTTCTTCTGCCTCATCTAATATGCTATTGATTCCCTCCAGTGTGTGTGTTTTTTTCTTTAATTTCAGTTACTGAGTTCTTCATCTCTGACTTGTTCTGTTTTGTATTTTCTAGCTCTTTCTTGAAGGTCTCACTGAGATCCTTCACTCTTTTCTCAAGTCCAGTGAGTATTTTTATGACCATTACTGAATTCTTTATCATGCATATTACTTATCTGTGTTCCATTTACCTGTATTGCTGTGGTTTTGTACTGTTCTTTCATTTGTGACATATTCCTCTGTTTCCTCATTTTGTCTAACTCTCTGTGTTTGTCTCTATGTATTAATGAAGTCAGCTATGTTTCCTGATCTTGAAAGTGGTGGCTTTATGAAGAGGAGGTCCTGTTGTGGCCTATAATGCAAGGCTCCCTGTTCACCAGAAACAGAGGTGTGTCCTATGTGATTTGCTTGCACCCTACTAATGTGGCTGAGTTGCATTTGCCTTAGTCCAGTTGGCTACAGTGGCCCACTTTGCTTGTGGGTGCACTAGGCAACGTTTGGTCCTTGTGCCATTAAGGGGTCAGTCTAGGTTGTCATGGGCTTGTGGTTGGGTGGTGTCAGCAGTCAGACCAGATGTCTGTCCCCAGTCTGCCTGCTGGGGCGACAGTTGGACTGATCAACAGGGCACCCTCTCTGTGCTGCCAGCTATAAGGTTTGGCCACTGGGACTGTGGGGGCACTGATATGTGTGGTTATCTTCCCCTCTCCCTGGGGCAGAAGTCATTTTGGAGTGGTACCAGTTCCCCTTGGAGTTGCTTGCAGGCTGTACTGGGGCAGGAGCTGCTTTGGAGGGACTCTTGCTGTGTCTCTTTCATTTTATATGACATGAGTTCTGTTCTTTAAGAGATTTTTTTCAGTCTGTTTTCTCTCTGTTGTTCAGATTGGATCATTTCTACTTTAAGTTCACTGATTCTTGCCTCTTTCCTATTCATTCTGCTATTGAGAGTATCCATTGGCTTTTTTGTTTTGGTTATTGTATTTTCTGTTGTAAAATG
Source organism: Panthera uncia (assembly GCF_023721935.1). NCBI lineage: Eukaryota > Metazoa > Chordata > Mammalia > Carnivora > Felidae > Panthera > Panthera uncia. The sequence continues at coordinate 141,483,566 of NC_064810.1, forward strand.
TACATTTGGTTCTCTCTTTCTTCTATTTAGTTTCATTTTGGATTTTATTTAAATCTGTTTTAGCAGGCTGCTCCTACTACTGCACTGAAGGGATATGAGGGAACCTCTTTGTTACTGCCAGGTGGCAGTTGGAAGCCTAGGTTTTCTACTCAGCTTTCACTTAGTCTCTTGGAAGGGAAGGGTGTTTCATTACTGGTAGGCAGGGATGAGAGTTGAGCCAAGTCACCAACTTGGTTGAGAGAGGTAGAGTATCTTGTTACTCACCTCCACTGATACCATGGGGGGAGAACCATGTTAATGCTGGAAGGTGATAACAATTCCATCTTCCCAGTAGGCCTCTTCTGCCACCACCTGAGTGGGAAGGACATGGGGCTTTATTACTGCTGGGTGTATTGAAGTGTAGGCTCACCACTTGACCTTTGTTGATGGGGATAGAGTTGGGATCTGCAGATTTTTCCATGGTATTTAGCTGTTTTCCCAGCTATTGCTTAAAAGTTTTCTGTCTTGCTAGGCTTTCCCTATGCTGGTCCTTTGACTTGAGAAAGCAGGCTTCATATGGACTTTTTGTTCCTTTGTACCCGTTGGTGTCTCTGAGTTGCTGGCTTCTTTAGCACCCAATCTAGGAGATAATGAGGCAAAAAGAACACTCAGGCAGCTCCCTGTCATATCATTCTTCAGGTCCCAAGGTCCTTATCTGGCTTATTTTCTCTTCATCTTTTAGAATCTTCTTATGTTTGTTTGAAATATAATACCCAGAAATTTTTGGTGTACTTAGTGGGAAGAATATAGAGAATTGAGTCTATTTCAACTTGTCCAGAACTGGAATCTGCAGAATAGATTTTCTTTAGCCTTTTTGTCTAAATCGTATACCCAGAGCCCCTTATTCTATTATTTTCTCAAAGTATCAAAAATACGAACTTGTTTTCTGAAATTTCTTAGCATTTTTCTTTTCACATATTTCCTCCCCTGTTCCACACAACCTCACATACCATCAATATCCCAAAACAGTGTGGCACATTTGTTACAGTGTGTGAACCGGCATTTACCTATCACTGGTGACCAAAATCCACAGTTTACATTAGGGTTTGATCTCTGTACTGTGTATTCTGTAGGTTTTGACAAATGTATAATGACATGTATTCACCATCACAGTGTCATACAGAATCGTTTCACTGGCCTAAAAATCTCCTTTGTTTCACCATTCATCCATCCCACTACCCCTGGCAACTGGAAATCTTTTTACTGTATCCATAGTTTTGCCTTTTCCAGATTGCTGTATTATTGTAATCATGATATGTTGCCTTTTCAGATTGGCTTCTTTCGCTTAGTGATATGCATTTAAGTTTCCCCTGTGTATTTTCATGGACATACATGGTTGTTTTCATTTGTATTTCCCTGATGACATGTCATGTGGAGCATTTTTTAATATGCCTATTTGTCATTTGTATATCTTACTTGGTGAGATGTCTACTCAGATCTTTCGCCAATCTTTTAATTCAGTTGCTCATTTTCTTATTGGGGAGCTTAAGAGTTCTTTGTGTATTTTGGATATCATTTCTTTATCAGATATGTCTTTTGCAAATATTTTCTCCCAGTCTGTGGCTTATCTTCTCATTCTCTTGCCAATGTCTTCTGCAGAGCAGATACTTTTAATTGTAATGAAGTCCAACTTACCCATCTTTTTTTCATGGATGGTGCTTTTGGTGTTGTATCCCCACTTTTATTTGTACCTTCTCTTTCCTTTATCTGTATTGATCCTTTCTTCTTTGATTTGGATTATACTTCCAGCAATTTCTCATCAGTGTAAGCTTTTGTCCTGATAAAGGAGTTTTTTGTTGGTTAGTTTTAAGTGTTCATAGGGCCCAGACTGCTCCAATACCTTCAGGTTTTGTTGTAATCCCCCTCGTAGTTTGGCTGCTGTGCTCATGTTGACTTGCTGCACTTTTCAATAAGTACTTCTTTCAGTTTTGAGGCTCTTATTTCACAAACCCATCAGACCTCTGGTTGCCTTCCCCCTCCCACCGTTTCCCCTCAAACAGATGCTAGTAATATGTGGGTCTTGTAACTGTCAGTAGTTTGAACCTGCCTGCTCCTATTTTGGTAGTTTATGTGGATAGCTTATCACTTAGTTTTGTTATAGATGTTGTGTGTCAGGTTTTGGCTTTGCTATTATAGTTGTTCTACCTGTACTTAAGGGGAAATTTCAGGAGATTCTAAAACTACAATAACATTGGCACTATCTTCCCAGAATCCCTTGCTATTTTACATTGCATTCTCATACTTAACATTCTCAAAGCTAGGATACTCTGCCTCATATTACCTTGTTTTCATTCACAGTTAGCTATTCTTCATGAAGAATATAAGATGTTTTCTTTCATAGAGAGACTGTGATGGACTCACGTTAACATACATATACACATTCACACACACACACACAACACACACACACACACACACACACACACACACACACACACACAACACATACATAAGAGGCCTTCAATTCAATACCTACATTTATGTCCTTACTCTGTCACTTACTGTTGTGGGCTGAATTGTGGTCCCCAGAAAGTCATACTTTCAAGCTCAAACCTCAGAAGTGACTGTATTTGGATTCAGAGCCTTTAAAGAGGTGACTAAGTGAAAATAAGCCATTAGGGTGGGCCCCACACCAATCTCACTAGTATTCTTATAAGAACAGGAAATTTGGACACACAAGGAAACACCAGGGATGCACATGCATAGAGGAAAAACTATGTAGAGATACAGTAGGAAGGTAGCTATCTACAAGCCAAGGAGAGGCTTCAAGAGAAGCTATCCCTGCTGACCTATTAATCTTAGATTTAAAGCCTCCAAACCTATGAGAAAATAAATTTCTGTTGTTTATGCCACTCACTCTATGGTATTTTTTGTGGCAGCTTTAGCAAACTAATACATTTAATGTCTTTGCAAATATGGAAATCTCTCTGAGATATGTACCATTTGCTACTGAGTACTTTTCTAGAGATCAAATATGAAATATTGTAAATATATACATATTATTTATTTAAATCATAAAAATATTATTTTCTTCTGTAAAATAATTAGGATTGGCATGAAGAGGAGCTAGATAGCTATGTAAAAAAATATTTTAAAAGACATGAATATTGGAGCACCTGAGTGGCTCAGTTGATTGAGTGACCAACTCTTGATTGCAGTTCAGGTCATGATCTCAGAGTCGTGGGATCAAGTCCCGCATCCAGCTGCACCCTGAGCATGGAGCATGCTTAAGATTCTTATTCTCTCTCTCTCTCTCTCTCTCTCTCCTTCCCCTCTCCCCAACTCACTTGCTCTTGCTCTCTAAAAAAAGGTATGAATATAAATGCTTATTTTATGATGTTACTTATGACAGTATTTGTAGTCCCATGCCATTTTTCAGATCTAAAATTAATATTTTGAAAGCATAGAGGTTTTATTTTCTAATGGAAATTCTTAAGGTTCAATAACTAATTCAAGAAATGCATTTGTTTCTTGTCACTATATCTGAAATATTATGTTATAAATCTGATTAGGAATTTCTGTTGCAGTTTTGTGCTTATAACTGAGGGTTAGAACTTGAAATACACATGAAACATGTTTTACTCCAGCCCCTAAATGTGTCTAATCTATGATTAGAACCATCAGAATACCTGCAAAATGCAGCTATATCTACCTTCTTGCTTACTGGAAAGAGTAGAATGCATTTGGCTAAGTAGTCAGATGTATTCCTCTTTATGAAATAAGTATAGTTGAATACAGGCTTAAAATATAACTTTAAAATATAAAAACTCAAATCTAGTTATATTTTTTTATTTGTTACTGTAAATACATACAAAGATTATAACAGGATAAATTGCAATAGCAGAATATAAAGGTAGAATTAACCCACTAAAAACAATCAAACATCAGTTCTTAGTTAAGCAACATTAAAGACGTTGAAGTTTCAAGTGGGAAGACCAGCTAGGTGGCTATGGAGACACTTAGGAAGTAATATTATCTGGGTCAGTTCTTGTTAGCCTATGGGTCTTACACTGAGCTTTGAAGGCTCAGAAATTCAATCTTATCAACATCTCAGAGTTAGTCTTTACAAAAGAGTTGACCTTTTCTAATAAAGCTAAAAAAGCCAAAGAGAGACTGATACAGAATCTAGAAAGGCCTATTTAATCTTTATGTAATAAAAACAAATAATTGTCAAGAGAAAGCACTTTGTCTATGGGCAAACTCCATGGAAAATCAATTTATAATAGTTACATTTACCTCCACATTGTGAGATACCTCCACACTTACATGCTTACAAAAGTACATATGTAGCTTCTTGTCTTTGATCTATGCATGTCTGTTGTGCTTAGGGTGGGGATACCTACATGTACTAAGAAGAGAAAAACTATCTTCCTAATGTTTAAGCACCCTTAATTTTTAAAAATCGATCAAATAGCATGGTATTCAGCTAGAAACGGCATAGAAGTTAAAAGTGAAAAATAATGGTGCATATTTTCCTTAGCAGAAGATACATTGTCAAGCAGAAACTAGGCTCTATTTAGGGTAACTACCTTGGGCATATTTACACAGACATTTTACAAAGTTTTTCATAAATATGAAAATAAGTTTATAGAAAATATATTTGCATTCTAACGTAGTGTAGTAGTAAAATTTAATAGTAAAATATGCCTTTAAATTAACAAACCAATCCAGTGATACATTTTAGATATAGTATTTAAATTTCTAAAATGAGATTTCTACTAGATCCTTTCACTATTATAAAATATTATTTGATTACTTCTTATTTGCATTATTTTGCCTATAGATTAATATACTTATAATGTAGGGGGGGGGTGGGGATGGGGAATCTCCTCCTCCCATCAGCCCCCTGTAGTTGGGTACAGCCTAGAGATTTTGTGGCAAGTATAACATTCAGTTAGTGATGATTCCAATTCATCCATTTTGTTTCCCACAGATAAAGAAGGAGGCCCAAGTAAAATCTGCTCTCCTCTTAAACATCCAAACCATGGTTTGAAAATAACAGTCATGTACTTCTCACTGAGTATAAATACACAGCAACTGAAATCATGCTTAAGCTTCAACTTCTATTGAAGGCAGTAGCTATCTCATTAAAGATCATTTCTGGGGCACCTCGGTGGCTCAGTCGGTTAAGTGTCTGGCTCTTGGTTTCAACTCAGGCCATGACATCATGGTTTGTGAGGTCGAGCCCCATGTTGGCCTCTGTGATGATGACACGGAGCCTGCTTGGAATTCTCTCTCTCTTCTCTACTCCTCTCCTGCTCATGCATGCTCCCTCTCTCTCTCAAAATAAATAAACATTAAAAAAAAAAAAAGATCATTTCTACTGGATGAGAAATGTGTAAGACATCAGTTTCTTCATGGTATATTTGCACTTGAAGTTACCTGTTGTATCCAAATTTCTCCTTTTCTCCAAGTGGATTCCAATACATGGATCTATTTGTGTTGTATTTGTGTATTTTACCTCCCACCACCCACAGATTCTAAAATTTATCACACGACTTTTCTTGTAATTCTGATACCTTCCCATCGGGTTGCCATCTCTTACTCTCCCTCTCTCCCTCTAAGCCCACAGACAACACTTTAGAATTTCTCATCAATATGGGGCGCCTGGGTGGCTCAGTCGGTTAAGCGTCTGGGTGGCTCAGTTGGTTGAGCGTCCGACTTCAGCTCAGGTCACGATCTCGCAATCCGTGAGTTCGAGCCCCGCATCGGGCTCTGGGCTGATGGCTCAGAGCCTGGAGCCTGCTTCCGATTCTGTGTCTCCCTCTCTCTCTGCCCCTCCCCCATTCATGATCTGTCTCTCTCTGTCTCAAAAATAAGTAAACGTTAAAAAAAAAAGAAAAGAATTTCTCATCAATATGGATGTGAGAAATCGGGGGGTGGAGGTGCACAATGCAGTGTCATTGTTGACAGTTTAGAACTCAAGTTCAGAGTGAGATCAAAAAAATGGACATCAGCTTTCTTCAGTCACACTGAGTCAGAGAAAATGATGGCTGTCGCATGTGGAGAGAGGTAATCTTGCTTTCTGCAGCCATTGCCTCTCCTCACCTTCTCCTGCAATTTGGTACATTCTATCTAGTCCTGCTTGACTAGGAGTCAGACAATTCCTTTGCACTGCCTGAAGAAATACTAAAGTGCCCCAGTTATTTGGACATTTGATGATACTTTTCATAATTCATTTGTAAACCAGTATGCAAAATTTTCCATAATATAACATGTTTTAAATAATGAATAGAAGCTTTTTTCTTTCATTGGCATCTAATTATTTTTAGGAGTCACCTCTATTTTTATTTATATTTTTTAAAGTAATAATTTAAATTGAATACCCTTGGGCCCAATAGGTTTGTGTGTAAAAGAAGTTGTATCAGAATTTGTGTCAGAAAAGCTTATCTTAAACATAGTAACTGCAAAATTTCTTTTCATGTCTCAAGTGTTATAAATCCTGTGATTGTTTTACACTGAATGGAGTTGATGCTACTTATAATTTGATACTGCTTGGCAATAATCCTTTTTAAAATTGCTGTGAGGTGCAAATCACCTAGTATTAAACACGAACCCCTTACATTTTACAGAGCAGTCAACAAATATAACAATCACAATTTGGCTTCTTTTAAAGTAGTTATTAATCCAGTTGGAGGACCTACTGTTTCTTGATTTCTGATAAGTTAGAAGTGTCCAATGCAGCTGCCATTCATTCTTAATCATTTATTTGCCTATTGAAATCTTTTTCTTTTGAGTGGGTTCCTTCAGAAATGTAGATTTCCAATGTAGGTTTAAAAGATAAACTCCACTCAAGGTTTCTTTTAAGCACTCTTGAGCCCAATAAGGTTGCCAAATAGCAGTGATACTGTGATGTGAACCTGATAATAACTAGATAGGTCCTGAACCTCTCTTTGACTTTTCCATTATCATTTCCAGTTTTCCAAAGTATTAGACTTCTTTGGGTTCTCTGTAGTCTGACTCAATTTGTGATCCTCCAGCCCTTCCTCTTCCCTGATCTAGGGCTGCCAGACAGCCCCTTCTCCTAACTCAGAAAGGCCCAAGAGTCAAAGAACTCTGCTCAGCATCCCGTTCAATTCACATACTCCACCATCCCTGGTGACTGGTGCACCCAAGTCATCACCTGGCAACTATACTTGGGATATGTCAGCTTCCTGGAATCAATTTTTTTTCATTAATACTAACTATGACATATTGTGTTAGTTTACATTGTGTTATTTGTGATCTGTAAAGACTTTTTTTTACAGTGGTATGGTAGATGTATTTCTATATTTAGGACTTTGTAACTTTCATATCAATAGATAATTTAGTAGAAGATCAACCATCTATGGTCCTCAAACCCAAGAAATTTGTAGATTTTGCATTTTTGTGATTTCAGATTCTTTATAGCGTGATTTGTATGCTTTCTCTAGGTTTTAAAATTATCTAAATGTCTAATTTGTCCAGTTTCTAAATAAATGCGACAAAATAATGCTTTGTATCATTCTTCCTACTTCTCATTTATACCAACAATCTTACTGTATATGATTGTATTAGTTTGCTAGGGCTGCCATAACGAAGTATCAAAGACTAGGTAGCTTAAAAATAACAGAAATTTATTATCTTACCCTTCTGAGGCTAAAATTCTCAGGTCAAGTTGTGTCAGCAGGGTTGATTTCTTCTGAGACTCTCACCTTGGTTTGTAGATGGTTTTCTCCTTGTGTTCTTCATATGGTCTTCCCTTTGTGCATGTATGTGTCATAATATTCTTTTTTATAGGGAAACTAGTCATGTTGTATTAGGGCCCACCTTTTAACTTAGTTATTTCCTTAAAGACACTATCTCCAAATACAGTCACATTCTGAGATACTGGAGATGAGGACTTGAACATGTGAATGTGGTGAGGGGAACCCAGTTTGGTTCATAATGGTGGCACTCTACAATATTTCGATTTGCCAAACCCCAAAAAATGTATAAAGCATGTACTTGTTTGAATTTTATAACTAGGACAGTGAGGAACCAGAGTCATAGCAAGGCCTAGTTACCTGCTTGAGGCCTCTTGTCTGGTAGAAGGCAGAACAAGAGTCTGAATCTTCTGATTTGAACCTGACTACCTTTTTTCACAAGAGAGCTGCAAACTGAAGTAGAACTTGGCATTCCTTAGTCACAGCTTCCTGACCTTATTTACTGTCTTCCTTTCCTGCATTAGTCTCCGAACAGTAGGTCAGAGTCTCAAAAGATTGCTAAAACAGTCAAAACTTAGTTGATGTATATATATATATATCTTAAAAACACCTATATACATATACAGATACATATATCTTTATATATATAACATATATATATCTTTATATATATCACATATATATGTGTGATATATATATCTTTATATATGTAACATACATATACATATGATATATATATATGTATATATATGTATATATATATATATATACATATATATATATATATATATGTTTTTGCCAAATGGAAAAATGAACCTATCAAGGAATTTCTAGAGGTTTATGTCACGAAAGAACATACCTCTAAAGATTTATTTTTAGTAAAGGATAAATCTTATTTCTAGAACTAAAAATTTTTAGAAATTTGGTCTTCCAGTGGAGCAGATGCAAGGAAGGGGCAATATAGAACTGCTGAGCTCTGTTTCTGCGTTTCCCACAGTAGTTAGAATTTTTAGTGTTATCGCAGCCTAAGCTGCCAGTACCCCTTTGGCAGCCCTGAGCCCTTTGGCTCAGGAAATGCCAGCTCTCTTCTACCCTGTCAGAAACTGTCAGTGGGTTGACATTTTAGTAATTAAGCCTTCTGATTGGTTAGAGTTGATTCAAAGCTGCCATGAATCTTACATTTCCTATTAGCCCTGACTAAATGTCTCTTACAGATCCTGGAGATCATCCTTCTGTCTTATAATTCTTTTTCCTTGTATCTTATGTTTATCTTAAATATGTGACTTTTCCAAAGCTTTCTATATCTACAAAGATACAACTGATTACATCTATCAAGTGAATATCCTACTTTTAAAGGATACAAGTATGAATATGTTTAATTTGGGGGAGTTTTAAAAATTCCTAGGAGAAAGTTTGATATATGATTGTCACAGATGTATTGATTTCTGCCTTTTTTTTTTTTTTTAAGCATCAAAATAATTAAAACTACTTTCTTTTGAAAGCTGGCCAGGGATACTTTGCCCAGATCCTTTTAAAGGGAAATATGTGACCTATGACCTGGATGGAAATGTTGAACAGTATCACATAGAATTCCTGGGTGATCCCCATTCAAGATCATGGATAAATGCAACATTTGTTGGACATTATAGTATCACATTAAAGGTAGGTACAGTAACATCCCAAGTTTTATTCTTCTTGTGCTTGTTTTTAGTTATGGCCATTTTTGTCTCAGAACCTAAAAGATACATAATTATTTAGTTTTATACTTATATGAACAAAATAGTATACTATTTGTTTAAACCAAATATTTGGATTTTTGAAGAAGTTTTTTCGAAGGAAGTGTGAAAACTAGAGCAGTTTTAAATTTTATTTTCCTAATGGCAGTATAGTATGAATCAATGGAGGACTTTACATAATTGCCTTTTGAAACAATTTTAAGATTATCAGTTGGTAATTTTTTAAAATTTCCCTTGAGAAGACTCTAAGTTGTAGCCCTAGCTCATAGGGAAAATTAATTGTGGAATGCAACCAGAGTTTCAAATTTCAAACAGAATATTTCATTATACTAACTCCTTCAGTATCTTTTTAAACTTTAAATCACACACTACAATTAATGAATAGGCTGGACTCTCAGGTTAATGAGAGTAGGTGACGTGGATCTATTTCCGTGGGTTTGGTTTAGTTATTATAAATCAATTCAATTATCTGTGTCTGTTTTATAATATTGAAACTTTTCATCTGCAAACCATGCTTTCATTAGAAATCTGATTTAAAAATAGATGTCAGAAATGTGGATTCCTTTGTTTCTATTTTATGGTGAAACATATATATGTTCCAATACACATATAGATGAATGTACATTTAAACCACACCATTTAATCCACAGTGTAAGTAAATCTGTGTAAATTTGAGGTAGTTTAAAACAGGCTTTTACTATATCTTTGGCATAAGCACTATCTTTTTTCCATGCAACTTGAAAGAAACTGGAATGGAAGGCCATTTTAATAAAAATATTTAAGCATGAAATAAGATACATACATTCATTCCATGGTAGTTGTGAGTCAGTCATCTTAATGTGAGGCACCTTCTCTGCTTTGACGTTTTGGATGTGTTCCTAGCCACTTCTCCTGGCAACCACAGAAGACAGGAAGAATTGTTCTCCCTTCTGTGCCCTTCTCCCCTTTCCTAAAGGACGGGAAAACCTGCTAGCTCTCATGAAGCAGGCCTTAGAATCTTAGACATTTGACAATATGGTAAAGAGCAAGGCATTCTTAAGAAATTATATTTAAATATAAGTGAAAACTAGAAGTGAATTTTTAAATTGTCTCAACTAATATTTCTCTCAAGATTTGAATTCTGTGAGGATTAATTTAAGTTGATTCCAGTGAGCATACCATTAATCCCTGGGACAAGGAAAAAAACCTGATGCTAAACAAAGCTAAACTCAAGCATTGGGAGCCAGAAGTTTTTAACTTTCTGAAAGCATTAAAGCAAACTTGGAAATTCTCGGCAAAGACCATCAATTCAGGGCTCCTTAAATTAAGCAGACCCCTAATACAAGGATGAGAACAGAGAAAAATAAAGTATTCATTTCCCCTTTTCCTTCCCCCAGTCTCCCAGCTAGCCAGGTACTCTAGGTAGATAACCCATTGGGTGCCCACAGGCTTGGGCAGTTCTCTTCTCTACTGTCACTCAGGGTACCTTTCCTACATGCTCTTGTGTGTGTGTGTGTGTCTCACTCTTTTTGTCTGTATCTTTTTCTTGTTCCCTTGGAGCTGATAATAATAGGGGTGACTTTCTCTGTGGGTCTCTTCATTCAAGGCTAAAATTTTAATTCCCTTCTACCTAATTCAGCTGGCACAAGTCAGATTATTCCTTTGTGCTCTGATTCCCCACTCCTGCCTATCTAAGGATCTCCACTTAGCAGGATGGGAAGACTCATATTGAAGCCTCATTGCCCCAAACTACTCAAGAAACAGAAATGAAGGAGGTTGACTCCAGAAACCCTGCCAACCAAGGTAGAAAAATGGTAAACAAAAATGTTACATATGAGAAATTGGTTGAAAAAGAATAATTTCAATCTATGTATTATCCAGGGATAGCTGAGATTTCCCTGTCCCTGGGAGATGGAGATAGTATTAGCCCCAACCTACAGTTCTCTTGTCTAGACTTCCCAGAAATTTAATATTTTAATGGTTCTTTCTTCACTGGAGCTCCCATAGCATCATATTCTGTCTCTACACTATACCACATTGATCCAGATATTAAGTTCACACCCCTTCTTCCATAAAAAAGGTCACTCACGTGAAAGATACTGTATAGTAGCCAATGTGGACTTTCTTAAAGATTTTTCTAGAATTGGAAGAGGATGCACATTGTACAAGTTGTCTTATCTTTTTTTCTAAAACTGGCAAAGGATTTATAACTTTTACTGCTTAAACCAACTAAGTCTTATTTCATATATTATTTTAACATCATTTTATCCTAATTTGTATAAGCTTCGTTTAACAGGTGATTAAATATTTAAGAGTTGTCACTAAATATGGACTACATTGCAGTGTATATGTTAAGGTGGGAGAGAAATATGTAACCCTACAAAGACATTATATGCACCTGTGAGAAAATGAAATATTGTTATATTTTAGATTATGAAAAATTTAACTCTTTTAGTTCATGTTTGTCAATTTTTTTTTGAATAGTCAGTTTCCCCTGGTTGATATATTTATGGGACCACTGACTTACTAATTTTATCGTTGAAAGCACAACAGAGCTCTGTCACTGCCTATTGATAGGTATAGAGGATAAGTTTTTCCCCAACATATAAAACTTCTCATAGATACACTGGATATACATTAGAAAGCAGTTGAAGGCAATATTTAGATTGTATATTTGTAATTTATATTATTTTATTCATACAGTTATTTTTTCATTTACTATAAAATCAGCAGCTCTATAGACAGCTGAAACCCATCTTCCCCCTTACTTAAAATAAATATGAACATGTGCCAGATGGCTATTTTCTTTAAGAGTTGATACACGGAATACAGTTCTTTCCCCAATTAACCCAAATGTTGTTCTTTTGTATTTAGTAGATACATGTCTGCAGAACCCGTTATTTGCAAGTTTATTTTTTAGCTTGACAGACTATATGACTTAGTTTAGCATTTCTGAAGCCTGGCTGTGCATTAGAAAGCTTTACAAAATAACAAGAAAATGACAACAGCAACAAGAATGTAGCAATGCCTGAGCTCTACTCTTCTGGAGCGTTTCGATCAGAATCTCTTGGTGTAGGGCCAGGCCTCAGTAATTTCAAGTTCCTCAGATGAATCTAATGTGTAGGCCAGAGACTAAATTTTCTCAACTTGAGCCATCAGAGTTTTGTCGGCTTTATCTTGACTAGTGTAGTAATATAACTTTGGTTATGGCTTACTGTTTCCTGTTGCCTTCTATTTCTTTGCTTAGTCTTTTACTTTGGTTTGCCTGGTAATTATGCTTACTGCCATATGTTCACATGTCAAACCCATAATAATCTGTTTGATTGAACACGACTTTAAGGTCATTCCTGTCACTCAACATTCTGCATAATTTATAGATATTGCTGATAAAGCTGATATATAATTTGAATTTAATTTTTAGTAGGTTTAAGTTGATCATCCATCTTATTGGTTGTATAGAGTCATTATAATTTTTCTAGGACATAAATAATGCACTCCAACCAGTGATTGCTTGGCCTGCAGTTTTCTAGTTTTTCATATTGCCAAGAAAACATAGATAGTTCACCCCTGATGCTATGATGCTCCAATGCAAAATTTAAGGGTTTATTTTGTTGATGATGTGAATGGATTTTTTTGGCTTTATATTTTAGTGGTCTGCTTACTACTGTATGTAGGGTGTACCTGTAGGTATGCAACTATGTCTTTGGATATCATTTGTGTATTAACCCATTATATTATGGAGTTGCCTGTATTTTCCAGGAAGATGAGCAAGGAGCAATGCCATATTGCTAAAGTTGAGCTCTGCAACTCCTAATTCTGTTTCCTAATTGGAGTAGCATTAATAGTGCTCTCCAAAAATTTCCAGATTTCTCTCCTCCTATTACAAAGAATTGCATATTTGATACTTGTGGTGGGGTGGGGCCAGTGAGTTGTGTGGAATTGATGAATGCCACCTTTTTGAGCACATAATGTGTGCAGGGCAACATCCTCCAGAGTTCACTTTCCCCGTGGCACTGTGACCAAAAATGTTTGAAATGTCGATTTGCTACTCTCTCAGCCTGGATCCCTGAATGACTGCTACTGCCCCCTCCCTACCAGATAACAGATAAGCAAAGTGAGGAAGATACAGGCCTTGTTTAGTTAAGCCCATGGGATTATTCCAACAAATGCACTAATGATGGCACAAAGGATGTCCCAGTTCTTTGTAACTTGTATCTTTAGATGGACCATTTTGAAATTTCAGTACTCTGAAGAATTTGGCCAAATGACTAAAATCATAGTACTCTAAATCTTCCAGTCTGTAAATAGAAATAACACAACTTGTCACCCTGTAGTAACTTATAAAGTAAGTTTATTTCTTTTCTGTATAATGATAAACATATGAGTAGAACTTACCAACTGATGATCAATTTATTGAATATAAATTGGGTCTAATAAATATCCTCCAACAAAGGGCTCAGATGTCAACATGCACTGTGATGACTCCAATGACTAAAAGAGCCCACAGACAGCAAAGATGCAATGAGTCTCTGCCATAGGCCGTGGGTTGAGTAGATCCTTTTCATATAAATTTTAAAGTCTCATAGCAATCCCATGAAGATTGTCACTATTTGACATATAAAAGAAACCAAGATTCAGGCTACTTGTCTAGCCCAACATCATTCAACTACCAACAGATGAGATAATGATTAGAATCAATGTCTAACTCCAAAGTCCAAATTATTTATCTTTCTATACCATGCCAGTTTACTTATGCATCAGCAGTGGCCTGCTTTATTATGAATGTTTTCCCCACATTTGCCTACAAAATGAGGAAAATTCTCATCTTTTAATTCTAAAAGATTGAATCGTGGAAGTCTCTGGTAGACTTGCTCTTTGTTTGCCCCTTGTTGTTCCCCTTTGGAGGACTAGTGACCAAGCAGAACTCTTGATATTTTCAAATTACATTTGCAATCATCATAACAAGTAAATATGGATTAACATCTACTTGAGCAAGTGTTTTTGCTTATTAGGATCCAGATTCTAAGAGTGTAGTTTGTAATAAGGATTAGCAAATTAGTGTATAACTAGATCATCAGGCAGTGTTTTGCTCTTAGAGTAATGGAATAAGACTGGATGCAAATCTGTTGATCTAACTCCATGGAAAACTACATTTGTAATATCAATTATGTGTGTGTGTGTGTGTGTGTGTGTGTGTATAAAACACATATTTCTCATCTTACAGTGTGGTTACATTCTGATAAAACCATAATAAGTTGAAGATATCATGAGTCCAAAATGTATTTAATATTTCTAGCCTACCAAACATCATAGCTTAGTGTGGCTTACCTTAAATGTGCTCAGAACGCTTACATTAGCCCACAGTTGGGCAAAATCATCTAATACAAAGCCTAGTGAATAATAAAGTGTTGAATATTACATGTAATTGAATACTATACTGAAAGTGAAAAAAAGCATAGTTGTATGGGTATGGAATGGTTGTCAATGTACCGGTTGTTTACTGTAGTGATTGTGGCCTGACCAGGAGCTATGGCTTGCTGCCACTGCCCGGCATCATGAGAAAGTATCCACCACGTATCGCTAGCCCGGGAAGAGGTCCAAATTCAAAACCTAGAGTATGATTTCTACTGAATGTGTATCATTTTGCACCATCGTAAAGTTGAAAAATTCTAAGTGGAGCCATCATAAGTTGGGGATCGTTTCTCTATATGTGTTTTTGCACCGTGTTCCTGCTTGCAAATAATCTGCATAACAAGCAAATTCTCAGAAGTTTTTATTGTATAAATTCCATATTTGATATAAAATTTGCTGTAAATTTGGTATTATTGGATTCAGATTTTTTATTTGTGTGCTTGTTTTCTAAGCATTCTTTAGTTCTTGGCCTGGAGAAAGGTTAAGAAAATTAGAGTATGTTTCCATAACTGTGACCTTATTTGTGACTAATATGCCAAGAAAACTTTTGTAGTAATGTATATTAGGGAAAAAATTAACTTGTCATAGTAGTTCAAAGGGCAAGCCCTAGAGCCAGGCTTTTTGGGTTTGAACGTTGGCTGTGTTACCTACTAGATGATTGACTACAGGCGAGTCACTTAGTCTTTACAAATCCCACATACCTCATCTTAAAATGGAGGTTATAATGGTATCTGCCTCCTAAAGATACTGTAGAGGCTGAGATAATACATGCAAAACATTTGTCACAGTGCTTGTCATGTAATAGGTTCTTTTTAAATTATTATTATTGAAACATAGTTGACTTACAAAGTTATATTAGTTTCAGGTGTACAGTATAGTGATTTGACAATTCTATACATCCCTTAATGCTCATCACAATTAGTGTAGTCTCTGTAGGAGGTTTTTAATAAACATTAGTTGATGTTCTTCACTGAAACTACAGGTGAAGTATACATTTAAAATTATTTATTTCCTTTCCCTAGAAACCCACATCTACAGAAAGGAGTACCAAAAAGATACCAAGAACAATAAGATAGGAGAAAAGATCTTTTCTTTTGATTAAGATCATATGTGAAAAATGATACAATTTTAGTGTTTTTTATCAACTAACATGCTCCCAGAAATGGGAGGAAATAAAGCTAATTGATCATCTTATCCTTTAATTCTTTAGCACATGACTGAAAGAGGCCATTGCTGCAATGCTTTTCTAGTTGACTATAAACAGAAGTGCTCTGAAATATTGAAAGCAGGAGATAAGTTAGAGCCTTCTTAATCTGACTCCTTGGTGAGTGAATAGTCCCCAATATCAGCAATGTCTTGAGAATACTTTGGATTTGTTTGATGGAATTTGGAAGGAGAATAGGAAATATTATCTTTCATGTTCTTTGCAACTGAATGAAACCAGTTTCTTTCCCTATCTCTATTCTGCTTTTTGATTCACTCACATTTATGTATGCTGACTTTGCTGCTCCAAATAAATTCTTGAATTCACCTCTGTCATCTTCCGACTTCATCTCTTATGAATTTAGATAGCTGTGAACTTCTACTGAAGTTAAAAAGTCCAAATTCAAATAATATGACCAACTTTATACTCAGATTATAAAGGATAGAACAAGTGGCTACCTTTCCCATCATCAAATGCATGAAAAATGTATTAAGTATCACCTAGGTTTCTCATATTGACTCTTCACTGGAACAGTAGTAATCTTTTCTAGGAAATTCCAATATATAGCTTTCTCAATTTTCTAGAAGTGTTTAGTTTCTGTTAAAGAAATCAGAGTCAGATCATTGTTCATAAGCCAAAATATGAGGCTTACTAAATTGCCTTCAGAGTCATATCCCTTATTAGTAAGCCTGCTTTAAAATGAGTCTTTAGGGTGCCTGGGTGGCTCATTTGGTTGAATGTCTAACTTTGGCTCAGGTCATGATCTCATGGTTTGTGGGTTTGAGCCCCGTGTCGGTCTCTGTGCTGACAACTCAGAGCCTGGAGCCTGCTTCAGATTCTGTGTCTCCCTCTCTCTCTGCCCCTCCCTCACTTGCATTCTGTCTGTCTCTTTCTCAAAAAATAAACAAACATTAAAAAATGTAAAATAAATAAAATCAGTCTTTTAGGTTGATGTTCTTAAATTAGTAAATAGTAGTGGAGTAACTTTTTGGTACATTCTTCCATTAGGGAATTGTGAAGTTCAAAACTCATAATCATATAACTGAAAGTCTACAATTGATCTATTAACTTTCTTTTTTCATTGTTTTTAAAAAATTCCCCCACATATTGATTAATTGTATCACATCTTCTAGCCAAAAGCCAGGACCAGTCTATGACTCAGACAAAACCCATTATTGCTAAACCCTAAACAATACTGATTGAACTAACTTTGAAAATAAATTTCGGAATTACCACTTACTTACCATTTGTTTAGCTCCCAGAATATGTGCTGATTCTGCATCACATATTTAGCCATCCTCTTCTAGAACTCCCACCTGCTTTTGTGATTCTATCATGAAGCAGAATCTGGGCATCTGTTTGTAATAAATACAACTATTGTTTTCCCATAAACATATTCTATTAAAAATAAACAAGCAAATGTGGGGCAGAAAATCACAACCAGGATGCCTGGGTGGCTCAGTCTGAACCAACAGACTTTTACTATCATTTTGATCTGGCCATCCCCATAAGGTTGAAGGAACACATGAAATAATGTGGATTTCTATTTAACGAATAATTTTCTAAAATATTCCTTCTGATATGGTGCATCTGAGTGGATCAGTTGGTTAAGTATCCGACTCTTGATCTCAGCTCAGTTCTTGATCGCTGGGTCATGAGTTCAAGCCCCACATTGGGCTCTGTGCTGGGCGTGAAGCCTACTTAAAAGAAAAAGAAAAGAAAGTAGCATCCAACTAACTTTCCTTTAGGTCCAGGTCTTGATAACCATACATACTGTTGCTTAAAATCTGTTAGACCAATCCTGGCATTTTTAAGCCCGGGATAAATAAGCACATGTTATTTTCCTGGTTGATTTAAACCTGTTTTCCCAGTTCTGTTGAATGTCCCTAGCTATAACAGGCAGCCTAGCTAGAGCAGTGCTTTATTTTTAAAAAAAAAATTTTTTTTAACGTTTATTTATTTTTGAGACAGAGAGAGACAGAGCATGAACAGGGGAGGGGCAGAGAGAGAGGGAGACACAGAATCTGAAACAGGCTCCAGGCTCTGAGCTGTCAGCACAGAGCCCGACGCAGGGCTCGAACTCACGGACCGTGAGATCATGACCTGAGCCGAAGTCGGACACTTAACCGACCAAGCCACCCAGGCGCCCCTAGAGCAGTGCTTTAGATGAGCAGAGGCCTTAAAAATTACCTATTGGCTCAGTGCTCACTTTGCTTCCTGTGCTCTATTTCATCAATATATTAGTAATACTTCATTACTAACAATTTGTTACTAATACTGTCATTTTACATAGCAGTATTTACAGCAACTCTCTTGCTGTAGACTCAGTGATATACTTAGTTTTGCAAAATAAAAGTCTACAACTTGAAATCAGAATATGTAAAATTCTTTAAACTGTACATAATAAATAAAGTTGATTTAAGTTTTTGATTCTTTTTAAAAATTGGGATCAAATATTTAACCATATGTTCAATGGTGATTTAAGTTTTCAACTACTGATAATAATCCTAGAAAAAATTTTCCTAAGTAGTGTAAATATGACCTGATACAGAAAATCCAGATGGCAGTTTTCTGTTATTTTCAGTACACTGTATTTCTTATGATATGGGCTATGAGCCTTTTCATAACACCGTCTTTGAGATTTGTGAAACAGACTTGCCTTTTATTGAAATAAAATTTTATAGTGGTAGAGCCCATGAATTCTGGAGCTTGATGTGTATGAATTCCAGCTCTGTCACTTACTAGCTATATGAGCTTGGGCAAGTTCTAAACTCAGCGCCTCAGTTTCCTCTTTTGTAAAATGAAGATAACAATAGTACCCACCTCCTGAGCTTGTTAAGAAGTTAAAATGAGTTGTTTGTAAAGTGCTTAAAACTGTACTTGACACCTAATACTACAGAAGCATTGATTAAATTAGTAACTGAAAAAATTAATAATAGAGGTGCCTGGGTGGCTTAGCTGGTTAAGCGTCCGACTTCAGCTCAGGTCATGATCTCATGGTTCATGAGTTCGAGCCATGCATCGGGCTCTGTGCTGACAGCTCAGAGCCTGGAGCCTGCTTCAGATTCTGTGTCTCCCTCTGTCTGTCTCTGGCCCTCCCCAACGTGTTCTCTACCTGTCTGTCTGTCTGTCTCTCTCCTTCTCAAAAATAAAAACATCAAAAAAATTTTTTAATTAGTAATAGACTCTTTAATAGAACTCCAACGGAAATAAAACATATACTCAGTCAACTCCTCCCTACTGTGAATAGAGTTCCTATCTCATTTTCTTGGATTGCATAGACCAAATGATAAATATTTATGTTCTCATCACTTATGACATTACTAATGGACATTCGAAAAATGCTTTACATTTTATAAAGTACTTTTTACATACACTATCGCATGTGATCTTCATTCATTGTTAAGAAAGTTGAAGCTTAGGTTAAGTGACTTGCCTGAGATCACACAGCAACAGAACTGGGACTGAAGCCTAGGTCTTCTGATTACAAACTCCAGGTTTTTACATTATATGTCAACCTTCTTGACATTTATATTGAGCCATCTGCTTCTAATCTTCAGTAGCATACCAAATTTATAATAAGCTATCATCTGTAAACTGGAGTATCCCAAAGTCCTTCTTACTGATATCATGCTGTTAATTCAACCTACTTGATTAATTAACTTAACCATAAACCAGAACTTTACAAAGTTTGACAAAGGTGTAAAAGCTTTTTTCTTCATGTTTAGTGTATGGATTCCTGGCCACAGATTTAGAATCTCCATGGCTGTCATTAAAGCTTAGTATTTATTTTATTCTCTTGTAACCTTAGAAGTAATTGGTTATCATTTAATACAAACATCGGTACTTGATGCCAGGATTTGTGTTTTTGTTTTTTTGTTTTTGTTTTTGTTTTATACTCTACTGTTGGTTCCCAAAATTGCTCAGTATCACATTATCCCATAGAGCTCTTTAAAAACATTACTGTTCTTTGTTATTGAGCCATTAAAAAAGATAAGGAAATTCTACCATTTGTGACAACATGAATAGACTTTGAAAGAATTATGCTAAGTGAAATAAGTCAGACAAAGACAAATACTATATGACCTCACCTACATATAGAATCCAAACAACAACAAACTCAGAAAAAGGGATCACATTTGTGGTTATCAGAAGTGGAGGGTGGGGGGAAGGAACTGAAGAAGGTAGTCAAAGGGTACACACTTCCAGCTAGAAGATCAGTAAGTACTAGGGGTTATAAGGTACACCATGATGACTGTAGCTAACACTGCTGTGTGGTTTATAGGAAAGTTGTTAAGAGAGTAAATCCTGAGAGTTCTCATCATATGGAAAACAATTTTTTTCTTCTTTCTTTTCTTTTTATTGTATCTATATGAGAAGATGGATATTAGCCGAACCTATTGCGGTAACCATTTCCCGATATATGTAAAGCAAAACATCCTGCAGTGTACCTTAAACTTCTGCAGTGATGGGTGTTAATTATTTCTCAATAAAACTAGGATAAAAAATACACACACGTGTGTGCATATCTATCTAGCTATTCCTGAACCTACATACTGGGGAGTGTTCTGTGAATCTATATAGTTCCTTGGTGAATCTGAAGAACCACTATATAGCAGGTTATCTTACCTACTTTCTATCTGCTTCTAATCTTCAGTAGCATACCAAATCATACCTACTTTCTATCTTTATTAGAATTAGCTAAAGAAGGTGTTTATGAAAATGTTATTTTTTTAAGTTTATTTTGAGAGAGAGGGAGAGAGAGAGAGAGAGAGACAGAGCAAGTGGGGGAGGGGCAGACAGAGAGGGGGACAGAGAATCCAAAGCAGGCTCTGTGCTGACAGCAGACAGCCTACTGTGGTGCTTGAACTCTCACAAACCATTAGATCATGACCTGAGCTGATGTCAGACATTTAACTGACTGAGCCACCCAGGCACCGCCAAAATGTATATTTTTAGTGTGTGTGTGTGTGTGTGTGTGTGTGTGTGAAATGTGTAAATGTGTTTATGAGTTTGTGGTGCTAAACAAGCCAGACAAATCTTTAGCAAAATTGTGATGTTAGACCCCCCTGTCCTTTTAAATAGTTTCTCTCCTTTGGTGGTGGTTGATTTTCTCCCTGCAATGACAGCTGGAGCCCTCTTAAGACTTTTTCTCTCCTCTCAAAATCTGATTTCAGGTCCATCACACTAAATGACCGATGTATTGTTTGTATAAAAATTGTTTTCAGAAGGATGTCAGTGTAAATAATAGACCAGCCTAAAGTGTCAGACTGAGACTTCTTAAAAAAAATAATAACCACAGCATATAGTAGTTGTCTATCCTAATAGGAAAAGAACTTATATATTCAATATCTAAATAAGTAGACATTATGTTAGTAAATATATGTTAATAAAAAGTTTATATCATAGCCTGCAATTTTTTCATTTTCGATTCAGACTATTTTAAACTGCTTGGCTTCCTACCCCTCCCTCTATACCCAGCATTGCAAGGAATACTCAGTTCCTGTTTTGGTTATATTTGGTAATATTTCCCAATATTTCAAGCCAAGTAATGGAATCGTACTTTAATTGGACTCTCAGATTTCCTTATTCTTTCTTCCTAATTTCTACCCTAGTATTCTTTGCATTCTCAGTATTATCTCTCAGGTGTGATACATAGTCTCTCAGATCTCTGTAAAGGATCAGACTAAACAGAACTAGAACTTTTTTTTTTGTCAATCTAGCTAGTTCACACTTAATGTTAGTGTGGGGAGTGGGGGACATAAATTATTTTCATCTTAAAACCCTGCTGAATTAGAGTAAGCAAAATTCCTATTTATGTCTTTGGAAACTTAGAGTAAACAATAAATTAATAAGATCTCGAAAGCAGTATTTGCTTCTGGTGTTCAAAAATTGGAATAAACTGTCTAAATAATCCAGAGTTGATTATATGAAGATTCTGTGAACCTATGTTAAAGATGAGAGATGAGAGTGGAGGGTATTAGGAAGCCAAGGAGTGTGTGATGCACGTGGGTGTGCTGTGACTGACCGTCTTCTAGTGTGCATCCAAGGAACAGGAATGTTCTTACTGTCTGGATTACTGGTTGCTTTTGGAGAAATCCAATTTAAGGAGGACAAGATATCCTTGTGATTAACTTTCTACTGAATTGCTGTAAGTGAAAACAATCTTCCCAACAGAGGGGAAGAGCGATAGCTTTGGTGAGATAGTAAATAGAACCATGCATCAGGGCAACGCATGGTTAGAGTCAGCGAGCTGCACTGCAAGTTTGAATGTATAAATAGCAGCAATTAACGTAAATCACTAGGAAGAATACCTTAGAATAGGCAGTAGTGTTGATCCCCAAACATTTAGTGGAGATGCATCCCAAAGGAAAATCATTTCGTATTTTTTTTAGATTATGAAATGTATGAATTATATCCTTATGTTTCTAAAGACATATTATGTAAGACATAACTTAAAGTAATGGTCAATATGTGAAGTCATTTCAGTGAATTTATGAAGCTCAATAAAGTAGGCTAAGTACCTATGATTCTAGTTTTTCAGGTCTTTAATATATGCTGAACGTTGTGTGTAAAAAATACATTTCTAAATTATAAGTACTTATTTTGCAGTTAACTTTAATATTGATATAACCAGAATGATAATTTTGGATCATAGATGTTACTGTTGTATCTACAGAATTGTAGTGAGACTCTACCCTCCCCAACATAGGTCACATTAAAAGTCATTTGATTGAATTACTTTAGTTTTAAAATTAGATACGAGTTTTTGCATATTTAAAGGACTTGAAATTAGACACACTCTTTTTCCTAAGAAAAAATATACTACTAATATCATGGGCTAAATCAATGGGCCCATGAAATATTTTACAGATCTGAATTCTGTATAAAAACTGAAGTTCTGTATTGTCTTTGATAGTTATCATGTTTATAAATTTTTCTTCTCCTTTTCTAGGGTTAATCACATAATTCAGGATTAAAATATAGTAGCCTTTCATTTTCATCTCCAATTTTCTGACTGGATTGTATCAATGCCACCCTGAACAAAAAAAAAAATCTATTTTTAATAACAATTACTTACTGAGCTCCTATTGTTTGTGACTCTTCTAGGCTCAGATGTAAATAAAACAGACAAAATTCAAATGCCCTCGTGAGACTTAAATTAATAGGGTAAGACCCATAGTAAACAAATAAATGACAATAATGAAAGATAAGAAGGTATGTTAGTTGTTGATGAGTGCTGTGGGGGAAAGTGAAGGGAAAGTAATAGGGGGGATAAGGAAGCAGGGTGCCAAGGGGAGAGGAGGGAGGAGGACCTATCTATTCTAATACTCGAAGTCCCTTAGCGAAGAAATTCTTCCCCACAGCCAACCAAACACCAATGGGTGGTTGATAATACTTGTTTTGATTGTGTCTTCCCATTTCATTTATTCTAAAAGGTAGTCAGGCCCCTGGTGCTCCCCTGTCTCAGGGGAATTTTCTGTTGTAGAGATCAAAAGCAGAGCTTGCCTGTCTTCCTGACCTGAGTCCCTCAAGGGTGGGAAGGGTGGACTGGGTACAGAGAAGTCAGTGCCTCTGAGAGGGACGGGCAGGGGCATCTGTGCAGAGAAGAGCCTCTCCGACTTGGAAGAGGACAAAGTCTGTCAGTGCCCTGGGCAGCGGCAGTACCTCAGAGGAAAATGGCACTGTGTCACCCAGAGGGATGCTGAACTCATGCCATCAAGGTTCCCAACTTCCAAAAAGCTTCTTTTGCCTCAGCGTGGCAAAGAAGCTGTTAGACTGTCTGACTTCAAGGGACTGGAACAACAATGTTGTTATTCTTGAAACCACTATGGGTTGTAGAGTAATGATCTGTCTTCACTCTTCAGGCATCATATATTTCTTTCCAATTTATAGGAACCTAAGGAAAGTAAGGGGTGGCTCCCAAATGCCTGAGATCAAATTTCTTATCCTTGTTGGATGTGGGATATTACATTGATTTTTATTTAGCAAAAATTGGTAATGGAACACTGCTTACACATTCAAGTTTGAAGCATAAGATTTATCCTGCTAGAGCTTCAGGTTTTTATACTTTGAATAACTCATAGGTGGGGAAGCAATCTTAAAATACAAAGGGACAAAAGATACGAATTTCTGCTGGATTGCAGATTTCACTCCTCTGGCCTTCCTGGGTGAACAGGCACAAATACATTATTTTCTTTGACTCTGCCACTCCATACTAGTATGTGGTGATAGCACAAACCTTATTCAATGAAAGGGACATTCAATTTCTTCCTCAAATCCTGGGAAATGTAAAAATGATATTAAGTCCTTTCAGTCAGCCAATAACACTCAATTGAAACAAGATCATATAAAACAGTACCTTACAACCTTTTCAGTTTTGGACATAGCTGGGAATTTTCCCAGACACAGGTACTGTCTTCCTTGTCTAACCATCTGTGAGAGTCTCAAACCTCATCCTTACTCCAAATATTTACATGTTTATTCATCCACCAAGAATACATCTATCAAGAATCTCTTATTTACATTCATAAATTCACACAAATTTTTAGACTGTGAGTCTTCCTTTTCTTTCCATGATGATTACTTCTTTTCCTCTATGATTACTTATTTTTCCCCTTCACCCTAAATTTAATAAATTGATTGATAAACCTCAAGTTGCCACAGTAATATAAACGTAACAAAGGAATTGATATTCTGTCTTTGCATCATAGAATTTACTGGGATTTGAAGATGTCCTGTCCTTTCTATGATCTTACGTAAAGTTATTGATCTTAATCCTTCACTTTATAAGCTGTTAGCAGCACCTTGAAAGTTTGCTAAAGAGCTGCATTTAAAATTTCTTTCTTAGGGGCACCTGGGTGGCTCGGTCGGTTAAGCGGCCGACTTCGGCTCAGGTCATGATCTCGCGGTCCGTGAGTTCGAGCCCCGCGTCAGGCTCTGGGCTGATGGCTCAGAGCCTGGAGCCTGTTTCAGATTCTGTGTCTCCCTCTCTCTCTGACCCTCCCCCGTTCATGCTCTGTCTCTCTCTGTCTCAAAAATAAATAAACGTTAAAAAAAAAATCTTAAAAAAAAAAATAAAATTTCCTTCTTAAACAAGTATATTTGAAAACTTTTCTGTGTTTTGTTTGTTTTGGGGTGGGAGAAAATTTGGAAGTTTTAACATTAAAATATATTCAGGTTTTAGTGAAATACATTAAGTCTTTAAGACTACAAAAGATGAAGACAAAAATAACTGTTTTCACATTGCAAACTAAGGTACAAGACTTTCACATTGCAAAGGAGGGGCTAAAACTGGCTTGGCAGCCCTTTGCCTAATTTATGCAAGGATATAAAAGGTTTGAGGTTGAACATACAGGAGTTTCTTTGGAGAAAGTAATGATATTCTATGACATTTTCCCTATACCTCCTCACTACCCATCTTGTGAAAAGGAAAGATGTTCATTTTCCTGTATGAGGGATTTTTTGAGAGCATGATGTGTGTACTCTTGAGCTTGAGCAACACAACATACTGGTGCTTTCCTCTGAGAAATCTGAGTGAGAGTGCCTGGCTATCAGGTCTAGCAACAGAATGAAAAGATCTAGAGGCACTGAGAATGGCCAGCATTCCCGTGGTTTGGGGGAGAGAGGATGCAGGCAACATGGGAAAAAGAATCGTAGTCATTTTAATTTTTTTTAATGTTTATTTATTTTTGAGAGAGACAGAGTGTGAGCAGGGGAGGGGCAGAGAGGGAGGGAGACACAGAATCTGAAGCAGGCTCCAGGCTCTGAGCTGTCAGCACAGAGCCCGACGCGGGGCTTGAACCCACAAACTGTAAGACCATGATCTAAGCCGAAGTCGGACACTTAACCGACTGAGCCACCCAGGCACCCCGAGTAGTCATTTTAGAAGGGTCTTCTAGAAATGGCTTCCTCCATACAGAGAAAGATACCATATGTTTTCACTTTATGTGGATCCTGAGAAACTTAACAGAAACCCATGGGGGAGGGGAAGAAAAAAAAAAAAAAAAGAGGTTAGAGTGGGAGAGAGCCAAAGCATAAGAGACTCTTAAATAAAACTGAGAACAAACTGAGGGTTGATGGGGGGTGGGAGGGAGGGGAGGGTGGGTGATGGGTATTGAAGAGGGCATCTTTTGGGATGAGCACTGGGTGTCGTATGGAAACCAATTTGACAATAAATTTCATATACTGAAAAAAAAATAAAAATTAAAAAAAATAAAGATGGCTTCCTGTTCCCGTGAAATCTAGACTGAGCAATACAGGAAAAGTGGTAATGGGGTAGGGGGTTGATTGAAAGCAGCCAGCTCAAGAAAGATCTCCTCTGTCAGGGAAGTTGTTCCTAGTTGGTAGAAAACATTCTCCAAAAACCCACAAAGCACCCCACAATAAAAAAAATGCTTTAAGCCTAGAAAGCACCAACCCCAAACTGCTATGTAACAGTCAAAAATATTTATTGCAATTTCTCTTCCATTCTCCACACCAAATCTTTTCAATCCCAGAGAAGCCAGAAGATGTGGGGAGAGAAAGAGAAACACATGGAGGAAAAGGAGGACCACTTCAGCCTTAAGTATGTCCCTAGCTTGAGGAGGAACAGAAGCTTTAACTTCAAATGCAGTTTTGGAATTTTGTTTCTTACATGCAAGTAGACATTGTAGTTTTTGAATTTCAGGGAACTAAATAAGTAACTCTGGGACATTTTATTATCCGAGAGTTATCAGGAAAGTCACAAGAGTTGCTGTAGATTTCAGTCAAGTGTTAAACACCTCCACGTTGCAGTTGATAGAGTGAGTTTGAATGGCAGTTACTTTCTGCTTGAGTTTGAATCCTATTTTCAATACCACTTGGTCTTGAAAAAATCTTTGTTAATCTAATTATCTTACTTGACTTTTGGCTGCAATGGTAAATTTAAATGTTTTCATGCCTTTAAAAGATTATCTTTGTTTAAAAAAAATTTTTTTTCTTAAAAAAACCAGGAAAAGGTAGTTTTTGCCTTAGTTTAGGCTTATTCAAAATAGAATTGTTTCCTTTGCTGAATTTTGTCTAAAATGTAAACCTTCAAGTTGAAGATTTATCTCATTAAATACTATAGTATTTTAATATTGAACCTAATCACAGTGTTATTACTATAATTCATTCAAGCATGATGTTCATTCATCCTTTACAAATTTTGCCCTGGTAATTAGTGTATGGAATGAATCTATTATGTTTGGTGAAATGCTGTGTCTTTATTTCTTTCTCGTCAATCCAGAAGCCCTTTCTTGGCAAATTCCGGTTGAAAGATTATGATAATGTATTAAACAGTTTAGTATATGAAGGTGATTACAAATAAACATTTCTTTTTGGTAGCTTCTGCAGAAGAAGTCTATTTAAATAAACGTGAATCACTTCTGCATGTCTTGAAAAATACATGAACTCATTCAACTGAAAGTTCTATTTTAATTAGAGAAGACATTCGTTGTTCTGGTAGGAAATTTGGGTTTTTAAAAGTATGTAAGATTACTACAATTATGTAATTGTCCTGGTAGAATTGGCTAATATAATTAGCCAAAGAAAGGAGCCAAAGTACATATACAGGAAAGAAAAAAAGCAAGATTATCATTATTAGTAGATAATTGTTTACTTGGAAAACCCATGGAACTCAAATCTAAAAACTATTTTAAACAATAAGAAAATTCAATTATATGGCAGTTATAAAATTAGTATACAGAGGCAACCAGTGTGAAAATATGAATGGATAAAAGTTCCCATTTATAATAGCAACAAAACATACATAACACACTAGAATAAGCTTAAGAAGCATATGTAAGAGCTATGTGAATACAACTTCAAAATGCTACTAAGAGACAGAAAATAAAACCTAAGTAAACGGAAAGATATAATCCTCTTTTTGGTTTAGAAAATTTAATATGGAAAGATGTCAATTCTCCCTAAATTATTTTTAATGTAATCTCAATTTTAAAAAAGGGCTTAAGATGAATGCTAAAATGTATAGGAAAATTAAACATAGAAGAGGGAAGTAGGCCTATAAAATACAAAATTATAATAAAGCCCCATTAGATAAAGCAGTTTCGTACTAACAGTGATTTGACAGATAAATAGAACAATATAAAGTCCAAAAATAGACTCCAAAGTACTTGGAAATATAGTTAGTGGTTAAGATTATATTCAAATAATTAAAGTTGTATTATTAATAAATTGTATGGGTACCAATGGCTACTTGGGAAAAACACAAAGTAGAAGCTATACCTCATAACTTACACACAAATTAGTGCTAGAAGGATGAAAGATTTAAATGAACAAAATGAAAATACAAATATATCTAAAAAATTAACTGTCAACAGGAAAAGATACTTGCAATACATGTAACAGTGTATTACTTTTTTAATTTACACAAGACTCTTATAAACCAATAAGAAAAAGACCTATATAAATATTAACACAGGACTTGAACAGTCACTTGTAGAAAAGAAAACATAAATGGCTTTTAAAAATGTGAAAAATTGATGAATAAGATCTGGGATCTAATGTACAACATGGTGACTAAAGTTAATAATACTGTATTATGTGGGGCACCTGGGTGGCTCAGTCGGTTGAGCGTCCGACTTTGGCTCAGGTCAAGATCTCGTGGTCCGTGAGTTCGAGCCCCGCGTCAGGCTCTGGGCTGATGGCTCAGAGCCTGGAGCCTGCTTCCGATTCTGTGTCTCCCTCTCTCTCTGCCCCTCCCCCGTTCATGCTCTGTCTCTCTCTGTCTCAAAAATAAATAAATGTTAAAAAAAATTAAAAAAAAAATACTGTATTATGTATTTGAAAGTTGAAAAAAAAAAGCAGATCTTAAATGTTCTCACCACACACACACACACACACACGAGTTATTGTGTGAGTTGATGGAGGTGTTAACTAACTCTATTATGGTAATAATTTTACAAGATACACAGGTATCCAATTATTATGTTGTGCTCCTTAAATTTGCATAGTTATATGGCAATTGTACCTCAGTAAAGTTGGAAAAATATTAAAAGTTTCTCATAATTACTAAATTTAAGAAATGAAAATGATAATAAAAAAATACTGTATTTCTCTTAAAATATTGACAGAGATCTGAAAGTGTGGTCACAGAAGTCTTCTCCAGGGTGTGAGGAAACATTCTGTTTGTGGCATTGTAAATTGTGACCATCTCATTCAAGAGTGAATTCACAGTTCCAAAATTTAAAATACACCTTCAAACCTGGTAATTCAACATCTAGGAATTTACTTTTCTTACACTTTCACATGGGAAAAGTGATTTATGCACAAATTTTTTTATTAAAGCATTGTTTCAAATTACATAATATTAGAAATAGCTTAAATGTTCATAGCTAGGGCATTTGTCAAATAAATAATGGCACATACAAAGCACGTGTGTGGATATACCTTCATCTGTTTCCTCGTTACTTTGGTTATGTCATCCAGTTTCTTGGCTTTAAATTGTGTGTGTGTGTGTGTGTGTGTGTGTGTGTGTGTGTGTGTGTGTGGATGATTCATAAATATTATCTGCTGTTCTCATTTCTCTCCTGAATTTCCTTACCACACTCTTACTTGGTATCTCCACTTGGATGTCAAAATAGACATCTTGTACCAACAGGTCTGAACTCTTGATCTTCCCCCTCAGAATCTCACTTCCTTGACAGCCTTCTTCTCACTTGACAGCAAAGTTCATCCTTCTGCTAGTTCAGTCCAAAAGCCTTAGGGTCATCTTCTGCTTCTCTCACACCCAATTTTCAGTTGGTCAAGAAATTTATTTTGCTGTAACTTCAAATTATGTCCAGAATCCTACCACTTTTCACCACATTGGCTGCCACTATCCTGGTCTATACCACCATCATTTCTTGCCTAGGTTATTACTGGTAATCTTATATTTACATGCCTTTGTATAGTTTATTTTGGTCAAAACAATCAGAATGACACCAAAAACCATAAAATACCTAGGAATAAATCTAACCAAAGAGGTGAAAAATCTATACACTGAAAACTATAGAAAGCTTATGAAAGAAATTAAAGAAGACACAAAAAAATGGGAAAATATCCTATGCTCCTGGAGAGGAAGAACAAATAGTGTTAAAATATCAATACTACCGAAAGCAATCTGCATTTTCAATGCAATCCCTATAAAAATAACACCAGCATTCTTCACAGAGCTAAAACAAACAATCCTAAAATGTGTATGGAACCAGAAAAGACCCCGAATAGCCAAAGCAATCTTGAAAAAGAAAACCAAAGCAGGAGGCATCACAATCCCGGACTTCAAGCTGTATTACAAAGCTGTAATCATCAAGACAGTATGGTACTGGCACAAAAACAGACACTCAGATCAATGTAACAATAGAGAACCCAGAAATGGACCCACAAACATATGGCCAACTAATCTTTGACAAAGCAGGAAAGAAAATCCAATGGAATAAAGACAGTCTCTTCAGCAAGTGGTGCTGGGAAAACTGGACAGCAACATGCAGAAAAATGAACCTGGACCACTTTCTTATACCTTACACAAAAATAAACTCAAAATGGATGAAAGACCTAAACATAAGACAGGAAGCCATCAAAATCCTCAAGGAGAAAGCAGGAAAAAGTCTTTGACCTTGGCTGAAGCAACTTGTTACTCAACAGGTCTCCAGTGGCAAGGAAAACAAAAGCAAACATGAGCTACTGGGCCCTCATCAAAATAAAAAGCTTCTGCACAACGAAGAAAACAATGAGCAAAACAAAGGCAACTGACGGAATGGGAGAAGATATTTGCAAATGACATATCAGATAAAGGATTAGTATCCAAAATCTATAAAGAACTTATCAAACTCAACACCCAAAAAACAAATAATCCAGTGAAGAAATGGGCAAAAGACATGAATAGACACTTCTCCAAAGAAGACATCCAGATGGCCAACCGACACATGAAAAAATGCTCAACATCACTCATCACCAGGGAAATACAAATCAAAACCACAATGAGATACCACCTCACACTTACATTAACAACCCAGACAACAACAGATGTTGGCAAGGATGCAGAGACAGAGGATCTCTTTTGCACTGCTGGTGGGAACCCAAGCTGGTGCAGCCACTCTGGAAAACAGTTTGGAGCTTCTTCAAAAAATTGAAAATAGAACTACCCTACAACCCAGCAATTGCACTACTAGGTATTTATCCAAGGGATACAGATATGCTGTTTCAAAGGGGCACATGCACCCCAATGTTTATAGCAGCACTATCAACAGTAGCCAAAGTATGGAAAGAGCCCACATGTCCATCGATGGATGAATGGGTAAAGAAGATGTGGTATACATACAATGGGGTATTACTCAGCAATCAAAAAGAATGAAATCTTGCCATTTGCAACTACATGGATGGAACTAGAGGGTATTATGCTAAGCAAAATTAGTCAGAAAAAGACAAATATCATATGACTTCACTCCTATGAGGATGTTAAGATACAAAACAGATGAACATCAGGGAAGGGAAGCAAAAATAATATAAAAACAGGGAGGGGGACAAAACATAAGAGACTCTTCAATATGGAGAACAAACAGAGGGTTGCTAGAGGGGTTGTGGGAGGGGGGATGTGCTAAATGAGTAAGGGGCATTAAGGAATCTATTCCTGAAATCATTGTTGCACTATATGCTAACTAATTTGGATATTAAATAAATAAATAAATAAATAAATAGTATAAAAAATCAGAATGTTTTAAAACACTGAATCAAATCAAATGTTATTTTTCTGCTCAGAACTATGGAATGGGTGCCATTTTAGAATAAAAGGCAAGATCCCTGCAATGGCCTGAAAGGACCTTCATGATCTGGCCCCTGTTAATTTTGTGATCTCATTACCTGTTACTCTCCTTCTTCATTTAGCCTCAGCCACCTTGGTTTCTTCGATGCTTCTTGAATATACTTGTATCCTCCCACCTTAGAGTATTTTTTTTTTCTCTGCTTGGAGTTCTCTTTTTTGGAATATCTACATGGTTAACTCCCTGTCCTCTTTCACGTCTTTGCTCAGATGTCACCTTTTCAATGAGAGTTACCCTACTTTTTTGCCTTAACTTTTCTTTATTACATAGAACTTGTAACCTCCTATTAACATACTGTAGGTTTTATTTATTTGTTATGCTTATTGTAGATCGTCTGTTTCACCAGCTAGAATGAAGGTAAGCTTTATCTACCTTCTTCAGTGGTAGATCCCAAGGGTTTAGAATATGTCAAATCAATCAATAAACGAAGCAATCTGCAAGACAAATTGAAAAACTCAAAGTATATGTAACTGTTCACAACACTCTGTAAAATTAGATATATTCATACAAATGACATAAATGTTTGTAGATCCATACAGTAGCTGTGAAAGACTGTGAAAGAAACTGGTAATAATGGGTACCTTTGGGAGAAACAATACCAGCGATGGATATGGCGGCACATTCCAGCCTTCAGGGTGTGTACACACCACTTTAGTTGGAAAATACAGTGCATAGTTGAGCCTAATTGTGGAATTCAAAATTCTTTATAAATTATAGTCTTAATTTTTTGTTTCTTTGAAGATGTTTGATTGTACTACCACTAGATGGCACATACTTACTGATAAATTCTTAAAGAATCTCAGACACAAGTTTTTAAAAAAGCTTTTTGGTTCCCCAAACTCACCAAAGTTTACTTTAGCTATCTATAGTATTGATTTTTCTCAAGAAATTTTCTTAACATCAATTGTTTAGTGCCATATCAGCTTCTAAGCTATTTTTCACTGATTTCTTATTTAGCACCATAACATTAGAGCTGCAGAAATATCTTAAACATGCAGATACTAAGTTAGATATTCTTAGTTTAAATTTTCTAATGTCTATTAAATTGTATCTGCCTAACTCTTTTTCTGTGAAACTAATGAGTGAAATTTAAATATTCTGTGCACAAAAGTAGGTTTTTGAAAAAAAAAAGTAGGTTTTTGTTTCATTATATTCTTTGACTCCTTTTTATAAAATAAATCATTGTCTAGAACAACATGCAATTTAACAAGCACTTTCGGAATGCTTACATAATATGCGGTGAGATTAGGCAAGTGGGTACTATGGAGGATAGAAAGATGAAATATTATTTATTGCCTCTGTCTTCAGGGACTTTTCATTTTATGGGTAGGGGCAGTCATGAATACAAATAACTATAATGCAACTCAGAATGTAGTGAATGATTAAATGAAAATATTAAGTGTAACAGGAACAGATAGTTGATATTAATTTGGGGAGTCCAAGAATAAGGTGGAGTTTGAGAAGAGCTTTAAATATATGGATAGTTTCATTCTCTAAATGAATTAAATATAGGTGTTATATAGATTTACATTTCTGTATAAGGAGTAAACTATGTATCTGAGATAAAGATGTGATTATTGTATGCAAGTGGTAAATATGGAATAATAGAATAAAAGCCTGTATTTTTTTATGGTAAACTTCCAAAAAAGAAAATGGTGGTATGAATTTTATAATTTGTAACATTTAAAAATATTGTAAAAAGTTTTTTAGGCAGATTCTTGGATGCTTAGTTGGCTCAGTCGGTAGAGTACGTAACTCTTGATCTCAAGACTGTAAATTCAAGACCCACGTTGGGTGTGGAGATTACTTAAAGACAAAATCTTAAAAAAAAACTTTTTAGTCAAGTTCTAAAATAACAATGGAAAAATTAGTGAGTCAGATAATTTTTAAAGTCATTTTTAACCTAGAGATTCTTTGACTGTTTTTCTCTTTAAAAATTTCTGTAAAAATAAATTACATGTAGAAAAAGTACTGAATTCAAGTAGAATAACATTGATTGAGTGCTTGCTATGCCAGAAAACTGTCATCTATTATTTCATTTATTACTTCTGAAACTTTATGATTAGTATCCACATTTTAGAGATGAAGAAATTGGGGCAAAAGTTTAAGGAACTTGTATGAATAGGTCACTTTTCTGCCATAACTCAAAACTGGATGTGAATGGAATTAATTTTCTTACAATAAGAAACTTGGCTTTTCAGTTTATACCACTTCAGTATCATTGTTATGTTACTTAAAAGAGAATCAAATTACGCTAACAAAATATATTAATACTGACTACTTTGTTACATTGGTGGTCATAACTTTTTGTAACTTTTTAAATGTGAGAGGAATTATATTAAAATATTATCTTAGTGAATCAAGAATCTAACCCTTTGTCTTTTAATGTACAACATTCCCACAACTTTGCTATACTCTAATAATGAAATAATAATTATATACCAAAGTCTACATAATGTATGTTACAATGCTTAAATCGGGTTAATTTCAGCTCAATAGCTAAATCACGTAGATATTAAAACAAAATTATACATTTAGAAATGAGTCATTATTTTTCTGTGTTTCTTTAGCTAGGAACATGTACGAAGAAAAAGAAATGGTATAAAAGTGCACTACAAGAAGCATACCTTCTCTATGGACATTCTCACGAGCGAAGACTGGAAGTGTGCCGCCTATCCAAACAGGGTATTTGAGTTTTTTTATTCTTTACCACCCCCAAATGAGGATTTATTCAGATGCATGCTTTCTGAAATATATTTGCACATTTAAAAAATATTCTTTTCATAGGGATAGGATATATCTTTGTCCACTGAAAAATTGGTTTTCTATGGATTAATAGTATGTATTTCACCCTCTGAAACTAAGCATACACTCTATTTAAATGCAAGGGTTTTAATTAACGCTTCTATCATCTTCTTTACTCTTAGACTATCTACGTAAGTTCTTTTATGTGTTTCAAAGTATCATATTTCACAATTAGAAGCTATGTCTTTAAAATATATTTCTGGGATGAAACTTTCATTTGCATGTGCTGTTTTATTTCAGACCAAAGTATTTTTCAAAATGTTTTATTTGTGAACACATTCAAGGCAGAGATAAAAACCATCATCAACTTTTTTTTTTTAATTAGGTAAAAAAATATGGTAAGATTTCAGGTCATTTTCAAAGAAAGTTCTTTTGAATCATCAATATTATGGTTTATAGATAGCTTTTTAAATAAATTCATCATAATGATTATAGTAGGTAGGATACATTTTTAACTCTGAATGTGATTTCACATAAAAATGATGATTTTCAATAAATTTAAATATGTTTTTAAATTTTGCTGCTTAGCGATAATAACTTATCACCTTCAGTTCTAAAGATTATGGAAGGATCTGGCCTTTAGTGCTGACTGAATTTGAAAGTAAGAGTGGTATTTTTTTCCTCCCTTGGAGAAGCTTAATATATATTTTAAAAAACTTATAGGTGAAAATATTTTATTTAAGAAAAATTTAAATATTAACCCAGCTATCTAGGTTTAGATTTTAAAGGAAATAAGTAGATTTAAAAACAGTGGAAAAGAATGACAAGCACATTACTCTGGTTTACTCTGAAACTGGGAAAAGGGACATTTATTACCATGAATGTGATTTTTATTCCTTGTGCTGAAAATATAATGTCTCTGTTTATTAGCAGTAAAGGTTGAACTCACTGTATTGTCACAAATGCAATTTTATTCTTTTCATGGATTATACATTTTTCTTGTGTAACCAAAATAAACTTTGAAATATTTAGGGTTTTAGGGTTTTTTAATATAAATGCTGTAAACTAATATAGTCAGTTATTTTTTAAAATTATATTACAGCCATTTCACACTAGCAATGGATACACTCTTTCAATAAATATGGAACTGTGTCTTTGTCATTGTTGTGGGTGCTGGAGTATTAACGTCTGGGTCCTTTGGCATTCTTACTTGTCCAGAGTCTATGGAGAGGGGTTATTTCTCATTGGTTTTGTAGCAGACCATTTTTTTGCTGAAAAACTGATGATTTTTGCATGCAGAAATTGATGTAATTCAGTCTGAATGTAGAGAATCCATGCCTAGAGACTTTCATTTTGTTCATCTTATTGTTGAGTTTTAAGAGTTCTTTGTGTATTTCAGATAACAGCCCTTTGTCAGATATGTATTTTGCAAATACTTCTCTCACTCTGGATTATCTTCTGATTCTCTTGACAGTGTATTTTGCAGAGCAGAAATTTTAATTTTAATGAAGTCCAACTTACTAATTATTTCTTTTGTGGCCCTTGCTTTTGATGTTCTATCTGAAGTCATTAGCAACCTAAGTCATCTACATTTGTAGATGGGGGGCATGAAGAGACTTGGCAGGAATTCAGTCTTTGCCATAAGAGGCTCGCTCACTTCAGACTCACTCTTTACTGTCTCCAAAAGAGACAAT
Organism: Panthera uncia; assembly: GCF_023721935.1. NCBI lineage: Eukaryota > Metazoa > Chordata > Mammalia > Carnivora > Felidae > Panthera > Panthera uncia. Next base: position 141,519,857 of record NC_064810.1, read on the forward strand.
ATAGTCCTTGCTTAGCTTCTAGGGTGAATTCTCGTACGTATCCAGCTTCTTACTTTGTTCAAAAGTGGTTTTGAGACATAAATAGCCATTATTCAGATATTTTACAAAAGGTGAGTAGTTTAGAGGCAAACAACTTATTTCATCCCAACAACTTTGAGAATTTCTTCACCCCAAAATTTATTTTTCCAACCCAGAAATAATGACTCCTAATTTCTTGGCCTGAATTCTCCCTACACTGCAGACATTGACATACTATTATGTTTGATGCAACTCTTTCAGTGTTGAAATCTGCCGGGTCAGTAAATGATATGTAAAAAATACAGACCTGCTCATACTGTAAGAGATTTCAAAGTCCTGTCCACATAATTCAGTTCCCCTGTTTTTTGTTATATTAACTATTACTCTGAGTAAGTGATTCTTTTTCTGAGTATAGAAAGAGTTTTCTTATGTAGGAACATTCATTATAATTGTATTTTTAAAATGAGTAGGGTATTATCCATATAGTCTCTTTATAATTTAGCTTTAGGATTTTGTGTTATTTGTAGGATTAATATTTTCTTACATGCTTTACATCTTAGAGTGGATGTTCCTATTTCTACCTTTTTTTTCCTAGAATTGTTTTGTTTTGTTTTGTTTTAAATAAACTTTATTTTTTAGAGCAGCAAAATTTCGGGTTCCCAGAAAAATTAAGCAGTAAGTACAGAGTTCCCATAATTCCCTGCCCTATACCCATACAGTATCTTCACTATCAACTTCTGGCCCCAGAGAAGCATGAACCAACACTGACATATCATTATCACCCAAAATTCAGAGTTTACATTAAGGTTCACTCTTTGTGTTGTACATTCTACGGGTTTTGACGAATGTATGATGATGTGTATTCACCGTTGTAGTATCATACAGAATTGTTTCACTGGCCTAAAAATTTTGTGTTCCACATGTTCATTTCTCCCCCACTCCTACCCCTCTGCCAACACCTCACAACCACTGATCTTTTTAGGCTCCAGAACATCATATAGTTGGAGTCATACAGTATGTAGCCTTTTCAGATTGACTTCTTTTACTTAGTAATATGTGTTTACGTTTCTCCATGTCTGTAGATTCTTTAGCACTGAAAATAGTCCATTGTTTGTATGTAATACAGTTTATGTATCCGTTCACCAACGGAAGGACATCTTGGTTGTTTCTAGGTTTTGACAATTATGAATAAAGCTGCCATAAACATGCAACATAGGTTTTTTTGTGCACATAAGTTTTCAGCTCATTTGGGTAACTACCAAGGAACACAATTGCTGAATCATATGGTAAGGGTATGTTTAGTTTTATAAGAAACTGCCAAACTATCTTCCAAAGTGGCTGCATAATTTTTACATTCCTACCAGAAATGAATGACTGTTCCTGTTGCCCCACATACTTGCCAGAATTTGGTGTTGTCAGTGTTCTGGATTTTGGCCATTTTAATAGGTCTGCAGTGGTGTTTTAATTTGCAATTAAATGTCATTAGAAAATGACATACAATGATGATGAACATGTTTTCATATGCTTATTTGCCATCTATAAATCTTCTTTGCTGTGGTGTCTCTTCATTGCCTGCTTTTTAATTCAATTGTTCATCTTGTTGACTTTTAAGAGTTCTTTGTATATTTCAAATAACAGTCCTTTTGTCAGGTATGTATTTTGCAAATATTTTTTTCTCACTCTGGATTATCTTCTCATTCTCTTGACAGTGCATTTTTCAGAGCATACATTTTAATTTTAATGAAGTCCAACTTATTAATTATTTCTTTCATGGGCCTTGCCTTTGATGTTATATCTAAAGTCATCAGCATATCCTAGGTCATCTACATTTTCTCCTGTGTTACCCTCTAGGAGTTTTATGGTTTTGCATTTTTCATTTAGATGTGTGATTTTGAGTTAATTTTTATGAAAGGTGTAAGGTCTAGATCTAGATCCATTTTTGGCACATAGACATCTAGTTGTTCAACACCACTTATTGAAAACACTTTTCTTCATTATATTGTCTTTGCTCTTTTGTAAAAGATCAGTTGACTATATTTATAGAGTTTGTTTCTGGGCGGTCTATTCTGTTCCATTGATCTATTTGTTATTCTTTTCCCAATATTACACTGTCTTGATTATTGTAGCTTTAGAGTAAGTTTTGAAGTCAGGTAGGATGAAGTCCTCTGACTGTCCTTCAATATTGTGATGGCTATTCTGTATCTTTGTCTATTCATATAAACTTTAGATTCAGTTTGTTGATATCCACAAAATAACTTGTTGGGATTTTCATTGAGATTGTACTGAATCTATAGATCAAGTTGGGAAGAACTGACATCTTGACAATATTGAGACTCCCCATCCATAAATATGAAATATATCCACATTATTTAGTTCTTTCATTTTGTTCATCAGAGTTTTGTAGTTTTCCTCATATAATCTTGTCCATCTTTTGTTAAATTTATGCCTAAGTATTTCATTTGGGTGGTGTTAGTGTAAATGGTAATGTGTTCTTAATTTCAAATCCTACGTTTTAATTGCTGGTAAATAGGAAAGTGATTGACTTTTGTGTATTAACCTTGTGCCCTACAACCTTGCAATAATCACTTATTTGTTCCAGGAGTATTTTTCTTGATTTTTTGGATTTTCTGCATAGATATTCATGTCATCTACTGAGAAAGGCAGTTTTATTATTTCTCGATCTATACTCTTCTTCCTTTTTTCCCCCTTATTGCATTAATTAGGAGTTCCAGTACAATATTGAAAAGAGTTCTGAGGCAGAAACATCTCTGACTTATTCCTAATCTTAGGGAAAAAGCTTTGAGCTTCTTACTATTGAGTATGATGTCAGCTGTAGGATTTTTATAGATTCTCCTTATCAAATTGAGGATGTTTCCCTTTATTCCTAGTTTGCTGGGAATTTTTATCATGCATGGGTGTGTTGGATTTTGTTAAGTGCTTTATTTGCACAACTGATATGATCATATTTGACTTTTCTTTTTTAACCTACTGATGTCATTGATTACGTTAATTGATTTTGATTGTTGAAGCAGCCTCGTATACCTCAGATAAATCTCACTTGCTTATGGTGTATAATTGTTTTTATACATTGTTAGATTTGATTTGTAGTATGTTGAGAATTTTGCATCTATGTTCATTAGAGAAATTGGTCCGTAGTTTTCTTGTAATGTCTTTGTTTGGTTTTGTTATACTGGCCTCAGTGAATGAATTAGGAAGTATTCCCCCTGCTTCTATCTTCTGGAAGAGCTTATAGAGAATTGCTATAATTTCTTCCATAAATATTTGGTAGAAATCACCAGTGAACCCATCTGGGCTTGGTGTTTTTGTTTTGTAAGGTTATTATATTGATTCAATGTTATAAAAAGATATAGGCGGGGCGCCTGGGTGGCGCAGTCGGTTAAGCGTCCGACTTCAGCCAGGTCACGATCTCACGGTCCGTGAGTTCGAGCCCCGCGTCAGGCTCTGGGCTGATGGCTCGGAGCCTGGAGCCTGTTTCCGATTCTGTGTCTCCCTCTCTCTCTGCCCCTCCCCCGTTCATGCTCTGTCTCTCTCTGTCCCAAAAATAAATTAAAAAGGTTGAAAAAAAAATTAAAAAAAAAAAAAAAAGATATAGGCTTCTTAGATTGTTTATTCTTGTGTGACTTTTGACAGATTACGTCTTTTAAAGAATTGGTCCATTTCATCTAGGTATCAGATTTGTGGGCATAGAGTTATTAACAGCATTTCCTTTTATTATCCTTTTAATATCTTCACATCTGTAATGATGCCCTCTCTTTAATTTTTGATGTTAGTAATTTATGTTTTCTGTCCTTTTTTTCTAGTTAGCCTGGCTAGTGTCTTATTTTTATTGATCTTTTCAAAGAAACAGCTTTTGGTTTTATTTCCTCAATTGATTTCCTGTTTTCAATCTCATTGGTTTCTGCCCTAATTTTTATTTTTTGTGCATACTTCATATTTTAACTTGCTTTTCTTTTTCTAGTTTCCTAAGATGGAAGCTTAGTTTATTGATTTTGGGTCTTTGTTTTTTCATAATATACACATTTTAATGCTGTAAATTCCTCTCTAAATACTGCTTTTACTGCATCTTACAAATTTTCATAAACTTTATTTTCATTTTCATTTAGTCCAAAGTATTTTAAAATTTCTCTTAAGATTTGTTTTTTGACCCATATGTTATTTAGAAATGTGTTGTTTAATCTCCAAGTATTTAGAGGGTTTTATAGTTATCTTTCTGGGGGTTTTTTGTTTGTTTGTTTTGTTTTGTTTTGTTATCTAGTTTAATTCCACTGTGGTCTGAGAGCAGACTATTGTATGATATCTGTTTTCAAAAGTGAGTTAGGGAGTATTTTATGGCCCAAAACATAGTCAATCTTGGTGAATGTTCCAAGTGAGCATGAGAAGAATGTGCATTCTGCTACTGAGGTTGTAGTCTGTAGGTGTAGATTATATTCAGTCGATTGATGGTGTTGAGTTCAAAGTACAACAGTTTGCTCTTATATGCAGTTTCACTTTCTACAGTTTTAGTTATCCGTGGTCAGCTGTGGCCTAGAAGCAGGTGATCCTCCTTTGATGTTTCATCGGAAGGTCAGTAGTAGCGTAACAGTATGTCACAGTGCCTCTGTCATTCACCTCACTTCATCTCATCATGCAGGCATTTTATCTCATATAACAAGAAGGATGAGTACATTACAATAAGAGATTTTGAGAGACCACATTCACATAATTTTTATCAGAGCATATGGTTATAATTATTCTATTGTATTAAGATCTCTTACCCTGCCTGACTTATAAATTAAACTGTATCAGGACTATGTATATATAGGAAAAAATCAGTATATATAGGTTTTATTACTACTATCCATGGTTTCAGGTGTCTACTGGGGGTCTTGGAACATACCCTCTACAGATAAAGGGGAACTACTGTATGTCCTGACTGATTTTCTGCCTTCTGGACCTGCTCATTTCTGATAAAGTCTCTAATTATCATAATGGGTCTATGTATTTTCCTTGAGTTCTATCAATTTTTGTGTTACATGCTTTGACACTGTTGTTAGCCACATTTATATTAATAATCATTATGTCTTCTTGGAGTAGTAACCACTGTATTATTAATTAATATTCTCTTTATCCCTGATAACTTTCCTTGCTCTGAAGCATTCTCTGTCTGAAATTAATATAGCTTTCTTTTAATTAGTGTTAACATGCTATATCTCTATTTTTCTACTTTTAACCTCTGTGTGTCTTTGTAGTTAAAGTGAGTTTTTTTGTAGACAGCATATAGTTGATCCACTCTAACAGTCTTTGTTTTTTAATTGGTATAATTAGACACTGAAATTTAAAATAGTTATTGATATAGTTGAATTAATAGCTACCATATGTGTTACTGTTTTCCATTTGTTTTTCTTTGCTCCTATTTTTTCTTTCACTCTTTTTCTGCCTTTTGTAGTTTAATTGAACATTTTATATAATTCTGTTTTCTTTCTTAGCATATCAATTATGCTTTCTTTTTAAGTTTCTTTAAGAAAAAAAACTTTTTAAGGAGATGGTTTTCCTAAATCGAACATATTGTTGCCGTTATTACTATTTTGAACACATTGTTTTCAGTTAAAGAATAAGAAAATTAAAAGTTTATATTTTACCTTCACTTAGTCATTCCCTGATGCTGTTCCTTTCTTTATGTAGATACAAGTTTCTACTCTACATCATTTTCCTCTCTCTTTTAACATTTCTTGTAAGGTAAATCTACTGGTAACAAATTCCCTCAATTTTTCTTTGCCTGACAAAATATATATGCCTTTATTTTTGAAGGATAATTTCACAGGGTACTGAATTCTAATTTGGTGGGTTTTTCTCTCACAACACTAATTATTTCACTCATTCTCCTCTTGTTCTCACAGGTTCTGAGGAGAATTGGATGAAATTCTATCTGCTCCTTTACAGATAAGGCACACCACCCTCCCCCAGGCTTCTTTCAATAATTTTCCTTTATCTTTGCTTACCGCTTACCTTTGGCATTTATACTGCTTGTTCTCTGAGCTTCCTGGATCATTATTCGGTATCTGACGTTAAATCAGGGGAAATTCTCAGTCATTATTGCTTCCAATATTTCTTCTGTTCCTTTCTCTTTCTTTTCTGTCTGGTATTCCCATTACACATATATTATACTTTTGTGGTTTTCCCATTGATCTTGGATATTCTGTTCTTTTGTTTTCCAATCTTTTTTCTCTTTGCTTTCAGTTTTAGAAGTTTCTATTAATATATCCTCAAGCTCACAGATTCTTTCCTCAACTGTGTCCAATCTAGTGATAAAACCTGTCAAAGGTATTCTTCATTTCTGTTACAGCATTTTTAATCCCCAGCACCTCTTTTTTATTATGTCTTAGAATTTCCATGTCTCTACTTACAATACCCACTTGTTCTTGAATGTTGCCTACTTCTAACGCTAAAGCCCTTACTGTATTAAGCGTACTTGTTTTAAATTCACAATCTGATCATTCCAACATCTCTGACATACATGGGTCTGCTTTTGATACTTGCTCTGTCACTTCAGACTGTTTTTTGCTTTTCGTATGCTTTGTATTTTTTGTGGAAAGACAAACATGATGTACCAGGTAACGGAAACTGTGGTAGCGAGACCTTTAGCAGTGTAGTGGTAAGGCTACACTGTTTGTTTGTTTGTTTGTTTGTTTGTTTGTTTGTTTTGAGAGAGAGAGAGTGCTAGTGTGAGGGGGGGGGCAGAGAGAGAGAGAGGGAGAGAGAGAATCCCAAGCAGGCTCTGCACTGTCAGTACAGAGCTTGACACGGAGCTCAATCTCATGAACCATTAGACCATGACCTGAGCCAAGATCAAGAGTTGAATCCTAACCAACTGAGTCACCCAGATGCTCCAAGCATTCTATAGTTCTATGATTAGGTCTTAGTCCTGGGCTTTGAACTGTACAAGTGCTTCCCATTTTTTTTCACCCCCTTACGTGGTACATAATGGATAGAGGGGATCCCGAGTTGGTATTTCCCTTCCCTTGCGTGGAAAACCATAGAATGCTTGATTTGGGTATTTCCCTCCCCCACTAATTGGTCAGGCTCAGAGAAAACCAGAATAGGTTAAGCTCTGGTAAAATAGTTTCTCTTCAAAGCAAACGGCTAAGAACTGAATGCTCTGGCATATTTCAAAATGGTTACTTTTTTCTTCCCACTGAGAAAGCGCAAAGGTGTTTTTCTCCAGTCTTTATTATGAGAGCCCGATATAGCTCCTGGAGGTAAATGCATAAAAGTGTGCCTCCCTCCTGCATGACTGGGTCCCCCAAGAATTTTTCTCTCTCAGGCTTGTTCACATTGAGGCTCCAGCAATTCATCAATTACAGTTCATGTGTTCCTACCCCAGCACTAGTTCCTGTGGAGGTTTCTGCTCCATTAAGTTGTGATTCTTTGTATTCACCTGTCTCTCCAAATTTGGGGGCTGCGGTTTGCCCTGTGACCTCATTTCTCTAAGGGATCTAAGAAGAGTTATTGATTTTCAATTTGTTCAGCTTTTTACCTGTTGTGAGGATGGAGTGTGACTTCTAAGCTCTTTACATGCCAGATCGGAAACTGGAATATCCTCTACCTTTTTAAGAACATGCTTTCAGCTGTCACCTTTAAAGAAGCATATACTAACAGATTTTCTGAGGCCATCAATGGATAAGCTTTAAAAAATATTTTTTTTAAAAAAGAAGCCACTGATTTATGTTAATATTTGTACTCCTTTCTAATACGGTTGTAAATAAAAAAATTTTAACATCTGTTATGAGTCATGAGGCATAACCACCTCTACTGATTCGGAACATTTTCATTTTCTACCTGCAGCTCCTCTTTTGCACTTTAAAATGATGATATGGATGTAGCCCGGAAGAGGAGTGAAGGCCCTTTTAATTATCCAAATCTACATTTCCTGTTAACTGCTTTTCACTCTGTGTGAGGGTCCCTACATGCAGAGATTTCTGAAGGGAGGAAATTAAACCTTTCTCACTAGGGAAAATTCAGCTCTTAGAAAGTGTTTAATGTTGCTGAAGTTGAACACGGACCTACTGTTATTAATAGGAAAATTACTAATGATTGTAATGTTTTTCGGCATTACATCAGACTTTCCCTTTGGCAAATCCCTTTGAAAATCAGAGTGGCTGTTGTTACCCCCCGAAACACTTCTATATTGCACTGGGAGATGGTTGTGCAACGTTTCAACATAAAAAGTTCCTTGAACAACAGTTTGGATATTTTTGTTCCAAATGTGTCTCCCTACTGGAAATTTTACATAAGAATGATGTATATTTTGAGGAGAAAAATAACAAAATTGTATTCTTTTTTCGCTAACTGGAAAAAAGACCAGTATATGACCAGGGTCCATTGGATCCAATTTTAGTTTTGAGTTTCTTTTATGTGCATTTTCAACTGCATGTACAGATTGATATTTCATCATGAGTTTCATTGTTATTAGAGGTCTTCAAAAGAAGAAAGAGAAAAAAAATTTTAAATACAACAAAATTTATTCTATCTTGTAATTATCATCAGGGCTCTTTTGTAAATCTGAAATGCGTTATGGAATTTTACTAATCTTTGCTATTTTATCATTACTCATCAGTTTATTCCCAACTATGTTAAAAAGACTAGAACAATTATTTAAATGGTAGAATGATGGAATCACTTAACAAGATGATACAACAGTGACATGTATAATCACTAACCTATTTTTCCTAGTATTGCAAGGGTTAAGATCTCTCTGTATGTGTCTCTGTCTCTCTCTCTCTCACACACATGCACCCATACCCCAGAATGTCTTTATTAGCTAATTGTAAAAGAACATTGTTAATAATCTATTATCTACCACACATTGTTTTAGGAGTTTTATTTACATAAATTCTGTTACTTGAATCTCACAATATACCAATAAGGTAATAATTATTACTCCTGGTTTATCAATAAAGAAACTAAGGGTCTGAGAACATATATGGTGTTTTATATCTTACATTGTCTAGTATAGTCACTTATACCATGTAAATGTTCTATGTATTTTAACTCGTAAGTTATATTAATTTGTTGAGGTAAAATGTGTATTTCAGATCCATGTGAGATTTTGAATAAGATACATGTACATTTATTAATTATAAAAAAAATTGAGCACCTACTGCATACAAAACTTGGCCCCTGACTTTAAGGCACATTCTAGTCTTGTAGGGTGCTTTGACCGTATATAGAAGTAACCATAAGACAAGGAAGAAAGTTCTGTGTCCTGTCATGACTGTGGTTTTGCAACAAAGGTGGTTATTTCTCCTAGTTGGAAGAATTTTCTGTGACAGTGGATGGTCTTATACATTCATCAGTGGGGAGAAAAAGGGTATTCCAGAAGAAGGGATTATTTCAAGCACACAGCTGAACATAGGAAAGAGGACAGTTTGCATGTGGCCAACTAATTATAGGCATAAATATAATAACCTGCTTCTCTGGATTTGTATGCTTTATGCTAATAATTTTTTACTGCAAAATTTGCTTTTAGATAGGCAGCATTTATTTACTCTCACATCCATGGATATTTATTCTCTTTGTTTGTTTTAAGTTTTCATTGTGAATTATAGTCCTACATTGATAAATTAAATTTTTGGGTATTTTTTAATGTTAAATGTAACCCTAAAACCTTATTATTAATGTCCATAATTCTCTTCATTTTTCATTACCACAATATTAAGGTTAATAAAACATATGTGTGAATAAAAATTTATGTACAACTCATTTCGTTGGAATTCTACATTGAACCCATAAAAAATACAATTTCTTAATTATTATTGCCAATAAGTTTTACTAATTCACACGCACAGTTTTACATATATCAAAATTATATCTTAACATAGTTTTCTACGTGCTATTTGTTTATCATCCTCCTTGCTGAGTGTTGCTTAAGGGTCCTGCATGGAAGCTGCAGACATAAAGATTAAACACTTGCAGTCAGATGGGTCTTGCCCCACTGCATGGCCTCAGGCAGGGTACTTAGCCTTAACTTTCTTAGCTGAGAAATGGACTACATACTTTTTTGCAAGTTTATCATGAGGTTTAAATAAGAGATTGTCTATGTAAGGCCTTTATCCATGTCTGGCATAGAGTAGATGTGCAAGTGGAGATGGCTGGGATTTCATTCCAGGTCCTGTATACTCCAGAGCACATTAGCTGACCAGAACCTGGAATAAGATACACTCGTTGCTAACTTGGAAACATCCAGCCAACCAATTAGATTTAAGGGAGGAGGCTTGTCAAATAACTATGCGGATCCCTGATATTATTACCTTTGGATTATTTTGTTATACTCAACTTGGAGAAGTTGAGTTTAATAGCATTATGATTAAAAAATCATTGAAAACACATATCACAGCATGAGAAAGTAGAAAATTCTAACTGTATAATGTTGCATTTATTTGAACAGGAGTGTAGGCACTTTTTTTGAAACAGCCATACTTTATTATCTTACAGATAAATCCAAAGCAGATGGCAAAGTTGCTGTGGTAGCCAAGAAAAGGGTAAGATCATGTTTCATTATATAAAATATGCAGACTTCAAATTCCATTTGATTAAAGCTATTTTTAAAAGAAAATTGAATTAATATTTAAAAGCAAAATGACATATAATCAGTATTTTCTTCTAAATGTTAGTTGAGTGCATTTTTCCTTTTTTAGGTTAACACTAGAAATTTAATTTTTATGATTACTTACATCAGTGTTACAGACTTATGAGGAATTAGAATGATAGCAATATTTAAAGTTAACAAGTAAGTAATTGCTTTTATTTATATTTCACATACAGGGGTGCCTGGGTGGCTCAGTCAGTTAAGTGTCTGACTTCAGCTCAGGTCATGATCTCACAGTTTGTGGGTTTGCGCCCCACGTCAGGCTCTGTGCTGACAGCTCACAGCCTGGAGCCTGCTTTGGGTTCTGTGTCTCCCTTTCTTTCTGCTTCTCCCCCACTCATGCTCTGTCTCTCTCTTTCAAAAATAAATAAACATTAAAAAAATGTTTTTAAAAGTTGTATCTCACAAACATACTCTCCTACACTAAAATATTTTTTGTATACCATGTTATTGGAATGTGTGCAATCTCATGGAAGATTTAAATAATTAAAATTCACAGCTTAATATGGACTTTACCTTGAAGTTGAGAACAGTATCAGCCATTTGTATAAATCTAAACATAGAATCTTTGAATAAATTTTTTTTTTTTATTTTTTAATGTTTACTTTTGAGAGAGAGAGAGAGAGAGAGATGGAGAGAGAGAGATGGAGTGCAAGCAGAGGAGGGGCAGAGAGAGAGACAGAGACACAGAATCTGAAGCAGGCTCTAGGCTCTGAGTTGTCTGCACAGAGCCCAAGGCAGGGCTGGAACTCACGAACTGTGAGATCATGACCTGAGCCAAAGTTGGACGCTTAACCAACTGAACCACCCTGGCACCCCTAAAGTTTGTGAAGTCAAGAGCATTTTAAAAGAATTCTAACACATCAATTTGTATATGCAGGGAGATGTTTAACTCTACCTATTGTCAAAACTTGATTGGGATAGGATGAACCTTTGACATTCTCCTCAAGTGACAGTATTCTTAACAGGACACTACTGAAAAAAGAGAAAGAGCCAATTCTTAAAACAAATTCTCTTAGGCAAATAATATATTGGTGTCATAAAAAGAACTGTGATTGAAAGGAAAGCCTATCCCTGTAGTATTTCCTGTGTTGAATGGTGGTGTTGGTGCAGGGTGGACCCAGGAAAGGTTGAGTGTAACCTGGATGAACAGAAAAGATGTTGGACACAAACCTATAGATGAACAGGCAAGGAAGTAAGTGTTGTTTTTATATTCTGAGTATGTATATAGGTCATGGGCCTTTTTAAAATCAACTCTTCTGCTTTTTGACTTGTAAAAGTAGTCTGTACTTTTCACTGGCTAAATAATGTTGCTGCACCTTTGCAGAGAGGAAGTCAATATCATAGAAGACAAGGTTGCCTTTTAAAAAAGAAAGAAGGGGTGCCTGGGTGGCTCAGTTGGTTGAGCGTCCAACTCTTGATTTTGACGCAGGACGATCTCAGTTTGTGGAATTGAGCCCTACGTCGAGCTCTGTGCTGACAACACAGAGTCTACTTGGGATTCTCTCTCTCCCTTTCTCTCAGCCCCTCCCCTGCCTGCACGGGAGTGCGCTCTCTCTCTCTCTCTCTCTCTCTCTCTCTCTCAAAATAAATACATAAGCGTTTAAAAACAAACGAGGAAATAGGACTTGTGTGTATGTCTGAAGATTTAGACAGGAATTTTTGAGATAGGATTGTTAATGTGGGTAGAATTGTTTATTTTAGTCTCAGCTAAAGGATATTTAGAATAAAAAATGATAAGGATAATAACTAACATTTTTATATACTGTTTTATTTTTACCAGTGATTCTCAGTGAAAGCTATACTACTGTCTTTAGGACAGTGCTATTTAAAGTGTGGTCCATGGACCAGAGCTGGTCTGCAAACTATTTATTATTGGTCTACAATGAGATAAAAGCCAAAAATGAGAGGAACCATTTAGAAACTTGTATTTAATTCCACAGGGTCATTTTTTCTGTTGAATGTAATGATAAAATAGAACTTACATTTTATATTTGTTTTCTATTTCACTTTTTTCCTAGTAACTTGTTTCTGTTTTTAATTTTGTATAGAAGTATAGATCTTAGGCAAATTAGGGACAAAACGTCCTTTAACACAGATAATTTGAGAGACATCTCCCTATGAGATATGTTAGGAATTTGTAGAAGTGTCTTGGGTTATAGTAATTTGGGGAATACAGGGCATTTTGTTGGCCAAAGGTTAAGGAAACTAGATATCTTGCAATGTATGGAACAGAACTATTTCACAAAAACTGTCTAACATTTGGCATGATTTTTGAATGTGCTGCTAGACTCAGCAAACTACAGAGATACAATTGACCCTTGAACAACAGAGGTTTGGGGCACTGACCACTATAGTCAGAAACCCATGTATAACTTCTGACTCCCCCAAAACTTAACTACTAATAGCTATTGTCAACTGAAGGCCTTACTAAAAACGTAAATAATCGATTAATACAGATTTCTGTATGTTATATGTAATATATACTATATTCTTACAATACATTAAGCTAGAGAAAACAAAATGTTAAAATCATAAGGAAGAGAATCTACATTTACAATACTGTATTGTTAAGAAACTGCATGCAAGTGCAGGCTTTTTATGGAGTGGAATAAACACATTGTTCTTGAAATTATTGAATAATTTACTTATTTTCTATTCAACATATTGTAATGTATTTAAGTATATATTTAGCTGTAAGAATAGAAGTGCAGTTACTGAGAAATCATGGAAAACATTTATAAATCTGTAATAGGAAATTTGAGATGATTTTTAGCAGTCTTAAAATCAAACATTACTAAACACAGATACATGAAATGTATTGATCTGTTCGTATTTCAAAAAAATAAACATTTAGAAATATTTCATAGTATTGCTACCCTTTCCATTTGTAAACACTTTACAATAGTGATAAGAAATCTATGTTTAAATATTTACATATTGAGATTATTTGGGAAGAAGGCATAGCAGACATTATCATCATCATCTTACAAAGGAGATCATTTATAGTTAGAGAAGTTAAGGAATTTGCCATACACCCACAGTGCTCCTTAGATAATTTTACTTAATCTTAGTTTTTCTTAGTTCTTATTAAAGTTTAGCAAGCTAGTCCTATTAGAGTTTGAGTGTTAATTTCAACTAATATGGTAGCTTTTATTTTTTTATACATTTGGATCTATGGATATCGAAGACAGTATTTTTTTTAAAGATAGAACTGTTTTGGGGCGCCTGGGTGGCTCAGTCGGTTAAGCAACTGACTTCAGCTCAGGTCATGATCTCGCAATTCGTGGGTTGGAGCCCTGCGTCAGGCTCTGTGCTGACAGCTCAGAGCCTGGAGCCTGCTTCAGATTCTGTATCTCCTTCTCTCTCTGCCCCTCCCCTGCTCGTGCTCTGTCTTTTCTCTCAAAATTAAATAAATAAAAATTTTAAAAAATAACAATATGATGTATTAAGTGCCTACAAAGGCCAGGGATACACATACGTTAATTCATTTGATTCAACAACAATTATGTGAGGTAATCATTGTTGTCTATGGTTAATGAATAAAGAAAATAGGCATAGGGATGTTCACCACTGCAAAAACTACATTACAAAGATGAATGATAAAAACAAGTAAGGTAGTTTTCTGTACAGCCCCTTACCCTGGGTTGCAAGTCTTAATAGTCTATTTTCTTTATTTATATAAACAGAGGTATATATGTACATGTATAAATGCTTTGTGATTGTCTTGTTTTTACAACAATGAGATCTTATTATATATATTATTCTACAGATTTAACTACTTAAGCAGATACAGATCTGTTTTTAGCCTTCTACATAGCATACCATAACAGATATATCAGTTTTAATCAGTGAGCTCTATATTGATGAATGTTTGGGAGTTTTTCAAGTTGCTGTTGTGGTTTGATACTGCTACATGCAATGCTTTAATAAACATCTTTATGTATATATTTTAAAATACTGATGCCATTATTTTTATAGGATAAATTCCCCAAATGGGCTTGATAGATTAAAGCTAACCACAGTGTCACTTGCCTCCCTTGAATCATGAAATGACCTTGAGGAATAAGTTGTCAAAGTTAGGTGTTGGCCTGTGCTGAGTTGTAGAGGCAGTCTTTACAACCTGTTTGAACCAAGGTATAAGAATGTTCCCACCTTGAATACTGTTCCTAAGTGCCTATTAGGAAAGTGCTTCTTGGGTAAGTATGAGAGCTCTATCTGCAAGCCTCTGCCATTCCCATAGGCCCCTTCTTTTAGCTCTTCAGCCACATGTTAAGATAGAGGTGAGTAGTAAAGGTGCCCCATCTTTTCACCTGACCACTGCTCTGCCCAATGGCAGCAGTCTGAATGAAAAAGAATTAGAGTAAGTCTCACCTACCTCTGAGTTCCGCTTGCAAAAAAAAAAAAAAAAAAAAAAAAGAAGGGGAAGATTTGGATTTTCTCCTAAGTCCCTTCCTGCTCTAATATTCCATGAAATATTTATAACAGCTCAGTAAATACTTTCAGAATGTCAAAGGACTTGTGCAGACCAGAGTAAATATCTGGGTCACTTGGCCCAAGAAATAAAGAAATAAAAGAATAAAAACAGTAGTGTATGGGGAAGATGGGTGGAGTAGCTGATGGTGTTGCCTGTTACAGTTCTGCGAGATGTTTGAATATAAAAAACAAAGATTCAGGAAACAGTATATTGCGGTAGAAGGAGTAGGAACTTATGAATGAACCAGATCTGCTTTCAAGGGCTAGTTCTGCTACTTAGTTGTGTGACCTTAGGCAAGTTAACATCTTTGTGCCTCATTGGATTAATCTCTGATTTGGGAACAATAAGAATTACCTTGTATGGTTGTTATAAAGATTAACATGAAAAGCAATTAAAACAGCATAGAGTTTACTACATTTTAGTAGGTACTTGTTTAATAAATGCCTAGTACTTCTCTAATTTCTTCTTAGAAATAGGAAGGATTTAAGAATATTTAAAATTTTCAGACTTATAATAACATCATAGTCTATTAGATAGTTAAGATTATGTAAAAGTCTTTTTTTAAAGGAAGTCCAACATTTTAATCATAATATAATTTTTTTCGAAGTAATATAATAACATTGTATTTGGAGAACAGAATTTTTAAATCATCCAAAATCCATCCCCTCAATTATAATTTTTAATTAATTTTATGCATTTGTTTACAGTTATTTCTATATGCATATGTTTATTTGCATGGCTTTAATCATTGAGTAATGTACCATTATTGTTTTCACTTATGCATTACATCACAAATCTTTTTCATGTTGTTTTACCATTCTTATTACTTTTAAGAGGTTTTTTGTTTTGTTTTGTTTTGTTTTGTTTTGTTTTTAATTAGAGAAATAGCATTGTGAAAAAAACAAAAAATAGGGGCACCTGGGTGGCTTAGTCACTTAAGCGTCCGACTTCAGCTCAGGTCATGATCTTATGTTTCATAGTTTCAAGCCCTGCTTCAGATTCTGTGTCTCCCTTTCTCTATGTCGCTCCCCCACTCAAGCGCTGTCTCTCCCTCAAAAATAAATAAGTATTTAAAAAAAATTTTTAAACACAAAAAATAGGTATAAACCCTTTCCCAGCTATAATTTCAATTTTAAAAGAAAAGCAACTGTTAATAGTTTTATATACTTTATGCATGTATAGATATATGTATCATGTGCACAAATAAATGCTTATGAATAAATAAAATATGTATATGTATACATATATGTACTTTATTAACATAAATGAATTAAACTTTTTTCATTCAATAATGTATTGTGGGGGCGCCTGGGGGGCTCCGTCGGTTAAGTGTCCAACTTTGGCTCAGGTCAGGATCTCACAGTTCATGGGTTAGAGCTCTGCTTTGGGCTCTGTGCTGACATCTCAGAGCCTGGAGCCTGCTTTGGATTCTGTGTCTCCCTCTCTCTCTGCCCCTCCTCTGCTCACACTCTGTCTCCCTGTCTCAAAAATAAATAAATATTAAAAAAAAATAATAATAATAATATATTTTGGACATCTTTTCAAGTCAGAGATTTACCAGGTCTTACCCAGTAGCATAGCATATAATTTTATGGAAATGTCTTCATGTAGAACACTCTCTTGGACATTTAGGTTGATTCTCAATTAGTAAAATTATAAATAAAAATGCAGCAACATCATTATATACAAACCTCTTTAAATGTTTCTGTAAGTATTTCTACACTAAAAATTTCTAGAAGAGGGCTTGCTGGTTCAAAGAGTAGGCACATTTTAAATTTTGCCAAATTGTTAAACATCTCCCATCCAAAATATTCCCCAACATTATTTTACCAATTACTGTCCTGTCATTAGTGTAAGAGAATATCGAGACTGCTTTAACATGCCAACTCTAGCCATTAACAGTCTTTTTTCTTTATAATTTGTTTTATTGTATTTTTATTATAAATTTACGTAATACATACTAGGGAAAAAATACCAAGGAATACAAAAGTGTTTAAAGTGGAAAGGATAAGTCATTTTCTTCCCGATTGTTACTTCACCTCTAACATTTCAGGATTTCAAAATCTGGAAATAAGCATCCTTGTCCATTTTTGCACATTTGTGCACAAATTTCAACAGAATAATTCCTATAAGTGAAATTGCTCGGGCAAATGATGTGGGTGTTTAAAATCTGGTTATATATAAGGAAAGATTGAAATATTGTTACATATTGAAGGAAACAAAAGGCCGTAACAACCAAACGTAATGTGTGATCCTAGTTGGATCCTGAAACAAAAAAAAGGACATCAATGGAAAAACTGATGAAATTTGAATTAGATCTTTATTTAGTTAAGAATTGTATAGCAATGTTAATTTTTTGTTTTGATAATTGTACTATGATGTGTGTAATGTTAACAACATTAGGGGAAGCAGGGTGAAGGATATATGGGAACTCTTTTGAGCTAATATGCAATTTTCTGCAATTCTAAAATTATTTCCAAATAAAAGTTAAAAATTCTAGTAAAGTACTGTCAAATTCTTTTCAAAACAGCTATATCTGAATATTCTTACCAATGCTTTTCTCACTCTCTTGCCAGCTTTAGATATCACCAATCTTTACATATTTGCCAATATTTAAAAGGTGAAAAACATGTCATTGTTACTTTCATTTGCTGTTACTTATTTTTTTTATTTTAATGAAGTTGAGCATTGTTTAATGTACTTATTGGACATTATATTTCTTCTGAAAACTGCCTATTTATACTCCCACCCGTTTCTTCCATAGGCTGGCCTCTCTCTCTCTCTCTCTCTCTCTCTCTCTCTCTCTCTCTCTCTCGATTTGTAGGTGCTCTCTTTAGTTATTGATCCTTAATACTTTGTTAATATGCTGCAAACATTTTTTCAGTTTTCCTTTTAAGTTTTTTTCTAGTTCTCTTGCTGTGCTTATATATAGTAAAACTTTTTCTTTTAGGACTTTAGAGCTTTTGTGACATGATTTAAAAGACTGCCCTTTATTAAAATATGTTATGATTCATTTCATCTTTCTCCTATTGCAGTTGGTCACACTTTGATGCAAATCTCTGTGAATATTGCTTGCTTTCCCACCACCTGTTTTGTTTCCTTCTGATAATTCCCAGTAGAAGGATCCCTAGGACAATAAATAGGAACATGTCAGGTTGTTCAGTCTCACCAGCAGTGCATGCAAACGCCACAGTCATCGACAGGTGTTATTACATAAAGATTTTGTTGCCAGGGTACATCATACTTTATTCTTTTAATTTGCATTTCTTTGACTTGAGGTAAATTGTGTCTGAGTTCTTAATATTTTCTTACAAATTTATATGAACATTTTATTTATTTTTTATTTTTTAATTTTTTAAAATGTTTTTGTTTATTTTTGAGACAGAGAGAGACAGAGCATGAGCAGGGGAGGGGAAGAGAGAGAGGGAGACACAGAATCTGAAGCAGGCTCCAGGCTCCGAGCTGTCAGCACAGAGCCTGACGCGGGGCTCAAACTCACAGACTGTGAGATCATGACCTGAGCTGAAGTCAGACACTTAACCGACTGAGCCACCCAGGCCCCCCTAGATGAACATTTTATATACTAGTAATGAAAATATTAATTTTTTGTCATAGTTTCAATATATGCTTGCTTTTCTGTCATTTTTTTCCTGGAAATACAGAAGTATTTGTATGTGGTGTGCTCACATCTACATTTCTGAGATTTTTTATTTATTACTTAGCATAGACTTCATAGATACTAATGCAGTAGAGTGAGTAAGGAAGAGGACATCTAGAGGTAGACTGTCAAGGTATCCTGGCTCTGTCACCTTCTAGCAGTGTGGTCTTAAGTTAGCTGCTTACCTCTAAGCTCTCAGTCTCCTCCTGGTAAGTGGGAAGAATGGAAGTATTGCAAAGTAAGACTGCTCTGACAATTTGTGTAAAGCGCAAAGCACAGTGGTATGTCCTTTATGCATTTCATAGCTTTATGCATTTTCCTATTATTATGGGAATATGGATTTATTTTTATATGAGGTATGAGAATAGGGTGTAAAAGTTTTACACAACTTGCTAATGTTGGGGTTCAGGACATGCCACCCCCAAATATGGCATCTTGGTATATTGAGTATTTCAAGCAGAAGGAATTTGTGAAATGGCAGGTGCGGGAAGGATTTTCTGACTTTCCCTGGAGCAGGTTATAAGAGCCTCATGTGAGATGTCATCCCTAGACTGGAAGAAAAGGAGCATTCTTGCCTCTGAAGACAAAGGGAGCCCAAGAGGAATCTGAGGGAATAAGCCTTACTGCTTCCCACAGTTTACTGCAATTAGCTCCTACCCTTTCCTGTCCTGTCACATATTCCCACGACCTTCCACTCTTCAAGTGTAGCATAAAAACTCTCAGGTTTAACTGCTTCTTTGGGTCTTCATGTTCTTAATGAAGGCTCCTAGGTCACATAAAACTTAAATTAGATAAATCCGTATGCTTTTCTCTTGTTAATCTATTTTTTTGTTACAGGGGCCCCAACTGAGAACTTAGAAAGATAGAGGAAAAAGACATTTTTCCTCCCCTATACTGCTAGTTATTCCAATACCATTCATTGAATTTTTTTAAGTTTATTTATTTTGAGGGAGACAGAGACAGTATGAGTGGGGAAGGGATAGAGAGAGAGGGAGAGAGAGAATCCCAAGAAGGCTCCATAATGTCATCGCAGGGCCCGACACATGGCTTGAACTCACGAAACCATGAGATCATGTACTGAGCCAAAACCAGGAGTCGGATGCTTAACCTGAGCCACCCAGGTGTCCCTCCGATACCATTTATTGACTAACAAGTAATCTTTCCCTTCTTTACTGTTTTGAATCTTCTTTATAATGTATAATATATCTTCTTCATAAAGTAACACATGACATTTAACATGTCAAAATACCTATTTCTATATCTATTCATCTATCTGGTCTCTGTATTTTAAGTTTATTTATTTAGTTTTGAGAGAGAGAGAGAGAAAGAGAGAGAGAACATGCACACACCAGCACAGGCAGGGAAGGGGCAGAGAGAGAGGAAGAGAGAGCATCCCAAGCAGGCTCTGCATTGTCAGCACACAGCTCAAGGCAGGGTTTGAAATCACCAGCCGTGAGATCATGACCTGAGCCATGATCAAGAGTCAAATCCTCAACCAACTGAGCCACCCAGGCGCCCCAATCTATCTGGTCTTAAAACAGATTTCAAATTGCTTTAATTATTGTTTATCTTTAATGTGTGAATTCGTGATCCTTCATGACTGTAATTTTTCAAAAATTGTTTTCCTGGTTTTTGTCTGTTTACTTTTTCAGTTTGTATTGTGTCTGTGTATACGTGTGTGTATGTATGTATGTACATGTTTTCTGTATATTATGATGTTTTGCCATTTAAAAAAACCTTTCTAGTGGGCGAAGGACTGCCCCTTTTAGGTAGCAAAGGGTACATCTTTCATAGGCAAACCAACCAGTCCCAAACCCATATCCCTCAACCACCTTCTTACCAAACTCTGAAACATGAAGCCATTATTTCCATTTCCCTAAATCATCCCAGAATCAAGTACCAGGCAACTGGAGACCATTCCCATAGGCCAGAGCCCTCCAGAATTATTCAAACTAGCCAATCCTGAACAGTTCACCCTACTCTATCTTGCCTTTCCTTTAGCAGCCCCAATAAAGGCACAATTTAAATAGCTTCAACTACACACAAATGAACTTTAGAGTTATTTAGTGAAGTCCCGAGAAGAATTCTGTTGAGATGATGATTGGCATTGTAGAAAATCTCTGTATTAATTTAGGGAAAAAGTACATGTTTATAATACTAAATAAACACATGCAGAAACATAACTGTCTGTCTATTCATTTCTCTTTAGTTTTTTTTTAGTGTAAAATTTTATATATTTCCAATTAAGGCTATCTCAGATATTGTTACTAATTGGAAAAGGATCTCTTTGTCATTTGGCTTTCTAATTTGGCTTATATACAGAGATTATAATGTGCATGTATAGGTATCTTTTTGTCCTAACACTTTGCTTTTATTAATGCCAAGACTTTAACTTGTAACACTTTCAAAGACAAAATTAATGATCACTCTCTTGATTTATACATTTCTGTATGAGGAAATTAGGCTATTATATTTTCAGATGAAAAAAATATTTTCCCCTAAAATTATTGCAAAAATTCTTTATACTAAAGCAGGAAATTTTCATTAGCCCAGTTACAGTATAAGTTGCTTATATTTTATGACTAGATGTCTAAATATTTGTGTTAATTAATAAGCTTGCTGTTAATATGGAATTCATGTACTGCAACTCACTTGATTCACTAGCTTTATATGCATCTTTCCCCAAAGATAAATATTATAATAGATCCTTACTGCTGGCTTCTAGCCCCAGGCAGAGAGAAATCTCTGAAAAGAATAGTAAGCAGAAGAACCCCTTGGGAAGAGTCACAGTCAGAATTCAAAACTCATTTGGTTTCCTTTTGGATTCTTTGTGGGTGTCGTTCACCTTTCCATAGATAGGCCAGTTGCCTAACTCTTTCTTTGCTTTGACTTTCAGTCCATGGATCTGACTTTAGCCAAATTTGTCTCCTTGTCATTCCAATAAGATGGTCAGTGGGAGTTGGGGGGTAGGGGGGAAATGAGCCTTATCTTCCCTGGAGATGAAGCAACAGTGTCCTAGTGTGAAGGTCATGCATGCTATTCTCCAAGTTCACGGGGCTTGCTTGCTGTGGAAGATGTGTTGGCTAGCAGCTGGCTATTCAAGGCATCTTGACCATCTCAGGGCTGTTGGGCTGCCTGTTGTTGTTGGGGTTGTAGTTCTCAGGGGTGCTGTAGAAGGTGCAAGTGGAGAGGAATATTGGTGATGCCTTCTTAAACCAGTAATTTTTCCAGTGCAGTGATTATCTGAGAAAATTCAAGGTTTGTTACGCAGATGTGGTGCTTGGTAAACAGAAATTTATGTTTATCAATAATTTTCTCTCTTTTAAGAATTGTTTTTGTCCCAATTACTGAAAACAAACAAAAAGTATCATTTTTGAATGTTGACACTAAAATAATAGAAGTGTTGAACAGAATAGTTTTTGCTTCTGTATACATAATACCCATTGAAACATTCACTCAAAATATTAATTCACTTGGAATTTGAGTTCTTACATACTTAAAAAAATTCGAAACTTTTCAACTATTACTCTGTTTTCTACTCTATATTTTAATGTTGAGCCAGAAGGCAATAGAGATAATTCTACAAAATGTGATTGCTCTTTTGTTAAGAACAAAAATCTCTTCATGTTGAGTCCTGGTTATCACATGAAGTTTCTAGGTATTGTCCTTTTTGTTATTTGGAACTAAAGGTTATGTTATGCAGCTTTCTTCCACTTATTTTGCTGATTATATTCATTACAAGTATTATCTTTTCTTTCTGATTCAGAGACCCATCGGTCATGTCTCCAACATCAACCTATATACAAGATGAATCTGTTTTTCTTCTAAAGCTTGGAATATGTCTCATCCGCCATCACCTTCCTTATCCCATTCCATTAAAACCAAAAACAATGTTAGTAATAAATAGAGAGTGGTTATTGATTTAATGTATAATAGGAATTTGAATAATGAGTTTGTATTTTATGGACTGTAGGTATTGCACTAGATATTAAATGATCTTTCTATGCCTAATAGTAATAACTACTGTTTTTCTATTTGCAAAGGGAAAGAGTTATCATTGGAAAAAATAAAATGTCAGTGAAAATTAGGAGAATTGACTCATAACGTATTAGAATTCATCTGTAATTTCAAATTTATAAACATTTGGCTTCTTCCAACAAGCCTTCCAACTTTTCATTTATATTAGACAATGCAACCCTCTTGCCTTCTTGAAGACCTATAAATTATTACCTTTTAATCCCTTAAAATTATAATGACTTTGAAATGATATTTATCTTTCTTTTTGCTTGTGTATTTAATACCTTCACTTTGATCCCAAAATAATTTGCTGTATCATGAAATACATATATTAGTCACACATCTTAAATCTGTATGCCCCCTACATAGTGGGGACATACATAGTCATACAGATTAAAGGGAGATATATCCTCCATGCCCTCCCATGAATGTAAGTGCAAGAATGTCTTCCATTTCAACTTCTGAAATCCTCAGAGAGTTGATTTAAAGACTTGGATCTAGACAAAATTTCTTAAAGAATATATTTTTTTAATTATGCTCTTGTGTAGAGTCTATGTATTCCAACATAGAAGAGAGATCATCTTCTTTTGCGCAATGCTGAGGATAAAGGCTCAGAAGATTTGACAGTGTCCGTGGGTCAAATAATCAGGCTGGTTATCTTGACCACTCAAGCCGATGGAGCAAAGAAACAGATAATGAAGCTCTCAATGTTCATTCTTTTATCCAGAACAAAGGTGTAATATGGGTACTATAACATTGGATGCTCTCACGCATCAGCTTTTTTAGCATTTAATTGAAATGCAGGCATACCTCATTTCATTGCACTTTTTTCTATTGCACATCACAGATGTTGTGTTTTTTAACAAATTGAAGATTTGTGGCAACCTTGCATTGAGTAAGTGTGTTGGCGCCAATTTGCCAACAGCATTTGTTCTCTACCTATCTCTGTGTCACATTTCGGTAATCCTTGCAATATTTAAACTTTTTCATTATTATTATATTTGTGACGCTGATCTGTGTTCAGTGACCTTTGATGTTACTATTGTAATTGTTTTGGGGTGTCAGAAATCATGCCTGGGTAAGACAGTAAACTTAATTGATAAACGTGTTCTGACTGCTCCAATGACCATCCATTACCCTTTTTGTCTACCATCCCTGTCCTTGGGCCTCCCTGTTCCCTGAAACGCACAGTATTGAAATTAGGCCAGTTAATAGCCCTATCGTGGCCTCTCAGTGTTCAAGTGAAAGGTAGAATTACAGGTCTCTCACCTTAAATCCAAAGCTACAAATGATTCAGCTTAATGAGAAAGGCCTGTCAAAAGCTGAGACAGGCCGAAGGTTTGGCCTCTTATACCAAACAGCCAAGTTGTGAATGCAAAGGAAGAGTTTTTGAAGGAAATAAAAAATGCTACTCTAGTGAACACATGAATGATAAGAAAATAAAACAGTCTTATTGCTGATACGTAGAAAGTTTAGTGCTCTGGATAGAAGATCAAACCAATCATAACATTCCCTTAAGCCAAAGCCTAATCCAGGCCCTGTCTTCAATTCTACAAAGGCTGGAGAGGTGAGGAAGCTATAGAGGAAACAGTTGAAACTAGCAGAGATTGGTTCATAAGGTTGAAGGAAAGAAGGTATCTTTATAACATAAAATTGCAAGGTAAAGCAGTAAGTGCTGATGTAGAAGCCATAGCAAGTTATCTAGAAGATCTAGCTAGCATAATTTTTGAAGGCGGCTCCATTAAGCAACTGATTTTCGCTATAGATGAAATAGCCTTATATATAGTGGAAGAAGATGCCATCTAGGACTTTCATAGCTGGAGAGAGGTCAGTGCCTGGCTTCAAACCTTCAAAGGTAGGCTGACTCTCTTCTTAGGGGCTATTGCACCTGGTGGCTTTCAGTTGAAGCCTATGTTCACTTACCAGTCTAAAAATTCTAGGGCCCTTAAGAATTATGCTAAATTATCTGCTCTGCCTGTGCTCTATAAATGGAACAACAAAGCCTGGATGACAGCACATCTATTTACAATATGTTTTACTGAATATTTGAAGCCCACTGTTGAGACCTACTGCTCAGAAAAAAATGATTCCTTTTAAAATATTACTGCTCATTGACAATGCATATAGTCACCCAAGATCTATAATGGAGATGTACGATGACAGTAATGTTGATTTCATGCCTGCTAATTCAACATCCGTTCTGTAGCCCATGGGTCAAGGAGTAATTTCAACTTTCAAGTCTTATTATTTAAGATATACATTTCAAAAGGCTATCGTTGCCATAGAGGGTGATTCCTCTGATGGATCTGGGCAAAGTAAATTGAAAACCTTTTGGGAAAGATTTACTATTCTAAATGTCATTAAGAACATTTGTGATTTATGGGAAGAGGTCAAAATATCAACATTAACAGGAGTTTGGAAGAAGTTGATTATAATCCTCATGGGTGACACTGAGTTATTCAAGACCTCACTGGGGAAAGTCACTGCAGATATAGTGGAAATAGCAAAAGAACTAGAATTAGAAGTGGAGCCTGAAGGTGGGACTGAATTGCTGTAATCTCATGATAAAGCTTGAACAACTGAGGAGTTGCTTGTTATGGATGAGCAGAGAAACTGGTTTCTTGAGATGGAATCTACTCCTGGCATAGATGCTGTGAAGATTGTTGAAATGATGACAGAGGATTTAGAATAGTACATAAATGTAGCTGATAAAGCAGTGGCAGGGTTTGAGAGGATTGACTCCAATTTTGAAAGTTCCGTTATGGGTAAAATGCTGTCAAACAGCATCACATACTACAGAGAAATTGTTTGTGAAAGGAAGAGTCAATTGATGTGGCAAACTGCATTGTTGCCTTATTTTAAGAAATTGCCACAGCCATCTCAGCCTTCAACAGTCACTACTGTGATCAGTCTGCAGCCGTCAACATTGAGGCAAGACCCTCCACCAGGAAAAAGATTAGGTTTCACTGAAAAGTCAGATAATGATTAGCATTTTTAGCAATAAAGTGTTTTTTTAATGTTTATTTATTTATTTTGAGAGGGGTAGCATGCATGTGCACATGCAAGTGGGAGAGGGGCAGAGAGAGAGGGAGAAAGAGAATCCCAAGAAGTCTCCACCCTATCAGTGCAGACCCCTATGTGGGACTCGCGCATGAACTGTCAGATCATTATCCAAAACCAAGTCGGGTGCTTAAAAGACACCCAGGTGTCCCTAAAGTGTATTTTAATTAAGGTATGTACATTGTTTTCATAGGCATAATGTTCTTGTATGCTTAATAGACTACAGTATGGTGTAAATATAATTTTTATATGCACTGGGAAACCAAAAAATTAATTTGACTCACTTTATTGCAATATTCACTTTGTTGCAGTGGTCTAAAACTGAACCTATAATATCTTCAAGGTAGGCCTGTATGTCAATTCTGGGAAGTCTTCCTTAGAGACTCTATGTTATCCTAACATTCCTCTTGCTTTAGGAAAAACTATGTGCAAATAGGAATTGTTTGCAACTGACTTGGATTCTTAGAATATCAAAATAGAGGTGAAATAATCTAATTTACTGGTACCATTTAATCAGATAAACAACTGTGACATAAGTGCTGCTTTTCATGGGGGTCTTTGAGTCTCTAGACACCCTGTTTTTATTGGCTTTTAGTATTCTTAATCTCTTTATAGATATAATTGAAATCTTTCCTATTTTTTTAAAAACCATAGTGAATTTATGTGTTATATCCCTGCTATAGATAGTCAAAAACTATTTAAAAAAATTAAGTCCAAGACTCTAAAAATTGTCCGTGAAGTAGCTAGTCATAGAGTTTCTTGAAGTATGCTGTTACTTGTATCCTCAGCCAGGATTGGGAGGTGTTAATAGAAAGTCTTTCATGCCTTCTATTTAAGGTGGTCTAGTGGTCAACTTCTATTTTTAGGGAAAATATTCTCCTGTGTCTCAGCTCACTGCTTGAGTACACACTCCAGTGTTTTCTCTGCTAAGCCCCTCAAAGCAGAGAAATCCACAGTACTTTAGTGAGAACTTAGACATGGCTAAAGATAGTGCAGGGGACAGCAAGATATTTATAAGTCATATTGCCAAGGACTGATCTCTGATATTGTCCAAATCTTGCAGGAATACTGAACTCTAGTGAGAGTGACTGGACTGGAGCATATGGTAATTGACTGACATTTATGTAAGAAGCACTAGATTTGTATTCTCTCTATTAAAATCGTGTTTAAAATAGAGCTAGAAAATGATTATTTAACTTTCCCCCTCTTCAAAGAAGATTAAAAAAAACAATCATTATCTAGGTCCGAAGACTTCACTTTATTATTTGTACTCTCCAGATACTCAGATTAAGTAATAACCACCACTTACAATGCTGCATAAAACTGGTTTTCATCCTTATTCCAAGCATACTTTCCCAGTAGATTTTCCAAAGGGAAATGAGAATATTGGCATTTCCTTCTATATGATAACTTTTGACAAGGAGTTTGTGTACATTATTCAAGGCACAGATTCGTGTTTGGAAATTCTGTCAAAGTAAGCATCTCTTTAGTGATCATTGACTGATAATTACTCTCAATGGAAGGTTACAAAACATATTTATGTCTTCTATGAGCATAAAATGCTGAATCAAAATTTTATGTTCTCGGATTTAACACAGCTAACAAACTTGTTCTTAAAAATAAAATGATTTTCATTTAGATGAATAGTGATTTAAGGAAATGGACAATGTCAAGTCACTTTATGAAGATTATATAAATCTGATGTAAACACAATTCCTATGGATTATCTGATCTTGGCAATTAGAGGCACTTCTATCACTTGCAATTCAAGCCAGTAATCCTAATTATCATTATATATATGCACACACACACACACACACACACACACACACACACACACGTTTTTTCACAGTAAATGGCATTTGCCCTCTTTATGTATGTCTCTTGGTTTTTTTTAGATCTAACAAGAAAAGAATTAATACTTGCTTTAGTTTCCTTATAATCAATGACAATATATAACATATTTGTATGGATGGGTGTGGGCTAGATAGACTAATGCCTGAAAAACTCCAGTTTGCATACAAGTCATCTGAATAGCTTCTTTAAATATGGATTTCTGGACCCCACAGTAGGCCTAGGATGGACATTAGAATTTGTATGTCTAACAAACTCTCAGTTGTTGCTGATTCTCACATGGTGGTCCTGACTCTGAATAGCCTGGGGCTCGACGACATAGGAGAATCAGCAGTGTAACACAGGAAGAGAAGTGGAAGGGGTGGAATAGATAAAGATTATAGTATCTACTTGTGGGTGAATAGCAGCCCCCAAAAGTACCAGGAACCTCAGAATGTGACCTTATTTGGAATAAGGATCATTGCAGATGTAATTAAGGTAAGGATTTTTATATGAAATCATCCTGAATTAGGTGGATCCTAACCCAAGGAAATTGTCCTTAAGGGTCTGTCCAGGGGCACCTGGGTGGCTCAGTCAGTTATGCATCTGACTGTTGATTTCAGTTCAAGTCATGATCTCCTGATTCGTGGGATCGAACTCCATATTGGGCTCTGTGCTGACACTGTGGAGCTTGCTTGGGATTCTCTATCTCTCTCTCTCTGCCCCTCCCCTCCTCATTCTCTCTCTCTCTCTCTCTCTCTCTCTCTCTCTCTCTCAAAATAAACATTTTTTTTTCAAACACACACACACAAAAGAGTCTGTCCATAAGAGACATACTTCTATCCTACAGCCCTATAACAAAATCAATTTCTGATGCTTTACCAAGTTCATGGTAATTTGTTATGGCAACCTTGGGAAACGAATGGACCATAAGTCCAACCATACCAAAGTGCTAATAAGTTCCATTTGTCATATGCTTTAAGGAAAAAGGATAGAATTCTGACACTAATCCAGTGGAGTAGTCTAATAGGTTAAACAAACAATGATCAAACATAGACTAATTGTTGAGTACTGTGAGATACTTTCTGGCATGGTATTTAATTTCATCTTACCCCTAAATGCTCTGAGGTAGTTATTTATTTATTTATTTATTTATTTATTTATTTATTTATTTAAGCAGTAGTTGTAAAAGAATATCCTGAAATGCAGAATAGCCATTTAGTTGGAAAATATTTGTTAAGTGTTGACTTCATACCAGGCTCTTGCTAGATATTCCAGTGGTCAGTGACTTACCAAAAGTGATACAGGTAATAAGTACCAGGGATTAAATTCAAATCATGATCCTGTCATTCCAAATTTAGTGTTCTTCTCCATCACGTCATATTTTATCAAAGCCCTGGAGCAGGAAAGCACAGGACATTTGGTGATACTGACTAGTTCATTTTGGCTGCTGTGGAATATTTAACAAAGTAGGAAGGAATTTATTATCTCTAACAGAAATCTTCCTGATTTATGGTAGCTATTTAACAGTATTTCTTTCTATTAATACCTATGAAATAGTTTGTACTTTGTTACCTTAATCTTTTTTCCCCTTGTAGCAATGCTTTCACTTTAAACTCAAATATGCACATAATTTAAGCTGATCCTTAATAATGAGTTAAAAATAATAGCTGTACATTGTCTTTATAGAGATGTAGATCAATGATTTAGACAATCTAGTTCCATATACCTTTTTACCTTATTTACTTTCATATATATATAACACAAATGGTGGAAAAAATATTTGAATATTAACTTGAGGTTGAAGATCACAAAAAAAACACCTATTTTTTTGGCATCATAATAATATGAATTCCCTGAGTGTTTTTTTACAAACTTCCCTTGAATGCTTCTTAAGGTATTTAAGCTATTTAATAATGTTTTGAGAGTTATTAAATTCAACCTTCATCTCATTATAGTTAATGCGTTTGAACATAGCAATATGAATGGCACTCTGCTAGCTGCTAAACATTTAGTATGTTAAAAAAAAAAAAAAATCCCACCCTTGCAGTGTGGATACTTAATTCAAGATCAGTAAAATTAAGATCAGTGTAACTATGAAAGATTTAGACAAAATGGGCTGAGACACTGCTCACTTTAGCAGATAAAAGTGAGAAGACAAATAAAAGAAGGTAACAAACATAGAGGTGAAAGTGGCATTGAGGTTCTGTCTTAGGAAATGAGGGTGAATCGTACGAATTCGTTAAAAGCCTAAATCGACAAACAGGACAGTTCAGAATGGACGGGAACACTGACACTGTATTCTCCTTGTGATATTTGTGTTTATTGTATCTCTGTCTGAACACGTACTCATTCATTTGTTCCACGAACACTTTATCTGCACCTATGGCATGCAGGGTATGGCATGGAGACAAATGTACTACCTAGTGAGAAGCTAAGTCACATATACCAGTAACTAAAATATGAGACAAGAACTCTGACCTAAATGACATAGATCATAACTCTTATCACAGAAAGGTTTATGGGACAGTATAAATTCTTCTACATCTATGAATTGATTACAAATTTTATTCACTTATCTTTTGGGGTTTGATTTCTTAATGTATTTTAGTCAGTGAATATGGCTCTAAAACAGCGGTTACTATTTTTGAGGCTTCCTTTGTGACCTAAGAGGTGGTCAAATTTGTAAATGTTTCAAGCTTGAAAACAATATGTATTCTTTAATTATTCAGTGCCAGTTTCTATATGTGTTTATTAGATTCAACTTATTATTTGTATTGTTGAATTCTCCTGTTTCTTTGCTAATTTTTTTGCTTTATAAGTTTTTTATGGGAAGTAAATAACAATATCCCATTTTAACTGTAAATTTATCAGTTTCTACTTGTAATTCTTTTCTGTTTTGCTTTATATATTTTAAGGCTAAGATTTTATGTATAGACAGGTCAGAGCTGTTATACTTTCTAGGTGGATTGTTTCTTTTTGCATTAGGTAATAGCTTTTTTTTATCTCTGATTATGCTTTCTTGTAACAGTAATAGTGCTACATTGGGTTCCTTTTGCTAGTCATTGATATATTCTATCTCTTTACTTTCCATTTTTCCATGTCACCAAGTTTTTGAAAAAATTATACCTTTATTGAGATGTAATTTAGTCACTCTTTTTAAGTATACAATTCAGTGGTTTTTAGTATAATCACAGTTTTGCAACCAAGACCACTTTATAATTTTAGAACATTTTTTCATCACCCTAAAAGAAAACCTCATACCCATTGGCAGTCACTGCCCATTTCCCACCTTTTCCTAGTCCCTGGAAACTACTAATCTTTCCCTGTCTCTATGGATTTGCCTATTTATGGACATTTTGGATAAATGGAATCCTACAACATGTGGTCTTTGTGTCTGACCTTTTTCACTTTTCGCTGAGCAAAATGGTTTCAAGATTCACCCATGTTTAGTATTTTTCAGTATAATTAGTCATTGTTTTTAAAGGTTAAATAATATTCCATCGTATGGATAGATCACATATCATCTCTCCATTGATGGTTGTTTCTACTTTTTGACTATTATGAATAATTATGTTGTGAACATTTATATACATTTTCTTGTATGGACATAATAGTTTTGTTTCTTTTGGGTACATACCTAGGAATGGAATTGCTGAATCACATAGCAATTCTACATTTAGCATCTTGAAGAACTATCAAGTTATATTCCAGGGTGGCTCCACCATTTCACCTTCCCTTCAACAATGCAGGGAGGTTCCAATTTCTCCACATCCTTCATCTCATCTTTGCTTAGACATTAAAATCCCAAGCCCTTTGGGCCCTATCCTGGTATACACTTTTGGTAGGCCTTCACCATGTCAGTTCCTGTCTATAGTTTTGCATTCCACGTTTCTGGCATCTGAATAGTTCTTTTTTTTTAAAAGGTCGTTCATGTATAAAAATGTAAAGATTGTTTTACTTTGTATTATTATGTGTCTGTGAAGTGAGGAAGGGAAGTAGATATGGGAGATGGGAATTCATATTGGATTAGTCTACCGTTCCTGGAAGTTGAGAAGATTGGTGTAATTGTAGTGACAATGAGGTGGTTGACTTAGAGTTATAGGTGTGGTTGAGACCTACAGGTCAGAGTTTTTCTTCTGGACTAAATTACTTGGGCCATTTGGACTCATTATCTTACTGAACTCATCTAGTCTCATTTGAACTAATTCATCCTTTTGTTGTTATTTGATAGATGCAAGTTTCCAGAAACACTACTAAACCAAAATTTAGAAGAAGGATAAGGTATGGGTTTTTTTTTAATTGAAAAGTATTGTGATGAAATTGAAGTGTGTGTAAGAAATTTAATTATTATGACATTTACCCCTGATTCTTGATTCTTTTTCTCTAGGGAAGCATTAAAATTTTCTAAAAGAATTAAGGTGATAAGTAATAGTCTTAGAAGTATGGAGAAAGCTTTATGTTTATATAAATATGTTGAACCAGAACAGTATAAGATTAATATCATGTGAGCAACCATATGAGAAGCAGGTGTTTCGTTTAAAATAGTGCAAACCAGAAACAGGTCTTTATAATGAATTGATAAGCCACCAATGACAAGTTTTAGTGTTTATCACTGAACCAACCATACAGTTTATTTTTTTGATGAATGATAATTAGTGCTGTATTAAGAGTAGTCCTGCTCAAAGACAAATACTGGCTCTGATATGACAGTCTTCCTCTTCTTCTTTGTCCTTTTTCAGAGGATGAGTAATTACCTTTTTTAAAAAAGACTTACTGCCTTATCTTAGTTATATTTCACAGTAACCTCATCAAATAGGTAGGGGGTATGTTATAATCATCTCTATTTAAAAGATGAAAACTTTATGACTTAGAGAAATTAAGTGGCTTTCTCAAGATCTTATGGTTAGAGAAAATACATTTGAACAAATGTTTTCTAACTCTAAATCAGTGACACAGGTAGTGGAAAAAGCATGGATTTTGCAGTCTGAAAGAATTTAGCCCTGTCATGTTCAACCATTACCTACATCGTCAAATTTCTCAATTTTGCAGAGCCTCAGTTTCTTTATAAAATGAGAGCAGCAATTACTTAGTAGGTTTTCGGGGCGAGAATTACATAAAAAAGCCTATGTAAGGTACTTGGTAGATCATTAGTGCTTTTCACCTAGTGAGGGCTCAGATCAATATTATTCCCCTTTGGTTTTTCACTGCATCATGCTGCCTTACTGTATTAAAAAACCAAGGAAAATTACCTCAAGATAAAGAAATATATTCATAATTTACAGTGATCAATGAATATACATAAATGGCCATTTAAATATACGTGATTAATCTTTTGAAACTAATTCTGTCAAATCCTTTTTCTAGGAAACCTATTTTAAAATACTCTTTCGAAAATGTTTGTTCAGATGACGCCATGTCAAAGGAAAATGTGGGTATGTGAAGGCCTGTCCTGCTTCTGGTTCTTATATACCTCTAATTCTACCGAATGTGGTTGTCGTTCTTTGAAGAAAAAAAATGTTGTACATATATACATATAAGAGAACTCTTAGTGAGTCATTTTGGTATTAATTTTCATACTAGGTATTTGGGTTGTCTTTGGGTTTCTATTCTCTTGCATTAAATTCGGCTCTGTCATGTATTTAATTTCTTTTAAAAATAAAGCACCAGCAGTTGTGGGAGGAAATACCTACATCAATACATTAAAATCCAGACCTCCCCATTCCAAAATTATTGGGGGCCTAGGGGTGCCAATGGGAGAGAAAGAAGAAAAGCAGCAGCTTGGGGCTTCCAGCTGAATTAATTGCCATTGGTATTAGAACACGGTAGGGCGAATGTGGGGAGAAAGTTTAAGTTTTCAAAACCACTTTACTCTTCCTTCATTTTTGTTAGTCTTGAAAAGTAGGCAAATGCTTATTTGCAAGATGGAACTTTGGCAGCCACGCAGAGGTTTCAAAGCCCATTAAACCCCAAGAAGTTACCCGCACCATATTCCCTCTCCTTTGTGGCCACCCCCAGGTCCTATGGCACTGCCTTTCAAATGGCTAAATCAGCCATTCATTTTTAGTCTTATCAAAAGAAAGGAAAGCAGTCAGAAGAAGGACAGAGTGGTTATTTATTTTTTTTTAAATCCTTTTGTTCCTGTCCTAAACCACCACAAAATTCTGTTGTTTCTATCTCTTCTTAAATGTATTCCACTGCTGCTTTCCTGCTAACTCAGGTGCCTTTTCTTGGCCAAGTTGTCCCTTTGGCTCCCATGATTAGTTCAGATATTGCTGTGGAAAGGCAATATCAGTCATCCCTGGACTGAGTTCCCACTAGGAGACCTTGGCACTGCAGCTGAAGGCTCCAATGCTGGGATCCTTTCCCCCTCTGACTCAAATGGGCTACCTTGGAAGAAACCCCAGGACATCACGGCCATGACTCCATTGACTGGAAATCACTCTTCTGTGTAAATGGGTGAATACATCTCCATGGATATCCACTGATACCCTTTTAGGAGTCTCACATTCTGAATGGCTCTCAAGTCTCAGTAGTTAATTGTTCAGACCGTGAACCTGATCTGTGTCTTACTCCTTCTTCACATTTTGAACAACTAAAAAACAGAAATATCTAGTTTACTATGCTCTTTCAAGAGCTGACTACTTCTGGAAAGAGTGGTTCTTCTTCAGTAAATTAACCCTCCTCAGTTTTTTTACCCCTACTCATATTTCCATGGATCCCGTGATCTAAGTCTCTGATATCACTCCTTTTCTTCTTAGCCTGAGATAGGATCAGTCCTTGATCAAGTGAAAATTCTACCGTCATCTTCTTGAATGTCTGCCCCACTTTTTGGAGCCACTTTCCTTACACTCCCAAGTGCTAAAGTCTCCCAGCAGCCTACTACCCAGATTTGCTGTTCCTTTCTAGTTTTTAAGCTCTACCCATTTCTTTTCTCTGTCCTTTAGTTAGAGATCAGGAGGAGAGCTAACTAAGTGCTACTTTACCTGTCCAAGTATCAGTTGCTTCATCTGTAATAAAGACATGCAGTAGAAGCCCTCTTATCCAACAAGGAGAGAATTTCTGGAAATTAATAGAAAAAATTGAATAGAAATTAATAGAAAATTAATAGAAATCATTAAATATTTTAAACTGTAGCCCATGGCTATATAGGTTTAATCTAAGAAATAACTACTTGTGGAGCATATCTATGTTTTGGGGAAAATTAGTACCAGGAATATTATGTACTATATTTGTATTGTCCCTATAACTCTTTTTTTTTCAGTGTTTAGGGACAAGAAAATTCATCTATGATGATGAACTAATAATACCAACACCTGTACCAATTACTCTGTGTCTTCACTGTTCTAAACACTGTGTATATATTAGTTTATTTAGCCCTCACAAGAGCTATATAAGATAAACAGTTAGATATTATTATATCCCCCATTTTATCAATGGGGAAACTAAGGCACTTAAGAGGTTATATGGTTTTTCTCAGTCACTATCTTCCTTTTTTTAATGTTTATTTATTTTGAGAGAGAGAGTAAGAGTGAGGGAGGGACAGAGAGAGAGGGAGACAGAATCCGAAGTAGGCTCCAGGCTCTGAGCTGTCAGCACAGAGCCCAGTGCAGGGCTTGAATCCAGGAGCCGTAAGATAATGACCTGAGCGGAAGTTGGAGGCTTAACCAACTGAGCCACCCAGGTGCTCTTGTCACATATCTTCTTAAAATTAATCAAAGTGTGCAGCTGTTTCCTTGGTTGCTTTGAGTATCAGGAAACTTAAAGCGAAATACAGGGGGGTTGGGCACAGTACTGGTAGTTGACCTAGGCACTTTTAAAATCTCATTATTGCCCTTTGTATCCCCCTTAATGAATTGGTTTTGATTTCTTTTGGTCTTTCGGTTTTAGTCATTTGTTTTGTTGTATCATTGTTTTTTGTTAGAAAATACCTCCTTTATTCTTGGGTAGTAAACAGTCTATAAAAGTTTAAAAAGAGATTGGCAGATTACCCCAGACCAACTGATAATCTATGACACTCATCAAATTAGCAAAGGATGTGTTCATCAGCCACCTGAGATAGATAAACATGGAAAAAAATGGTTAATCCAGGAAAGGTCTGGATCATGGGGTGAGCCCCAGGGGAGCATGAAGACCTTAGGGGCTGGGGCTGGGGGGTAGAAGGGGGACAGGGAGACAGGTGATTTTTTGCTGCTCAGGACAAACTTTGCCCACCTGCTCTTGGTTTGGAGTCAGCTTTAGCCTCTAGGGTAAAAGGTGGGGTTGGCCCACATGCCCCTTTTCTAGAAAGCTCCTTGCCTCCTATTTCTGTTTGTGTCTCCAGAAATGGTGCTCTCTTCTTCATTACATTCTAACTTGTATTGTACTCGTCTCTACATTTAAATTGTAAGCACACAAGAGGAGTGTTTGTGGTTAGTTAATACCCAAACAAAACCAAGTACTTTTTCCTCCTCCTCAGCCTCCTTCTGTAAGAATGCTTTCAAAATTTCAATATTGAAATGACCCTGCAAATTTATTTCAGATGATATTTTTCCATACCAGCTTTGGGGTATATAAGGAAATAAACAGCTTCTTTAAACATTTAGTAGAAAAAATACAGATTGGATAAAACCCCATAAGTATACCTTGAAGGCTTTTAAAATAGTGACTGATTTATTTAAGAGACAAACAGTAAGCTATTTCTTATCAGGAATGGAAAAACTACACAGATTATTTTTTTTTTTAATTTTTTTTTTTCAACATTTATTTATTTTTGGGACAGAGAGAGACAGAGCATGAACGGGGGAGGGGCAGAGAGAGAGGGAGACACAGAATCGGAAACAGGCTCCAGGCTCTGAGCCATCAGCCCAGAGCCTGACGCGGGGCTCGAACTCACGGACTGCGAGATCGTGACCTGGCTGAAGTCGGACGCCCAACCGACTGCGCCACCCAGGCGCCCCTACACAGATTATTTTATAAAATTTCATTTTTAAAATCCAGGTATGGACTTCAGTATAAGAGATATATTTTTCTTACCTTTTTTAAAAAAACTTTTTCTGAGTGATGGAATAACTGTAATGCTACCACTTTACTCTAAACAGCAAATTGAAACAAGTCAGGGAAACCACAGGATAATCAGTATTGATAGAAGATGATTGGTCATGCAATCAGCAAAGGCATTCATTCTGCCTCTATCTTTGGAGGATATCATTGGCCAATTTTGATAACCTAGTTTGTACATTACGGTAACTGCTATTTCTTGAGAATTATTTTTGAATTCTGTCAGTTTACAATATAGAAATACCTATTTAGAAAAGCAAACCTCCCATTGCTCTGGAAGCAGAATTTGACATCAATCAAGTTGGTGTTATGAACCCTAGTTGATTTATGAAGTCATCCATTACTTTGTCTACCCTTTGAGCAGAAGGCAATGTACATATTTTTCCAGATCACTTGAAAACAGAGAGCCTACAATGCCATTTGGCAATGACATTCATTATCATAAATTGATTGTATTTTAGCCTAGCCTTAGAAATATAAAGATGTTTGTGTCCATTTTTCCTTTACAGCATAGCTCAAAATTCATCTTCTCAACAGTGCATTAAATGTCAGTATCAATTTCCATAGACTCAGAATATAAAGTAGGAAAACACAACATCTGTAAGTGGGACTGGAGAATCAGTCTGAAGATAACCACAAGTAGTTGTCTGTTCAGGTTACTAGTAAGAAATCTATCATAAAGAGAAGTCAATTCGTTAAACAAAATAGCTTCAATAAAAATGTACATTCCTCTAGAAAATCCTGATGCGGTAAACATGGGTTGCATTCATGTATTTTTTTAGTAAATTCTCCCAGTGATTCTTATGCCCATCAAATTTTGAATAGCATTGTTTTAGAATGTAATAATTAAAACTCTGTGTTCTTACGCTTTACCAATTACCACAGAACACATATCTATGTGGACACAACTAACATGTCAGCTACAGTTTTTGTTTTGTTTTTAAACATAGGAACTGATTCTAAGGTGTGCAAATGGCTTATCAGAAAGCTACTTTCAAACTGTTTGGAAAGAAGTCTTCCATAGAGAAAACCTGAGATTGGCTAGGAAGAGATGATGGCCAGGAAGGCTCGTTGGTCAATGCCTACTCTTGAGTCCCTTGCCCTTTGTAGGCACATAATTGATATTTGTTGACTGAATAAAAAAGTACTTGGGGCAAGTGATAAGTACTGACAGAAAAATTATTTTTGTAGACAAAACTGTGAAGTGAAAAATGTTAACTAAAAATTGTTTTTTAATACTGTAGTGACAACCAAGAGAGGGAAAACTTTCTATTTCATAACCTCCCATGACTTTATTTGACACTATTATTTAATAACGTTCTAGCAGAATTTTAAACTTTCTTTCTTACGAGTACTAGATAAGAGGAAATTACCAACAAAGAAGATTCTAATAAAACATGGATTCTTTTGAACTGGAGGAAACAGTGCATGAGACTTTTCACATTGATAATTTCTGTTTTTTACCTTTAAACATGCTTAGTTTACAAGGATACTTCTGTGTGTGTGTGTTCACACACACACACATAAAGGGATGCATATGCATGTGCAATCTTCCTAAACATAATTAGTTAGAAGAATTTTAAATATGTCCAACAATTAGATTAAAACTGAATGTTAATGCTGAGAATGCCCTGCTTGCATATTCACTGATAATAGGTTAGCTCCAAAGCATATGTCCTGTGTGGGTCTGTTTTCGTGTTCCGTGAACTTTTAGATGTTCTACGTAGTGGGATTTTTGGTGTCCTGCCAAAGAATGGTGGATAATAGAGGGTACTATGTCCAGTTTTTGTCACCCGAGTGGAAAATAATGGGGTGTGTATTCATGGCCTTTCGCTTTGAATCATGTTGCCTTTGGAACGACTTCTCAGATGCTCCCTCTGTCTGTTGTGCAGGACAGCAGGCCACATGTGGCTTCCTTTCCTTGATTTTTACTTCAACAAGTCTATATGAAACAAAAATGTTTATTTTATTTAAGTCAGGAATCCAACTGCATGTTATTAATCAGTAGTTGAGTCTATAGAGTTATTTAATAGGAGTTCATTTCTTTTGTGGGGATATTATTTTATGTCCGCAAATTCAGTGAATTCATGTCACAGTAGTACACACACACACAAATTTTGTAAGTGTGGTATTTAAATATATATGTGTGTGTGTGTGTGTGTGTGTGTGTGTGTATGTATGTATGTATATAGACACACACATATATAATACATATATTAGGCAATTAAGATGTGTTGTTATTCGGATTAGGAGTAGACTAGCCTGTGTTTAGCCTGACCGCTTAATTACATCGTCTCTCCTTTTAAACAGTAGTTTTAATAGTTTATTGTAGGCATGGCAAACTGGCCCACAGGCCACTAGTTTTTGTAAATAAGGTTTTATCGGAACATAGTCACTCTCATTTATTTAGGTACACGTGTATGGTCTGCACTGTAGCAGCAGAATGAAGTCGTTGTGACAGAGACCACAAAGCCTGCAATATTTACTCTGTGTCCATTCATGGGAAAAGTTTGCTGACCTCTGGTTTATAAAAAACAATTTAGTTTGGCCCTGATTTAAAAAAAAAAAGCAAAACAAGACACTTCTAGTGAGCTTTTCATGATGTACACATAGCAAGAATATCACCTACATTTTGACAGGAATAATTGGAAAATATTCACCTGGAAATCCTTAATTATTTTGCATTAAGCAGAGGCCATCTGTGAGAACTATACAAAATATTTGTTTTTTATCTTGTAACATTTAGATTTTCTCTTTTGAGTTGGCTAAGATTATGGATTAGATTGAATTAATTAAAATGTAGCACTTTTTCTGTTATATTAATGATGATTTTTAGTTGTCTCTGAGACAGAAGTTTTACTAAAAGAGCTGGAGCAAATGCTACAGCAGGCACTAGAGCCCACAGGAGCACCCGATGAGTCTGAAGAGGAGCGTGGAGAAGAAGTGAATACAGGAGAAAAGGTAGCACTGTAATCATTATCAGGCCTAAATAGCAAGTTCAGATTCTGTCAATGGCAGAAATTGTTCCTGGCTGTACCTTTTAATTATATGAAAAACATTTTTCCCTTCTGAAATTTGAGCCCTTGATTATCCTGAAGTGAATAAACTAGTAACCTGTTGAAAGGTCAGAATACAACTATCAGTTTTTGAAAAAAATCTGTGAGTGTGGAGGAGCCCTTTGTTTTTTGGATCTTTGAGGTTGGGATGAAGAAAGAGTGGAAGGAGCTCACAGTAGTCGGTCGGGTGCCACCGTAGAGAGAACTGCCTACCGCTGCCAATTTCACAGTCAGGAGAGGAGGCTGGATAAGAGCAGCTTGCTAGGAAATCTGCCCTGCCTGGTTCATGCACAGAGACAACTTCTGTAGGGACAGACCTCATTATTAACACACTGGAGGTAGAATTTTTCGTTGGAATACTTTTCACCATTCATAACTAGATTTGTCTTTTTTTTTTTCCTTTTGGCTAGCTATGTTGGACTGAGAAAGGCCATGCATGCTTACTTTATTCAGTTCTTATGTGTGATAACATAAATTATCAAACTTCCCAGCAAATCAGCTCCGTGTTTGTGCAAATAAAATGAGGGTACAAGCCTAGGTCATTAATACAGAGCAGCAGTGTGGTAGGTATGAGAAAAATAAGTCATAAGGCAGACACTTCTTCAAGGCAGTACAGCTGTTCTCCAGATAGGAAGAAAAATGGCAGCAAGAAGTCATGTATCCTTAAGGTTTCATTCATTCTCTCATTCATTCATTTAGATATATGCTGTGCCTGGAGTCCAGAGAACACAACAGTTGGGAGTTCTTACTCCGGAATATAATACCAATGTCCTAACCCCAGTCCTGCCAGGGAGGACTTGTGTGATTTGGCACAGTTGCTTATCACTTGCCCAAGAGGATTTCTTTGTGGGTTAAATAAGGCAAACCGGGAAAAGTACTTTGCATAGTAACTGACACCCAAGGTTAGCTGTTATTACAGATGAGAATTGGCAATGGCAGTCCCTGGAGAGAGTAAGTGCTGAGACTTCCTTACTTCCTCTCTTTTCCCACATTCTCCTGTTGAGCAACTGCCCATTCCCGAGTCTGTCTCTTCTCAGATGCTGGAAAAGGTGGATTTATACGTGGACAAGGTTGTTTACCCACTTTGGCAGACTGCCCAATTGCATGATTTCGTTCAGAACTTCAGCAAGAATAAAGATGATTCGTAAACACCTCCTTTACCGAGTTGGAAATCAAAATATACAAGATTTACAGTTAAAGAGAGCAATACACCAAAAGGAAATAAAATTAATGCTAAAAACTCTTACCACATTGAAAACCATAGTTTTCTTAAGTAGCACCAGCCATATCAACTTGTGCCTGAATTTGTACCGTTGTGAATGGCATTTTTCCAATTAGAGTTCCTTTTTGAAAAAAACAATTTTTTTTCTTTCTATTGATCTTACCTTTTGTCAAACAGGATCTGTAGATTAGCAACACATATGTTATAGACATATAATTAATATACAATTAGTCTTTTCCAGCAAATGTGTGCTTTGTTTGAGCACCATATGGTTTTGTGCAACGTGTTTTCAGTGTTTGCAGTTTCTCTTCTCAAAAATACAGCCAGGTTGATTTTTTATAGAGATGTCCTGGAGCTTTTACAGCCACAGAATTGGCTTCTATTTTACCATTATAACTAGTAACTTGATAGAACAGAAAATTACTTTGGATTTTTATTCCTTAAGGTAAAATACATCGTTTTAATATATCACCAGGCAGGAGCTTGCTTTTTGTTTTAGATTCTTGTAATATTTTATGCTTTCAAAAGCCACTTAAGAATTGTAAAAATTAACCATCTTAACTTGCTGGCAGGCAGGTGAGTGCCTCCTGCAGACTGGTTCATAAGCCATTCTCCACACTGAGCTTTGTAAGTCTGGCATTCACACCAGGTTCTGTATATTTAGGGCCTTGTTCACTTTTAAATGAGAAGAATAGCAATGAAACCAACTATCAAAGCTGGGACAATTTTCAGTTTAAAAGAAAAGAAATGATCACCACAAGGGTTTCTTATTTTTCTTCTTTCTTTCTTTCTTTCTTTCTTTCTTCTTTCTTTCTTTCATTCATTCATTCATTCATTCATTCAAGTTAATAGGGAAAATTAATATGGCTTCCAAAGTTAACACTGCTTAAAGCTGGAGCTGCGTTTTATTTGTAGGAGAAAGTGGCCTCTTATAAGCTAACACACCAAAAAGAGCCACCTGATAATTTTAAGGTGCTAAAGCATGTTTATTCTCTGAGCAGATTTGGTTAAGCTATTTTCAAAGTTGTAAATTTGATGGTGTTTTCATTCTTCATTTCATGTATCAGTTTTGAGGTTGATAACTCTCAAGCATTTATACCAATGAGAGAGAGTGACAACATAAAAAAGAAAGCATACACACATGGATAATCAAAATTCGTTTCTATTTGTCATTGAAATGTTTTATGAGAATATTTTCCTCAGTAGAGTCACCTTCCTAATTATGCTCTTCCTTAGCATATTAACACTGGTTTTCATGCCCCAACTTTGTAAGCAAGAAGAGGAAATTAATATCAGATTTTTATAAAATCTTCCAGAATAATTCACAAATTAGATAAGCCATATACAAATAAAACAGAGTTTGCTGAATAATTATTTGTATTAAAAGGTACAGTTTTTGATGTTACATGAAAATACTGGTATAAATTACATGTATTTTTTTTTCTTAATTTCATGGAAGTTATCTCTACCTTTAATGAATCTTGAAGTTATAAATCTTGTATGTGTTTATGTATATCTGCACTGTTTTTACTTGTGTCTCTTCCCACCGAGCTAGATCAAGCTATCGCTATTTGTAAGTCATGCAGAGGCTTATGAGAAGATAGGCATAGAAGGTGTGACTCAAACAGTTTTAAGCTGTATTCCCTATAATAATAATTATAAAAATAAATAAATATAGAAAAGTCATAGAATGAAACTGATCATGTTTTTCCAACACGTAATATTAAACCTAAAAATGTATAATGTTGGGGGAAAGAAATACGACCTGAATAATAAGTTATTCTTATATGAACACATTTCTTGTACATTATACTCTACATGGGGATCATTATTTGACCACCAGCATAACAGAACACTTGGGGTAACTGCTGTGGCTTGTGGAGTTACTGACTACTTTACATTTGGTTCAAATAATTAAGCCGGTGTTCCAGTAAATTTGATATCGTTCTGATGAATTGTATGGTTATTTTTACAGTTATCTGAATGCAGCCCTGAAGTTCCTGCAGGCGGTCCATTTGAAAACCACTATGAAGAAGACTGTCTTGTAATTGATGGGATAAAATTAAAAGCTGGAGAATGTATTGACAATATAACTAACAAGTTTAAAGAAATAGATGCTCTAATGTCTGAATTTTAAGGTATTATTGATATTTTCAAAAGTTAATTATAAAAAGTTACGTGTTTATATTTTTCCAAAGTCAAAAACTTGAAAACATGGAGGGAGATAGGTATATGTTATACCAAAGCTGCTATTTGTAACAACTTCCTGTTTTATGCTTTTAGAATATCCATTGTTTTGAGAGCCAATCAAATGGTCTTCAAGTTAGTGTTAAGATTTAGGATTTAAAAAAACAATTTAGCATTTAAGAAACCCTGATATTTGTATTTGTAGATTTTTTTTTCTTGTTTGCCTTAATTTTAAAATGGTTTATGAAACTTACTGTGCAAACACGTGCTTTACAATGATTATTTAGGCCCTTTATTCAAATGTGGCTATTTAGATGGCTGTCAAGGCTATTATAATTCTTCCATATAATTCAAGCGTAGTAGAGATTGAGTATGTGTATTGGTAGTGGAATTAAGCTACTATAAAATAAAAGGAAATAATAAAAAAAATTATTGTGTATTAGAGTTGGGGTTCTTCTCAAAGGTGCCAGTTGCCTTATACTGGAAATAATCATTTCAACCATGATTCCAAAACCTGATTGAGTGGAGGTGGGAGGCTGTGGAAGATCAGAATCCTGGATGCTTCCCTATTAAATCAGTATCTCTGAAGGTGAGGATGGAAACCATGGTGAAAAATATAAGATTAAGTTAGGCATACTCACAATAAAAAAATTCTCAGCGTTATAGGAAAGCAAAAAGTGCATCCTACAATAGCACTCCCTTAACGCCTCCCTGAAACCCCATTCCATAGGGATTCCCATGAGCAGTTTCAGTGGGTGTCCTTCCACATAAGTGTTCTAACGCACATCCATCTCTAGTACCCACTCTCGCTCGCTCTCCATGTCTCTC
The DNA here is from genome assembly GCF_023721935.1 of Panthera uncia. Taxonomy (NCBI): domain Eukaryota; kingdom Metazoa; phylum Chordata; class Mammalia; order Carnivora; family Felidae; genus Panthera; species Panthera uncia. Next base: position 141,563,897 of record NC_064810.1, read on the forward strand.
TTGGGGGAGTATGGGATCAGGGAAAGGGCATTCCAAGCACATCGAAACCGAAAACAAAGCTTGAGGAGAGAAGAGAAAGCAATTCAGCATCTTGGACCTATTGCTAGTTGAATTAGCTGGAGTAACCACATGCTGGTGTGAAGGTAGCCACAGCAGATGCGTAGCACTGTGCACACAGGCTAAGGGACTTGTACCTGTAGGGGCCAAGTGAAGAGTTTCAGACCGTGGAGTCCCTTTTACATTTCAGAAAGATCACACCAGCAGCAACACAAAGAATGGGGTGAGCAAGAGAGCACTGGAGACGGGGCTCCTTGTTAGGAGGCTGCTTGGGAAATCCAGTTGCAGGACTAGGAGAACCTGAATATGGTGGTGCTATATGGAGAGAGCAGAACGGTTTCCAGCTGCATTAACATCAATGAGTGGATTATTAGGATTTTGAGAATGGAAATAGGCATGCGACAGTAGGGGGGAGGTGGGGTCGACTTCAGGGTTCTTGTATTCACAGTGCTGTTCACTGAAGGTCAGAATAGGTGCAGATTAGAAGTGTGGGGCAGATACCACGTTTGGGGCCAAACTGTGTGAGTTCAGCAAAGGTTCGAAACTCTTCGTGCTTTGACAGAGCCTGCCTTTCAGAACCACGCCATGAGCCAGAGTGACTATGACTACTCTCTCACTGCATCATATTTACTTCTAAATGGTATCAAACAGTGGAAACTAAGGCTTCCTCTTTTTCTTCTAACAGAATTTACTCCATAGCCTTTCAGAAAAACTTCGCCTCTTTCTCTCGCCGCTATGATGTTATATTCACAGCCTACAAAATGTCTCAAGAAGTAATCGATCCCATTTTCCTGTTACTTCTTAGAATCAACAATAAAATGACTACAATTGTATTTGAAAGACTTGACCCACAATTCGAGTGTTTGATCTAAGCCCCCAGGTGGTAGACTAATTAGATCACTTGCAGCTAATTCCTGTTGGTGGAATAGCCAGTGCTCTTCCAAGTTAGAGTCCATGGGTAAGACACTGAAATTTCCAGACTGAATTCATCTCTGCCATGTTCTAAGCTGCAGAAGTCCGGAATTTCCACTGAAGTCTTTGTGCACTTGGGCAGTTCAAATTGGTCCTGAGGACAAACATTTGGGTTGGCTCTGTCTGCAGAGGAAACTTCAATCTCCTTCCAAGAAGAGGCTCTTAGGGAAAAGGCCTTTTCCAAGAAGAGGACAGAGGGGAGCCTCTGTCCATGTGAGAATATAGCCTTTCAAATTTCCAGATAGAATGTGCTCAGGAAAACGGATGAAGGAGCAGTCAACTAACATCTCTGTCCTCAAGGCTGAGAATCCTGCCTGGCTGGCAAACCCTACCTGCTGGTAAAGACCCCATGTTCAGGGCAGGCCGCTCAACATACACCAGGGCATAGCAGTGGGACTATGGAAACACGATGCCTGCCTTCACGTCCTGGTGCCGCCGCCGACTCATTGGGAGACCTGAGGCAAGTTACTTAACTTCTCTGAGCCAGGGCTTTTTTCCATCTATAGAGTAGAAGTTGCTTTGAAAGGAAATGTATGAATAGACATAAAAAGCATAGAGCAATCTTAACACAGAAAACTATGCAAGTCATGACCATGATTGTTGTCTCAAAAGCATTTCTCTTCTGACTGCCTCTGCCTGGTTATCCTAGGCCTGAAGCCTAAAGCCTAAATGTGCTTCTTTCAGCAGAACCTGAGGTGATACACCTGCTTCTGGGGGACTGGGGCCAAAGACTTCTCTGACTATGCTGACTCCCAGGGCAGGCCTGGAGGTGGACAGTACCCTGCCTCTATAGCTAGGGCCTCCTGCTAGGCCCAGAGGAGGACATTATAAGGAAATTGTATCTGCTCATCAAGGGAGATTAAATTCTAAGCACACTAGTTATACCAAGTTTGATATGGGAGCTATAAAGCAGTATGTTAGGACCTTCTGCCTGAGCCTTTGGGTTGGAATAAGACCTCCTCTTTGTCTAGTTTGAGGAGTGGCTGACTAATCCTCTTTGCAGTGAATTGACCAGCTAGTCTGTAGCCTCCATGAACCTATGGAAGGGCTGGGTCCACCAGAAGCTGAGTCCCCACTTAGATCTACAGACTGTGGAAAGTTAAGCACCAAAGCCAACTCTGTTGCCCTATATTCTAGGAAGTCCTGGTCCATTTGCCTCATGCAGAAGCTGAATTTATGCAGGTATTTCCAGTGGTAAGAAGCTTAGCTCTATCTTTAGTGGAGACAGGCTACGTATTTTGACTTGTTGCCACCAGTGGGATAAAGAGAGGAGTGCACCCTTGCACTTGCAAAAGTCTATAGTGTCTACAGCCTTGAATTTCCTGGCTCTGCAGTGGAGGGTGATGAGTCACAGATAGTTAATATGTCCACTAACAGACCTGACACTATCATAAACTATCTAGAGGCTTTGTGGAAAAAATTGGCAGTTAGCTCTTTTTGGAGGAAACTTTTATTCATGAAAACTGAAGTAAACTGTGTATTGCTTTTCATGGAACGAAACCATTCTATAACCTAATGCCTCTACCAAATAGCTGGCATTCCATAACTCCACCACTTATTGGGGTTAAGAATTGGTATAGTTCTGTTCCAGATACTTCCAGACCAGTAGAATTTGCATCTGTGGACATTCCAAGGGACAAAGGTAAGATTTTGAAAATCCAAAATAGAAATATCCAAATCCTGCTCTATTATTTCTTCCTCTGTATGGTTCCAAGAAGAGGTCTAAACATAGTGCAATTAAAAAATTCTGAGTTCTTTTTTAGGGCTGAGCCAACTCTTGCTGTCACTTAGTAGAATTCTGAAAGAGTTGTTTAGTAAAGACAAATTTGACGTTAAGGTCCAAGTGGGATATTCTATGTACGCAAATCTAAATATTAGGATTTTCCCACCCACTGAGTGGTTGCATGGTATAGGCATGCAGAGTAGTGAGCAGCAAATGAAAGGGTAGGGGAGAGAGGAGAAACTTGTTTCCAAGAAAAATTCTGAAAGAATGAGTTGTTTTCTTTTAAATGCATATAGGAAAGTACTATGAGAAAGGAGGTATGCTCAGAACCAAACAAAATAAAACACAGTTTGCAAGCAGCCCAGAAGTCGCTGGGTTAAAAAATAAAACTATTTTTTAATCTTCAGCCTCTCCAACCAGAAAAAGATTCTCAAATTAAAATGTAGCCTGGGGACAGTGATCAAGTCCAGGGGTTGGTTGTTGAATCACAGCAAGAGAGACAAAGACCAAATCTAGGGGGCTTGCAGGAAAACATGGCCTCAGGGTAAGGACCCAATCAGGGGTGTGGCTAATAACATTACAAACTATTACAAAATGACTTTTAAACCTCCTGCAAAGCTTAAAGGTATAGTAGTGCAGCCACCTGACATGCCCAAAGTGCTAGTAATTAAATCTGGAGAGAAAAGCCTGTCTTGAAAATAACTGTGGTTTTGACACATAGAATGGACTAGAATCAAATACATAGAAAACCCACTAAGTTGTAGAAAAACTGACACCACCTTAAGTACTAATAGCCTGAACTAAATGAGACTGAAACTGTTTGAGAGGGGGAAAAAAGACCCCTGAGCCCCCAGTTTTCTATGTAGGAACTAGGCTAGGAAAACTTAGCCACCCAAAAGAAGTAGAAGTCTCAGTGTCCTCTTCAGAAGCAAATGAGGAAGATGGTGGAAAAGGAGGTCTCAGAGGACAGAGCTAGGAGCTGTAGAGAACAATGGACCAAAGATCTTCCTCCTACACTACCAGACTCCACCCCACCCCCAGCTCACCTTCCCTTCCCCTGGGAGCAGGACCAAGGTCTGATGAAGAAACATATCCTACTCGTTTGGCAGGGAAACTTGGCTAATTTGCCTAGAAGGATTTCAGAATCACTAAGGAACAAGTTTCTTCATTTTGAATGAGGTGTTTACTGTGATTTTCCTGTCTCTGTTATACCAATGCATATTGTGTGGGTGTGGAAAGGGGATGGGGCCTGTGATTTGTCTTCTCAGTTTATAGGTCCAATTCATATCTGGACCAGATGTAAATCATGAAGTCCTAAATGTTGAGCCTGATGCATGATTGGGTGAGACTTGTGGTGTCCTTTGATGGGGATGGGCTGTTTTCATATTGGAGAGATGTGAATAATGTAGCCGAGCAGGTGGACAGTCATTGATTGAGTTCCTGATCCAAGTTCTTTGTATCTCCCTGCATTGTATAATTATCATGGATCTATCACAGACAGAGTGTACTACTACCGGGCCTTGTGACTTTGCACTTGGCCTCCTGCTTTGATCAATGAAATAGAGCTGAAGTGATGGGGCCAATTCATAGTCAAGGCCTTAAGAAGCTTTTGGTGTTTCTTCTTTACCTCTTGTACCTCTGCCATTGTCTTGAAAAGAACATGCTGCGACAAGCCCTCTAATTCAGGGAGGATGAAAGTCCTGGGAGAAGACCTAGACCCAGAGACTTGCAGAATGCAGCAGAGCTGCCCCAGGTGATCTGCAGGTCCAGAATAGAATACAGTATTATTGTTTTTAGCTACTGAGTTTTGGGGTTGTTTGTTACACAGCATTTTTGTAGCAGTAGTTAACTGATACACTTGATTTCTTGGTTCCAGCAACAGTTTCACAGGTCGGGTGTGGTGGCAGCTTTCCAGCTGTATCTGACCCATGGGTTGTTTTCTCCTTAGGGTGGAGCTTCTATCAAAATAGCCCTGTCTCCTGGGCTGGACCCAGCGTGCTAGCCAAACGCCTGCCCAGTGACCCTTCCAGCTTTTTTGTTTTGGATCAGGCCCAGATGGGCTCTTCAACTGATGGGGCTTAGCCCATTCCCTGCCCAGCCTCAGGTTGCTTTATCACGGAGGCAGCATATATAGAGATATTATAAGTTAATAGGATACCAGCACCACCAAAATATCACTAAGGGTTCATAAGCGTGGGTCACTTCTTTTTTAAGTATTTTTAGACTCTATAATAATTACAAAAGGTAGATAGGCCCATAATGGTGAAATGTCTCATTTGGCCAAAAAAGAAAAAAAAAAGTGTGCATATATTTCCATCCCCTTTCTGTTCCTCAAGTCTTCCAAGTCTTCCTTACCCTTTTGGTATTGTATCAAAGGATTTTAAGTTGCTAAATCTAGTTTTGGGTTCAGATTTTACCAACTTGCCTAAGTCACATGACCAATAAATGGAAAGGCCAGAATTTGAGTACATTTCTGTTTGTTCAGATCCCATTCCCTTTATAACTGTCTATATTGTTTAATGATCTGGTTACTAGGTGGGTGGTGGAATGATCATCTAGTTTCCTCCTATGTAAAATGAGGATGGAACTATCTAAACAAAAGCATTGTTGTGAGAAATAAATGAGATATTTTATGTGAAAATGCTCTGTAAATCAACTTTATCTTCTATATATTCTTTCTGAAGGAAACTGAGTATGTGCTTAAGTACACTGCAATTAATTATTACTGAGATAAAATGTAATTATGCATTTGAAATGATCACTTGTCTTACTCTTGTATCTCTCCATCTACCGTCATCAATATCAGAATTTTTTTTTCTCTTTTTTAAAATTAAGTTTTGGAAACCATCACTGGCGGCATGTGACCCTCTCTCTGATGGGTGTGTTAACAGCAATGTCTGTCTTTTAAGGGACATCTATCTTACTGTTAAATTTAACTTTTTTTAATGTTTATTTATTTTTGAAGGAGAGAGAGACAGAGCGTGAGCAGGGGAGGGGCAGAGAGTGAGGGAGACACAGAATCCGAAGCAGGCTCCAGGCTCTGAGCTGTCAGCACAGAGCCCGACACAGGGCTTAAACTCAGGAACTCAGGGCAAGATCATGACCTGAGCTGAAGTCGGACCCTTAATCGACTGAGCCACCCAGGCGCCCCTCACTGTTGAATTTTACCTATGGCTTTAAGTCACCTTGTTTTCTTCATTCCGTTAAAAAAGAAAAGGGGTGGGGGGAGTCTCAGTATTGATGAGTAGTGGCAGATTCTGTGGCATTTTAGATGCTTTCCAATAAACGTATGGATGCCTTTCACAGGGAGCACGGGTTGTATTTCAGCATGCCCTCCTCCAGCAAGTTGGAATTTAGGCCCTGGCTCCAAAGACCTTTTGAAAGCCAGAAAGCTCACCAAAATATATGGCCAGAGTTAGTCTGTTTTGGCAATGACACTTGCTTATTATGACATACAATTAAATTACATAGATTTAAAATTTTGTACAACAAGCCTCTTGCAGTTTGCAGAGGGAAAGGAGCAGGCAGAAGAGAAATATGAATATGGTCATGCTCCTCTCTTCTGGAGCCTACGATCTAGTGATGGAAGAATGTAAATAAATATAGGTGGTCCACAAAGCAGAAAATGCATTTGAAGATGGGATGTCTAAAAGCAGAAGGGAGTTCTCTTTCTAGATAGCTGAGAGTCAATAATTACAAAATCCTTTAATACAATTCCTTCAGTCTCAGGTGCCCCCTGCCAGAAGTGAGAAACCACCCTACGGAGTCTGACGTCTACAGACAGCTTTAGCCCTCAGCTGCCAACAGCTATTCATGGAGGGAGTTAAGCCAGAACTAGGGCTCCCCACTCAAGCCCTGCTTTGGTTCCTCTTGAATTGCGGAGAGGGCCAATGACAGTGACACCTGATCTTTAAACCCCATAAGGTCTTGACCTAAGGGGACTCAGTGCTTTTACCAATACAGTTGGATCAGACCCCAGGTCCTCTATGGGATCACCACCATTTATGCTCTCCACTTCCTGTTGAGTCTCCTGGCTGCAATCCATCGCCCCCTGTTCCTCCGTGACCTCCATAACTTCCCCTGCTACGGTGATGAAGCCAAAGTGTGGGAGGCACAGAAGGGGAGGTTGGCAAGGGACACTCCTCTTGGATAGGAGTTCTAAATGTGCCAGCAAGCTCTTGGAGCCCTTTCACTGCAGAGGGGAGCAGCCTTGTGCTTCTTCAGGGTAGAGGACTGGCCACACAGCCTCCAACTACCGCCGACGGTCTTTCTTCCACCTCCCCCATGGACTCCTAATTTCATCTCTCAGCAGCAGCTGCTCTCAGGCAACACCAGAGCTGGAAACTACCTGATCTATGAAAGCCTGACTTCTTCCAAGCAAAGGAGGGTTAGGGTGTGGATGTACAGAGAAGTGTGAAAGTGCAGATTATTTGGAAATGGGGGTCCAACCTTACGAGGTTATGTGTTAGGTACTTACGTGTTAAGTACTGGAGTAGACCTGTGAAAGGAGAGGAGAGGGAGATTAATTCTGACTGCAGACACAGCTTCATGGTGGCATTTTATTCGTTCCTTCACTCAATACTATGGGCCAGGTTTCATGCGAAGCGCTAGTAATACAACAGTGAACAAGACACACATGATCTCCAAACCTGTGGAGTTGATTCTGACCTTGAGCAGTTTGCTTTAGCCTCACTTTCTTCATCTGAGAATTGGGATGATGGTGATGATAATAATAGTAATAACACTCATCTCCTAGAGTTGTTGAACAGAATAAAATGAGTTAAGATGGGCAAGGTGCCTAGCAAAGTTCCTGGCACATTGCATTTTATGTAAGTATCACTACTATTTTTACAGTCTAGTTGGGGAGAGACCTGTGAAGCAAAGCCAGAATTGGAAGGTGGAAGAGTGGGCTGGCTGGAGACGATGAAAGTCACAGTCTGAACAAAGCACAAAGGTGGGAAAAGCAGGAACAGCAAATACCTAAGCCGAGTAACTAGAGTGCAGGGGGTGGAGGGTGTGATACGAAGAATATTGGGAGTTAAGGCTGGACCAGGCAGGTTGGGCTTTGCTCAAGGAAAGCCTTGTATATCACACTAAATGGCAGCTCTTCATTCAGCAGGGGAGCCAGGTTAGTGCAATGATGAAGAGCGGTGACCACCACAGTCTCCAAGATCAAACACCCAAGGGTGCTGGGCACCATGACCGGCTTGGAACCAGACCATTGTGCAATTTGCATGCACGGAGGGGCAGCAGGCAGACATTGCTATGCCAACCTGTGCCCCTGTGTCTGAGGAAATCCGTGCCCTGATGTTAGCCCGGATTGTCAGCTTCCACAGTGAGTGCCTTAGGGTTGCCAGCAGGCAGCCGGGGACCGGAAGGTTAGGTGTCTCTGCGAAGTCTTATTAAACTCTCAGCTGCCTGGGAATAATGCACCACAGTAGCAGAGTTTTAAATGGCAAAGGGTCTCTGGCTGTCAGCAAGGTTACAGGTAGATACTTTCATTTGTCTTCCATGAAAGCTTAATATCATTTTCTTCTGTTCAAGTCAGCTTATAGACCTCATTACTTCAAGTTCATCGGGCAGCTGAACAGACTTTTTGATTTTACTGTGCTTTCAGAATCATGTTGGAGAAGAGCTAATGCATTTTTAACCAACTTCAGCAAATTGAAGCTCTTTGGTGCTGTAGTGTACTAATACAATTGCTGCTAACTCTCTGAGAGCGGCATCTGGGTCCGGAAATTCCCACTTACTGCGGTTGTGAGCTCCAGGAGGTAGGGGCTACATGTCCTTCCACTTGTGACCCACCCAGACCATAGCATAGTGCCTTGTACATGTGAGAACAGCAGTTCTATTTTTAGATTGATGTTGAACTTTCTGCCGGTCTAGCCTGTTCAAAAGTGTTTTCTAACAAGCTCTATACTCAAGCACCTTTGGACTGAATCTCAGGTGGTTGTTGCTTTTTGATTCCAGTTCCCCAAACGCTGACAAGCTATAGCTCTATCCGTTATCTATCGCGACAGTGATGCAGGGTAGCAGGTGACCACAAAATGCCAATGGCAAACAACAAAGCATGTCTCCTAGCTTGGGAGCCTGAAAAGTTCAGCCAATTTGGCTACTTTCAGGTGATCTCACTTCTCTGTCTGTGGGCAGCTGTGGGTCTACTCAGGTGTGGTTCTTCTGTGGCTCATACTAGGTGGGCTCACCTACCTATCGAGGACCAGCTAACAGTCTTAGATGGGGAAATGGGGCAACTCAGCTCTGCTTTATGCACCACCTGTCATCTTGCAACACACTAGCCCAGGCATGTTGTCCTGGAGATAGCAGAGGAACAAGAGTAAGAGAAAATTCCAATAAGAAAATCCAAATCACCTGCAATTCCACCAACTACAGATAAATCACTGGTGACATTTAAAAATTTCTTACAATCTTATTTCCAAATAAATATGTACTCTTAAATGCACAAGGAGCAACAACCACATAGTTATTTCCATAGCCTTTTTCTCTTAACCATATATTGTGAATGTAGTCCCATGCCATGAGATATTGTTCTACAACATGATTTTTAAGGATTGCATTGTATTTTTATCCATACAACAAAATACTCTCTTGATGGATGTTTAATTTGTTTTCACATTTTCTTTTCTTTTTTTTTCTAATTAAAATTTTTTTTAAATGTTTATTATTTTGAGAGAGAGAGAGAATGAGCATGAGTGGGGGAGGTGCAGGGAGAGAGGGAGATGCAGAATCCGAAGCAGGCTCCAGGCTCTGAGAGTCAGCACAGAGCCCGACATGGGGCTCAAAGTCACAAACCTCAAGATCATGACTTGAGCCAAAGTCGGACGCTTAACTGACTGAGCCATCCAGGTGCCCCTCCAGATTTTTAATTATACAATTGTAAACCACTCTGTCATGAACATCCTTATCATTTTATCTTTGTGTACCTTACTTTTCTTTCAACTCTTTTCTAGAAGAGGAATTAATAAGTCAGAGTGTCTACACAGTTGCAAGGCTTTTTGTGGCTATCATCTATTATCTTCCACCAGAGGTGTGTGTCTATTTCTCTGCTAGACTGGGGTTTGGTTTCTACTTGAATTTTATGTTACTTAAAACAGTGCGTTGGGTTAATCTCTGTCTTAAAGAACATCGACTAAATGACTATGAGATGGTAGGTTTTTTTTTTTTTTTTTTTTTTTTTTTTCTAATTCCTTAGAGAAGGCTGAAGACTAGCATTAACATAGGCCATAGACTCAGGCTGAAAAGTGACTGAGATAAGAATAATAAACCAGGTAATGGGCAAATGTGAAAAGAAACAATGGTCACTTGATTTAGACATTAGATGTCCTTTTGGTCAATCATTGTTGTGACAAATACTAGGGCAGAGTCATTGGTCTGGAAAACGTTTTGGTCAGCTGATACAATTAAAAATCTAGGAAGTTACATTCCAATTTGGGAGGAGTAGGGAAATAGAGGTGCTTGAGAGAATAGACCAGTTTTCACTGAATACTTCTATTAAGGTAGTCACATGGCTTCTGCTGGTGTATTATAATCACGATTGATGAGTTTTTGATGTTAGATAACTTAGGTGATGATTCCTAAAACCCACCTTTCTTGTATTGAATTGAAATTGCTTATAATGAGAACATGAAGACTTTTATTTTCCATCCACATATGTGCTTTTGTGTATCTGTAATTTTTATTTTTAGTGCCCAGAGAAAAACTGGTTTTGGATGATAATTCTTGCCCTGCAAAATGTATTTAAATTCATTCAAAATGATTATTGCTCCAAAATTATGACCTTCCACACAATGGACTATGAGTACTCCCTTCCCAGGGTCTGGGCTTTATTCATAATCTGTGGTCCTAGCACAGAAAACAAGGCCTTAATAAATATTGTTTATAAATGTTTAAACACCCTTGCCCAAATGAGGGTTAAATTTGCCATCCAACTTAGCCTTTCTAATTATATAAGTCTAGATTCTCAAAATTAATTGAACCTTGAATGTTTTTACCATGTAGCACTTAATTACACATGGGCATTTATATGCCATTATTTATTTCATGTGTGGTAGCCAGTCTCTAAGACGATTCTCACCTGGTGTTCACACTCTTGTTTGGCTCCTTCCACACTGAACAGGGTTCGCCTGTGTAACCATCAAAATATCTCAAACATGACAGACTCTGACCTCCAAGGCTGGGTCATAAAAGACATTGTGGCTTCCACTTTATTCTCTTTTTGGATCACTCATCCAGAAGTAGTCAACTGCACGTCATGAGGACACTCAAGCAGCCTTAAAAGAGGTCCACGTGGTGGAACTGAAGCCTTCTGCCAACATTAGCACTAACTTGACAGCCACCTGACTAAGCTCTTCTGGAAGTGATGCTCCGGCACCAGTCAAGCCTTCAGATGACTACAGCCCAGGCCAGTATCATGAGACACTCTGAGCCAGAAACACCCAGCTAAGCACTCCTCAATTCCTGATGCACAGAAACTGTGTGTGATAATAAATGTTCATTGTTTGAAGTTACTAATGTTCTGGGGTAATTTGTTACACAGCAACGGATAACTAATATAATGTGTGACAGGCTTTTACCAACAAATAGATTATAAGCATCTTTAAAAAAAGAATCATATCTTTCATTTCTCATAGTAACCTGCATGATATTGAGATATTAGCCAAAATAAATGATGTTAATACTTCACAATTACCTTCTAGTCAAATCAACAAATATTTAATGCCTACCAGACACTCTTCTAGGAAAGCAGTAAACAAAAAAGAACTAAGTAAATGCTAGTGGATAAGGCATATAATAATTGAAAATATAAATATGGACCAGGTCAGTGAAGATATGAAGCTCAGAACAACAATAAAAGATGGGCATGCTACTTTATATATTTGATATTGGGTGTCAGGAAGGCATGATGTCTGATATCAAATGTCATATCAAATGTCTGTCAAGACATTTGAGCAGAGAACTGTGCATGTACCTGTGAAGGAGCATCCCAGACAGAGGAAATGGCCAGTTCAAAGGCCATGAGACTGGAAGAATGTGGCACATTCAACAGGGCCAACACGGCCAAGGCTGAGGCCGCCATTTGTTGCAGATTTCACTAGTTAGCTTGTTGTATTTCTCACCAGTCCAACTACACATTTAAATCTGTCTCGGGGCTCGGACCCCACTTTCCCTTGGTTTTCTGAATTTGAACAGGGCACCAGATACTGGTGTAATTTAAACAGACCTTTTTATGTAAATGAATCATGATATAAACAGGAACACAGCTAATGAGTCAAAATAGGCTAATATTTGTAGCCAGAATGAAGAATTAGACAATTCACTGATTGCAATCTTCCTTTCATTACTTCTGCACTTGAAGCTTTCTGACTTCATTAAAGCCATTAGTGCCCACCAATAAATTACATAGCTTTGGTAGTAACACAAATATGTGTGAATGTTTCTGACATTGCAGGAAATAATCAGGCTCAATCAATATATGTTCATCAAGACATTAGGTCTCAAATCGATGAGTAATTAGCTCTCCCAACAGAAGAACAAATAAAACTCTGTTTCCTAAATGTTCTGTCATTCTATGCTGCAAGTTTCACCTCCTTTCCCTCTCTTGCTGGAGGAAACACATGTCACAATGAATCGAATGATCACTGAATAATGAGTTCTGCTTTGATTACAGCATGTTCGTGATCATAAATAAATGAAATTGTGTTTGTATTTCATAGACATCTGAATTTTTTAATCTTGCATTTCACCTCAGATAAACAAGTTTATCTTTAATAGGTAAACACCCCTCTGAGAGGCATAATGCAGAACTTAAACTCACATTTAACATTTTAAATTATCACGTAAACAAGAGCTCCTGCACGTTCTCCTATGGCAGCAATTGCTGTTCTCTTGATACAAAGGTGACTGATTTTCTTTCTTGCTTGCTCTGTTTTATAAACATAATCTTGGCAAATTAATGAATTATTTCATTTGTGTTTTAATTCTGAAGAGTAGATTTCATAGAGAGGGAGACATAGGGGAAGGCAGGGAGTAGGGTAGAGGGAAAGAATCAGAAAGGAAGCCAGAAAGAGACACAGAAATAGATGCAAAGACAGAAATACTGGAGCATGTGCACGTGTGTGTGTGTGTGTGTGTGTGTGTGCGCACGCGCGTGCAGGGGGAAGAGAATAGAGAGATTGCCACTGAGATATAACTAGAAAGGAGAAAAGACAACTATTTAAAGACTAGGATTTGTTTGTGGGAAGGAATAACAGTATGTTATTTAAAGAAAAAAGATTAGTACTGAAAAAAAATTACTGTACGTGTTTTTCTTCTTAAATAAGAGGCTATTCAAATTACGAGGCAAAATATTACAAATAACCAAAAGGCAATGCACTTAATAAATACTTTACCCAGAAACCTACTGCTGTACATTTTTATCAAAGCAAATTAATTTAAAATACTTGAGGACCAGGCATATGTAGTATCATTTATAATGAATTTTTTCTCAGTTCTAAATGTGTTTACTGTATCTCATAGGTTATGAAAGCGAGTTCTTTAAATCTCTACAGAATTTTTTTATTAGCCTAGTTGTGCATAGGCAAAGGAATTTTTAACAAAATCTCTCTGTGGGGTGCCTGGGTGGCTCGGTTAAAAGTCCAAATTCGTCTCACATCGTGATCTCACGGTTCGTGGGTTCGAGCCCCACAATGGGCTCTGTGCTGACAGCTCAGAGCCTGGAGCCTGCTTCAGATTCTCTGTCTCCCTCTCTCTCTGCCCCTCCCCTGCTCACACTCTGTCTCTCTCTCAAAAATAAATAAACATTAAAAACAAATTTTTTAAAAATCTCTCTTTGGTGCATATTTAATTAATATGAAGTGTTTAAAATATAGAGACCCTTGAATATGATAATGATTTACCAAAATCATTAACTTCAATGGAAAGCAAGCAAATGAATTTTAAATGTAAAGAAAGTTCAATCTTTCTTTCAAATGATTTTTTTATGAACTGTAATACCAGTGACCTTATAAATTTGGCATAAATGTAAACATATGCTGAAATCTGTTTGTGTTAAATGCATAATCCTTAAAGACATTTGATTTAAGAACATTAAAACAATTTTTTTGGATTGACAGAAACTCAAGAATTTGGTTCTGTAAGTAGCAAGAACTTTAAATATTTATTCTCCAGAGAAATGGTTGTCTCTAACAATTTAAAGATAATTCAAAGCAGGGGCGCCTGGGTGGTTCAGTCAGTTGAGAGTCTGACTTCAGCTCAGGTCATGATCTCACGGTCTGTGGGTTCGAGCCCTGCATTGGGCTCTGTGCTGACGGCTCAGAGCCTGGAGCCTGCTTCGGATTCTGTGTCTCCCTCTCTCTGTCTCTCTGCCCATCCCCTGCTCACACTGTGTCTCTCTTTCAAAAATAAGCATTAAAAAAAGAAATTTAAAGATAATTCAAGGGTAATTTTACTGAAGAGAAATTTTCAGCACTCCTGTAACTGTTTTAAGTAAAACAACAAGCAAACAAACAAAACAAAGCAGTAAATCCTCATAAATATTTTCTCCCAAGGACTCCTTTCTTTTGGAAACTATATTTCAAAGGAAACTTAATGTGTGTTCCTGATTCATTTATACACCTCAGATCCATTTGAAACACCAACACATCTTATGAACCTTTTTATAAGGCTTTTCAAAGGTATTTTTATTTGAACCAGAAAGTCATGTTTTGTTGGCAGTAAATGGAGCTTGGGGTGTGAGAGAAAAAGTTAGCTTGGAGCCCACAGAGTTCAAGTGACTCTAAACAAGGTCAAAGCTGTTCTCTCAGTCTCAAATGAGATTGAAATAAAGAAAAGAAATGTTCACTGTGTGATAGCATTTGTGAGCCAAAGGTTTTTAAAAGAAATAAAAAGTTCTTCAGAAACCATTAAATATCTAAGACTCAAAACAAATTCTACAAATAAGTTGGAATTTCTTGAGAAATTTGCTTGGTGTGTGTTAATATATATATTGTTTTTTGAGAAAAAGAGAGAAATTGAGTGCATGCATGCGGGGGAAAGGGGAAGAGGGGGAGAGAGAGAGAGAGAGAGAGAGAGGGAGAGGGAGAGAGAGAGAGAAAATCTTAAGCAGGCTCCACACTCAGCGCAGAGCCCAACGTGGGACTTGATCTAATGAACCATGAGATTATGACCTGAGCCAAAATCAAGAGTCTGGTGCTCAGCTGACTGAGCCACCCAGGTGCCCCAGTAATTTTTTTTTTATTTCAGGACAAATATGTTTTAAAACACATTTTTGTGGATTGTGTGTTTGTATTGCTGGCTGTCTTAGTTGGAGTTTCCCCCAGAATCAGATAAGACTTGGGCTCAAGTGGTTTATTTGGGATAGCCAACACAGATCATTTGTGCCAGACAAAACAGTATAGTAGGAAGGTGGGGAAGTGACACAGGGAAGGTAAGAGGTCACTGAAGCTGTGTTGTCAGCAAGCTACCCCCACGGGCAACTGGAGCTCAGTCCTGCTGGGGAACCCTGGGAGCCAGCATAGGGCACATGCCTCAGAGCTATCCCACCCAGGGGGTGAGGAACCCGGGGTATTTATACACCCGTTCCCACTGGTTAAGGGCTTCTTCTGAAGGATGGTAATTCCCCAGGCCTCTGGCCTGCTGTGCACATTAGAATGGACTGAGATGATCAGGCTGATGGTAACAAGGTGATAGGAGACACGCAGACAGCATCTACTAGTCTGACACACATTCTGTTTTATTTCAGAGTAACAACCATGGGAAGTTTATGGTGGAGAATCACGAAAAGCTAAGTGAGTTCTTAAAAAATTTATTTATTTTAATTAATTAATTTTATTTATTTTAATTAATTTATTTTTAATTTATAGAGAGCATGAGTAGGGGAGGAGCAGAGAGAGAGGGAGAGAGAGAGAATCCCAAGCAGGCTCCACACTTTCATTTCAGAGCCCGACGTAGGGCTCAAACTCATGAACAATGAGATCGTGACCTGAACTGAAATGGAGAGCTTAACCGACTGAGCTACCCAGGCGCCCTTGAGTTTGTGTTTTTGTTTTTTTTTTTTCAATTGAATGTTTTTTTCAAGAGAAAGAAAATTTGTGATGGGTGTAAATGGCATTTTGAAGGCCTTAATTATCGAGAGTTTAAAAATCAGACTTGGTGTGTATTTGCTTTGACACTCCACTTTCCTTTACGTGAATGATGGTAGTTGACTTCACTCGATGCTTATTATGTTCCTGGCACCGTGGTCTGTGCAGAGGCTTGAAATAACACATTTAATCCTCATAGCCACTCAGTGAGATGGGCACTGCTACTGTTCCTGTTCTACAGATGAGAAAACTGACACACAAAAACCTTCTGTAACTTGCCCAGTCTGGTAGCCAAGCAGGGGTTCCGATTCAGCCAGGCTCCGGAACTGTGGCCTTCCACACGACACATACTGTCTTGCTCCATAGCCCAGTGTATGTGATTTGACCAATCTACATTTCTTCTCTTACTCTTTGAAGTCATGGTGACTACCAGCCATACTAATGCCTGAGGCTAGAGAGATGCGGGACAGCTGTGCCCAGCCCTATCTGCTTCGTAAGTGCATGTTTGAATTTCATGCTCTGCAGCCATTTGCAGAGTTCATTGGTGTCCATGGCTAACCGTTGCCTAAAACGTAAGTGCCAACACTGCTGACTTGTCATCTATTGATGAGCTTTCCCAGTGACTGCTGGGCCTGTCCCTGGGTTAAAATGGCACATCGGTGCCTTTTCCCACTCATTTTGGTGGAGGAATGCGATGAGGAAGTTATTTTTGGAACATGTGTTCTTTCTGTGCCCTGGCTTTCACTGAGTTTTCAAGCTTTTAGGAACTCATGGTTATCTTGAAGTCAAATTAAACTTAAAAATAAATTTATAGAGGCACCTGGCTGGCTCAGTTGGTAGAGCATGCGACTCTTGATCTCGGGATTGTAAGTCCGAGCCCCACCCTGGGTGTAGAGATTACTTAAAAATAAAGTCTTTAAAAATAAATACAATTGCAAAACAGAAAAACACCTTTGGAGCCAAGTAAAGGCTGAACATGTGAGTGTTTCCAAACATGCAAAATTGCATACTTGCACAACAGATTGCAGAGTTGTAGATGAGGCCACCTCTTCATTGTCCCTTAGCATATGAACAGAACTAAACCCTGGGTTCATCTACGCACAGTGTACAATTCAGATTTGTTTCATATGATATTTTATGAGCTGAAACTGTTTAGCAAATTGGTTGGCATGTCTTTGTCTAAAATGATCAAGTTGATAGGGTGCCTGGATGGCTGTTGGTTAAGCATCTGACTTTGGTTCAGGTCATGATCTCATGGTTTGTGGGTTCAAGCCCCATTGGGCTCTGTGCTGACTGCTCAGAGCCTGGAGCCTGCTTTGGATTCTGTGTCTCCTCTCTCTCTGTCCCTTCCCCGCTCTTGCTCTGTCTCTCTGTCTCTGTCTCTGTCTCAAAAATAAACATTAAAAAAGATTTTAATGACAAAGTTGCATTATCACTCCTTATAGCATATTTATTCATGGTTTTTCAAATGTTTATTTATTTATTTCTGAGAGAAAGGGAGAGAGAGAACACAAGCAGGGGAGGGGCAGAGAGAGAGAGAGGGAGACACAGAATCTGAAGCAGGCTCCAGGCTCTGAGCTGTCAGGGCTGAGCCCTACATGTGGCTCCAACTCACAAACTGTGACATCATGACCTGAGCTGAAGTCTACATCTAGCCTTCTGAGCCACCCAGGCGCCCCAGTTCATATGTTTTTAGAAGAGTTGCTATATGTCCCCAAAACAGGAGGTGGGTTACAGAGAAGACATTGTGAGAAAAGTAGCACAGCTTTTCAAGAGTTACTGGCTGAATGGCTTAAGTTAGGTAAGTCTAAGTATTTGCTTTCCAGTTTGTAGTAGAATAAATGAAAATCTGATATGAAGAAACCTCCATTTATCATGCATCTTTTTTTATGGTGCACTTTTTTGTGTCCATTTTTCAATTATTTGGTTTTTTTTTTAATGTTAAGTCCTTAATTTTTTTTAAATGAACAGTCAAAATTTCTTTTGGTCTCAAATCTATTAAGACAAACAAAGTTAAAATGTGAATGCAGGGAAATCGAAGTGGGAAATACTCATTTATTCTCATAAAAAAAGAAAATGGGGGGGGCACCTGGGTGGCTCAGTTGGTTAAGAATCTGACTGTGGCTCAGATCATGATTTCATATTGTGTGAGCTTGGAGCCCCACATTGGGCTCTCTGCTGTCAGTGCAGAGCCTGCTTTGGGTACTCTGTCCCCCCTCTCTGCCTCTCCCCCTCTCATTCTCTCTCTCTCTCTCTCTCAAAATTAAATAAACATTTTAAAAAACCCTTAGAAAAAAGAAAATGTGGTTATTTAAAGTGGCCAAGAGACCAAAATTAATTCTGTATTCTGAAAAGAGAATCAGGTGGTCCCCAAAATGATAGAATAGTGAGTTTTACCCCTCAGCTCCAGAAAAGATGTTTTTCAGATATTATTTCAAGACCTCATACTACAATGTGGGAAAAAAATAAACAGGTAAACACAACCTTTTCTGGAAGGGAAAATCATTCTAGCTATTAAATTCTTGAAAAGAGTAAACAAAAATGGCATCCCTATTTCACAGGACCTTATGAAAGTAGTTTACTTGGATTTTAAAGGCTATGATAAGGCTTTCAAATGAAGCCTGTGACAAGCTCAAGTCTCCATAAGCCATGTGGAGCATCCAAAGGACACAGAACAGCTACCTTTCGGGGTACAAAGGACCAGTCCCAGCTTGTCCAGGGAAACAACCTTTTAAATGCTTTTTTAAACTTTATTCATTAAAAAAAAACTTTATTCATTTTTGAGAGACAGAGCCTGAAGTGGCGGGGGAGGGGGGGGGGGAGACAGATAGAGAGGGAGACACAGATTCTGAAGCAGGCTCCAGGCTCTGAGCTGTCAGCACAGAGCCCGACATGGGTTAGAACTCGTGAACCGTGAGATTATGACCTGAGCTGAAGTCGGATGCTTAACCGACTGAGCCACCCAGGTGCCCCGATAGTGCTTTGTTCTTATTACCATTTACTCTTCTTGATTGCTGACTTTGGATCTGGAATGGGGTGAGATGTTTAACAGTCTGCAGTGCATGGAGATACAGGTTGAAGGAAACACTCACAGTGTTTGGCCTGGGAAGATGGCCCCACGGTGGCAGACATTTTGGAAAGGTTTTCTGGCCCCTGAACACAAAGAAAACTATCTTCCCTGAGGTTGTACTCCATCCTCCCCAGCTATTTGTCCCTCTCAGGAGTTTAGAACTGGAAACAGAAGCAGAAAGGAGGAGTTGCTGCTGGTTAAGGGAAAGTGTTTGTAGAAAAGGTCTATCAACTTGAATGCTGGGACTCAGCCTCTGCCTAATTCCTGTGACATCAGTTAGCTCTAGCTATGTAGCAAATATCCCCAAAGTTCTGTGGCTCACACCAACAAGCATTTATTAGTATAATGCACACATTTAGTAGTTGTCTGTCATGCACCATGGGACTGGCTGGGGGCTCTGATTTTAACTGGGACAACTCTATTCCATGTCTGTCACCCACTCACGGGGCAGAGACCTAGCTGAGGCATGTTCTTCTCATAGCAGGAGCACAAGAGAACAAGCAGAAACATGCAAGGTTTTCTGAAGAGCAGGCTTGGAATTTGCACACTGTGATTTCCATCTCATTCTATTTGTCCAAAACAACTTACGTGGCTGAGCACAGTCACAAAGGCAGGGGGATTGACTCTGCGTCTTCAGGGAGAGGAATGACCAGTGCTCATGCCACAGGGAGAGGTGAGCACTGGGGCCTTTGATGCAGTCCTCTATGCTGCTCTGGGGGCATCTTGGTTGTATTGATTGCTTAGCCTCCCACATCTATTCAATACGTTCACTTCTTTTCCCTGCCTCATGAGTAACAAGGAGGAAGCACATCTGAGACCGCTGCCCCTTAGCACTGCCGAAGGAATGAGCCCCACTGTGGTCCTGGCTTAAGAGCCAGTTGTCATATCCATGGCATCGGGTGGAAGAGGCAAAAGACCATGAACCAAACTCTGATTTATTTATACTGGCAGTCCCTGGGACAGGGAAGGACGAACAGTTCTCCTGTAATCCAGAACATCCCAAAACACATGGAGTTCAGTTTTTAGTCAAATCCTCAAACTCCTCCTTTAACTCCATCCAAGTCACTGCCTGCGACCTTCCTCGGGGAAGTCCATCCCCCAGGACCTTCCAGTAACACTGTGTATTTCCATTCCCAAATCAGGCACCTCCTTGTATCACTGTGTCATTAAAATAGAAGGAGTGATTTGTTGTCCTGGGACATTTTATTTGGTGATGACTCCCCCAGGGCTCAAGATGACAATGGAATATGCCTGGACAGGGCTAGCTTTACCGGTCTAGAGGAATGGAGACCTTTTTCTGATTGACACACAAGTGTCACCTAAGTCATAATACCCCTGGCTTTCTTAATTCTTCTTTGGTGATAATTCTAATGCTGGGTGATTTTTCTTCCAAATTAGTGCAAACTGTAGATGCCTTGTGGTTCAAATTATTCAAAGAACCAACTTTTACCATCTGGTATTATTTATAGCCACCAGTTTGTCTTTAAAAAAAATTTAAGTTTATTTATTTGTTTTTGAGAGAGAGACAGAGAAAGTGAGCAAGAGAGGGGCAGAGAGAGAGAGAGGGAGAGAGGGAATCCCAAGCAGGCTCCACACCAAGCCTGATGTGGGGCTCGAACTCATGAACTGTGAGATCATGACGTGAACCAAAACCAAGAATCGGATGCCTAACCAATCGAGCCACCCCAGCACCCCAACCACCAGTTGGTCTTAAACTGACTTTTTTTTCCCCTAACTCTCCTTGTATTTTTGTGCAAACCTATTTTCCTTTAGAATGTTAACTGTACTTATTTCATAAGTGCTACTTGGACTTGAGCATACTAATATATTTTGTTGTCAATTTTACTGCCCATCTCTAGCTGAGACTGACTCTGGCTACTTATATGCAAAAGGATCTTAGCTAATACCTCAACCTAAGAAATAGTGCAAAGAAGCACCAGGATTGCTTAATCAACATGGCGGCTCTATCTGCAAAAGTTTAAAAAAAAAACAACGCCAACGTAGTCTTGGCTGTATTAGCAGCATCAGGCAATTACGGAATCTGCTGCAATAAATGGCCAAGGTTATGACACCCATAAAGTTTAATTTGCATTCTGAATATCACGATGTGTTCACTGAGAATGCAAAGCAGGTTCTGCAGGACGGGAGCTGCTAAATTCGAGTGCATTTCAGGATTTCTTCGGTTGGTGTAAAGGCAGGAGGGAATGACTTGTTTGGTGTGTGGTCAGCCTCAACCTCTGCCTCCTTCAGCCGAACGTACAGAGCATTGAAGCAGATGGTCCTTGTGGGCTACCCTTGGAGGAGACGGAGTCACCAGATGGTCTGATGTGCATTGTGACTAAGCAGCACTGCAGCCAATTGGATTATCCGGTCGTTTTGGGGATTAATGGAGATGGCCAGAAGATTTATTGGGTTGCCATGATTGGAACCTGCTGGCAAGAGGATGAAATGATTGAGCCAGTTGTGCCAAATGTGTATTCCAAGTCACCCAGGGAGAAACTGAGCTGGCATCGTGCAGAGACCCTGCAACCAGATGAGGATCTCATTGCTGGAGAACTAGAACGTATAGGAAATCGTATTTCCAGGTCAACGGAATCACACTTCTACAGGGGAGATCGCCCATAACACTTTCACACAGCTTCCTCATGCTTACCTATCACGCATGGGTCAGTGGGCAAGGAGGGGAGGCCAGGGCTCTAAGCTTCTCTGTTTGACTGCATAAATCTCCCGCTCTTCTTTTCCCCATTCCTGGGCACCTTCCACATGTCAGTGTTTCCAATGAACCAGTGTGGAACCAAACCTCCAATGAACCTCCCCGTGTGGAACCAGCGATGCCCTGTGTCTGCCTGCTCCACACCTAACTTCTCTACCATGACCACTGGCATAATGGGCCTCAGACTTACAGAATCATAAGGAATTCCTTTTTGGTGAAATGAGATGGAGTTTTAGGACACCAGGAGAGAGAGAAAGAGTGAAAGACTGGCCAGAAGTATTTCACCATCCTTTATTTCCTAAAAATGCAGTGTGCCAAGCCAACGCAGACATGACCCCAATAGCAGGTGAAGGGCCTCTGCTGTTTAATGCTCCAGAAACTGAAGACTGGCTCAGAAAACTCAGTCTCGCATGTAAGGGTAGGGCAAGGAGGGCAGGGGAGAGGGGGAGAGAAGGCAGTAATGTTTCCTACCTGAGTTCGACTCTCTGAGCACCGGCACTCCAGAGGGGGAACTGACCTGGCCCCTCTTCCCGAATTACAGAGGGCAACAACAGGGACCAGCTGTGACCTCTAGAGCTCCCTTGACTCATTTGAGACGTTTATGAGCAAGAATTTAAAATTTTTTCCCCTCACTCCCTTAATGATAATAGAGTTTCTTAGATAGTTGGTTTCTTAGAAAGTGGGTTTTTTGGTGAGGAATTTTTATTGTGGTATCTTCTGTAATAAAGCAAAGTGAACACATTAGCGGCCAAACAAAAAAGCCTATGGAAAAGAATGTATGCAGCAGACCAAACAATTTAAAATTATTGTTACATAATCACTGAGAGGAAAATATAACCTAGGAAAAGGAAAATAAAAAGTATCCATCATCCCCCACTTGGATGTGGGTATATTCCCTTCTGGCCATTTTTCTAGGTGGGTGTGAATAATTTTATAAAAATTGTATCATTGTATACACATACACATCACATATGCTTTTCCATTTAAGATTATAGGATAATCTTTCCCTCATATCATTAGTCTTAAACACAACATAATTTTGATGGCCATACTATAACTTTCTATTCTTTTCATGGTTTTTAATAGGGAACATGTTTTTATGCTCATGAATAATATGTTTTTAATTAAATTTTCTTGAGAGAAAGAGAGCATGTGGGAGCAGAAGAGGTGCAAAGGGAGAGAAAGAGAAAGAGGCAGAGGGAAGGAGAATCTCAAGCAGGCTCCATGCCTAGCGCGGAGCCTGTTGCAGGGCTTGATCCCACTACCCTAGGATTATGACCTGAGCCAAAATCAAGAGTCAGACATTCAACCGAATGAGCCACCTAGGTGCCCCACTCATGAATAATATTGAATGAATATCTACTTATATAAATGTGTATCTTTCAGTTGATTTTTTTGGTATTTGATTACAGGATTGTAACTAAAGTTGTATTGCAGAGATAAAAGCCGTCAGGGAGACAGCAGTGGTGAGAGATAGACCCAAACGTGCAGTGGACTCCAGCATGCTCACCTTTCCCTACTCCACATACCATTCCCAGACTACAGGCCACTGACTACAGGCCTGCCACCACATACTTGACCCCCATTGCGATCCCAGCCCCACTGGGGGATGTGCTTGCTAGTTCCACTCGTCCGCCTGTGCCATGGTGCCTGTTACTGACATTCCTCTGGTCCTTTGATGTCCCCTTTCCAGACCCATACTTCTCCAGTCCTCCCCACAGTGCTGTAAGGTCTCATTGCTTTAACACATTTTTTTTTTTTTATTGCGCGATAGTCATGGCGGTTCCGCTTCCCTGATGGAGTCCTAAGGTGTGCTTGGACTGCTTCATAAAAAGGGTCCAGTGAATCCAGGCTTTACTTTCGTCCTCCTCCTCCTCCTCCTCCTCCTCCTCATCATCACCCATCTGCCCAGGTACCTGCTTTAGGTCTATAATTTAATGCAAGCATGCATCTTAGCTTTTTTTCTCAATTTCAACAAAAACCCACCCACAGAAACATTTGTAAAGTGTAGTAAATTGTACCGACAGGTGTAGGAGGATATGAAGGAGGATTTTCTGTGGTAGCTTTGAAAACAAGTCCACGTTGAAGAGCCAGACTTCTTATTCTTATTCTTGACTTTCTTCTGCTGACACTGGGAACTCTCCCTGGTTCTTTACCTGATGTACCCAAAATGCTTGCCTCTTCCAGGCTGTTCCCCTTTTTCTCTGCACTTCTCATCCTCAGGTCTGTTTTCTCCTCCTCTTTCCCAAGAGTAAACCCTACTTATTCTTATTTTGCCCTGCAGACCAGCTTGGCCTTGGCCTTGTTTCTTGGACTATTGTAGTGGTTCTCAACCAGGAGCATCAAGGGGGCATTTGGCCATGTCTGGGGACATATATGGTTGCCCCGACCGCGTCTGATACTGGCACCTGCTGGGTAAAGGCCAGGGCTGCTGCTAAACATCCCGCAAGGCACAGGAAAGGTCCTATCCCTAACTAACATTTGTCCAGGGGAAAATGTCAAAAATGCTAAGATTCAGAAACCACATACTAGTGCAAGAACCGTGTTCTCACAGCCTCTCTGTGACCCCAATTAGCTTACCAAGCTAGTTTTCCAAGGAAAGGTACTTCTCTCTCCATGAGGTGTTTGGGAAAGGAATTGTATTTCCAACTCTGTATAAACAGAAGCTATGGCTGTCTCTACCCTGCGATGCCACACATGTTCCAGTGTCTCAGCTATCGGATTAGTTTCTAGAGCTGTGCTGTCCAATATGATAGCCACTTGATACGTGTGGTTTTGAATTCATTAAAATTAGTGTTAAAAATTTGTGCCCTCAGTCACACTAGCCACATTTCGAGTGGCTACCAAATTGGACGGCACAAATACGGAACATTTCCATCACCCCAGAAAGGTCTATTGGACGGTGCTATTGTAGAGCTTCTGACGTATATCCTTTTCTTCTGGGTCCCTGGACCTCTTTCTTCACTCTTTTTTATTCACTCTATAGAGCACTGTGTTCATGATGATCCAAGTTAGCAAACCAAGGCAGGTCTTGCCACCATTACCAGGGCCAGCTGAAAAATCTGTCTCCAGGAAAGGCATTCTGGCTTCGTATGAGGACAGTAATTTAAAGATGCTTAGGGTCTTTGAAAGGAATTGTAAGGACCTTTTCTTTCCTTTTTTAATTTTAATTAATTTTTTCTAATATTTGTTTTTGAGAGAGAGAGAGACAGAGTGCAAGCAGGGGAGGGGCAGAGAGAAAAGGAGACACAGAATCTGAAGCAGGTTCCAGGCTCTGAGCTGTCAGCACAGAGCCCGATGCGGGACTCAAGCCCACAGACCACAAGATCATGACCGGGCTGAAGTCAGATGCTTAACTGACTGAGCCACCCAGGCACCCTAGGACTTTTTCTTTCCTAAGGATCCACAGCACATAGCATGGTGCTTGGTGCATGGTCAGCATTTAAGAAATAATTGTTCAATGAGTAAGTGAATTAATTACTTTTGTAGATTGTAAGAAGTTATGTATCCGTGTGTTGGCCTGAATCTTGGGCACTCCAAGACTAACCAGAATTGGCCCTCAGGTTCATGTAGCTGAGAGTTACATGGCAGTGTGGAGGAATGAACAGAGAATGGGAGTTTGCGTTTGAAGGCTTGAATTCCAGCTCCTTCCCGGCAAGGTGACCTCGATTGCTCAACCTCTGGAGCCTCAGTTTCCTCCTCTGTAAAACAGGGATTTAATATTTGATTTCTCTACCTCCTGGGGTTTTGTGAAGCATGAATAAGGTAGCATATGTGACAGCACTTTGTAAAATGTAGACAATAGTGATTTTAGTTATCACTGTAATACAAAGTCAGTGGTTCTGGTTAGAATTAGCAAGGACCATGTATTTCTTCCCACTACAGAACTCTGTCTTTCAGACTCATGGTAACATTCGTTTATCTTACTGCTGAAAAGATTCTTGGTTACCTTGAACTTATTCTCTGACCCTCTTTCACTTCCTTTATTAAAGAAAAAAAAAGACTCTAGTGCACAGGGCTTTTGCTCAGGAATAGCTAATAAATTACAGATGCCGTAAATGCCAAGCAATGACAACAGGCCTCTCTCCAGGGTTCAATGTCATTGAATTCCACCACAGCAGTCTCTTCCACTTTCTTTTCTGCTGGCATTTAATGCCACACCTGATGACATCCTGGTCTCATCTTCGGAGAGTGGTGTAACACAAGTTAACACTTTTGTCATTATCCATTGAGCTGATGTTGAGATTCCTAAGAGGGTTTAAAAGCAAGAGCCTCTGGATCCAGTCATAGCAGATACTCTTTAGAAACCTGCTCTTCTGAAATAGCGAACAAGGCTGCATCTAGGTCTATAATGGAATTCATCAGAGTTGCTGCATTTCCCTTTCATTGGGGGGGCTGTCCGAGTTTAGGGCTTCCTACTATGAGACTTTCAAGTTGTAAGCATTATTTCTACAGCATATATTTCCAAGCCCTTGCTCTGATTGCGGTGCTCTTTATTTCACTTTATTCACATCGTTTCCACCTTTCAGGGTCCGTTTCTTTCTTCTGTTCTTCGGTGGACCTCTCTGGGAATATTACTCTCATTTTTTCCTTCTCTGTGGTAAGAGGATGAAATGACAGAAACTTGAAATTGGAAGGGATCTAGAGGACCCTCTAGCTCAAATATGCCACAGTGCTTGAATCTGTGCCAACTAATTGTTCAACAGGTGCTTGAGCCAAATATGATATCAGTCCTCTTAGAGTTTATAAAAGTGGTTCTAATGATCTTGTAACGTAGTTTTTACTCCTCAGTGAAAGAGATACGGGTTGTGCCTTCTTGATCTTTCAACCGTTAACATAGTGCTAGATGTTAGTATTTGTTAGGATTGCTTTTGGCTGCATGTAACAGAAAACTGAATGACAATGACTTAAACATATAAGGTTATAATTTCTCCCATAACAAGAGGTCTCAGAAATGGGCATTGCTCCTGTCGGTTCAGTGGGT
Source organism: Panthera uncia (assembly GCF_023721935.1). Taxonomy (NCBI): domain Eukaryota; kingdom Metazoa; phylum Chordata; class Mammalia; order Carnivora; family Felidae; genus Panthera; species Panthera uncia. Next base: position 141,590,513 of record NC_064810.1, read on the forward strand.
CAGTGATGTTGGGGGCCAGCAAAATCTTTGCTATGGATCTCTTTGCTGGAGCAGATGTCAAATGGCCCCACGATTGCATTCAAGGCAGGAAGTGGGAAGTTGCATCTGTAACTTGTTATCAAGAGAACAACAGCTTCTCCAGAAAATTTCCAGTAGATTTTTGCTTATTTCTCACTGCCTAAATTGATCATGCTACCCTCTTGTAGTTACAACATTGGCTAGGAAAACAGAAAATGGGATTGCCCTGTTTGGCATATCCCCCAGATAATCTATTTCTGGGGGATGGGCTTACTGCCTCTCCTCAAAATATTAGGGTTCTGATAGCCAGGGAAAAAGGGAGAATGGATATTAGGAAGACTGCTGCCATAGGCTGTGTTCCTCCAGAAGCTGATCATGAGACAAGGTTGCAAGGAAAAGGGGGTGTTTTATTTAGAAGGTGATCCCCAGAAGCATTGGCAAGGAGTGGGAAAACAAGAAAAGGGAGGGAAGGTAGCCAATTAAATGTATACTAATGAGAAGGTGAGTGCTGTAGGCAACTGGGACTCATTCCTGCTCAAGACCTCTGAGACACCAGCATAGAACATGCCTCAGAGCGGTCTCACCCGAGCGGCCAAGAAGCTGGGTATTTGTTCACCCATCGCTATCTGGCCTTGGCCGAGAGCTGCTCTCAGGCCCAGTAACTGCCCAGTACCCCCAGCCCACCCCATGTAATGACTCCGTGTCTCCCTCAAGCAGAGCCTCAGATGCTTGTGATAAGAAGCTATCCATGTAGTTCGGAAGAGTGAGTTCCCAGGGATATGCACAGTGTCTTCTAAACTACCATCAGAGCCTGTCACAGTCCTTACGAGGCACTCAATAAATACTTTAATTCAATGAACATTTATTGAGTACTTACCACTTGCAAGTACTGCACAAGATATTTACTAATTGATTTATTCTTAGGCAGAATTTCTTGGTATAAATAAAATAAAATAAAACAAGTGGCATTTGCACTCAGATTTTGGTAATTGTAAAATGCACTTGCCTGGAGGCTGTGACCCTTCTCCCTTCCCTTTTCAACATTGGCATGTAAACTCCTTGTTCCTATCGAAAGACTCAGTCAGTCCTAGAACATCTTGTCACAGCACGTACTGCAGTTCTTAGGAAACAAGTTGTTTTATTTAATGAAGTGTTTAGCGTTTCAGAGTTCTACTTTGTCCTTAAGAGCAGACATTTACTAAATAGTCCATTAGTTGCCTGAAAGAGTGAATGCTTCTTTTTCTATTCTAGACCAGTGATTTACTGCAATGAGCTATCTGGCATTATAACCATCATTGTTCTTTTCTTAATAATTAAAATCAGGAAGTGACTGCCATGAATGTAAGACTTGGCTTTAATCCTCCTTAGGAGTTATTGTTGGTTACCCACTACAGCAGGAAGAATATAATCAACCTACCATTTGAGGCCATTTGCTTCAGTGCGAGGTTGTCTTTTGCCTAGGGAATTGAGTCTGGTGCTGTGCTGTGACTGTTTTGTTCTCAAGTTCTTTTGCTTCCTTTTTCTCCGGCTTTATCCCCCTGCTCTCATTGATAACTGATTCAGCAGGCTGTTCAGTGGGCACCAACGCCTTGCTGGCATCTGCCCCATCCCTTTTCTGTTGTGGCAGACATATGGTTTCGTGGCATTGACCACGCCCCCTACACACACATACACGCACACACAGATTCAGGGACAGGACATGATTGGCTTACATCAATTAAATTATCATATTATGTTGGCCATGGTGATTAGTTCATGGGAGGGCGTGCGATGTAATTTAGCCAAATAAGTGTGGAGCTGGCCAGAGGACAAAGATTATACAGCAGAGAGAGAGACAGATCGAAGAGAACAGTAGTGAAACCAAGTTTCCATGTACCCATCTTTACTGAAACAGATAGCTTGTACTTCCTTTCTGGTGGCAGCCTTGAATTGAACCCACATTTCACTCCTAATCCCCTTTTCTGTTTCATTGGATTCCAACTCTGGATTCCAGTCATCTAACATGCATGGCCCGACCTCCTCAAAATGTGGCCAGTGCTTGACCAATGGAAGGAGTCAGTTATCTAGTTGACTAAGACTTTCTTAGACATAGGAATTTACCATACAACATATGATAATTTTATCTTGTAATAGTGAGTCTTTCAATTGTATGCTCCAAAATGGTTGCCTTGTTCTAAATATATATGCAAACTCTGAGGGAAGAAAATGTTGAAGATAAGGCCAGTTCTGGAATTGGTGTTCAGGGTTGTTATTCCTTCCACTGTAAGCCAAAAGTCATGTATTTATAAATGGTGAGTGATTAGCTCTGGAACCTGAAAGGTGTAATTTTCAGCAAATTATATTTAGTGTCTTTCACCTTGTATTGATCTCTGAGGGAGAAGTCATTTCCACTTATAAGATGCAGTCAAATGCAATGCCTTTGGTACAACAGGTATTCTCCAGTGCTCTCCAAATAGCATGAGAGGAGAGAGTTTCACCGGGCCATATGAGAGAGTTACAGTCGTTATGAGGAAGCTTTTCTTCCTGGGAAGAGGCTTAAGAAGTGGATTGGGTTACTCAAGGATGTGGAGGAACATATCCACTCACATCTTTAAAAATAGAATCAACAGATTCTTAATGGTTGGATATGGTTAATTGGGGAGTTGCTTAAAGACACTAGAAAATAGACTCTTTGGATTTTTGAGGTTTAACACAGAAAAGCCTATCCTTAGTTTCATGTCTAAACACTCAAGTGAACCTTCAGAACGAGTAACACTGTAAACGCAGAAGCAAAAATGCACGCCATCTTGAAGGTATGGGCTTTTCCTCTTTTCTCCTAAACAATCATTCCACAGAACTTGTTGGCCTCCGATATTCTGGTGTGTAGCTGATGCTAAAATAGGTCAGCTTTGGTTGAAATCTGACAGCTACGTGGCACATAGATTTTGCTCTCACTTTGACCATTTTTTGAAACCTTGTTGGATGTACTCCCATGTGGTCAGAGGATATTTATGGTTTGCTCAATAATCTTAGAACTCTTCATTTAGAAGCAACAGGTACATGTAATGACTTACCCAGTCTCGTTGATTATCTTTCTGATTCCAGTTTAGAATGCAGTGCTTTCTCTTCTTTCTATGTCCACTGACTTGTTAGAAATCTTACTTCTTGCTTCTGTTACTGCTGTAGTGTCCTATTTGGTTTCCTTGACCTCTAGTCTTACTCTTGTCCATAGAGTTGTCATAGAAATCCCCTCCGTTTTCTTATTTCCAGCTTAAAATACCACAATCATTCCCCCGTAGTGTGCATGGTCTCATGTCTGAACTTCTTACCAGGACACAGAAATGCCTTCATGATCTGGATCCAGCCAACTTTTGCATCAACCTGATGCAACTCTTGCACACACTTGAGGTTCCCATAATGTGTCACATTACTCTCATCCTCCATGCTTCTGTACCTGTTGTTCTTGATACCTGGAACAGCACGCTCCCTCCCTTTTATTCTTCCTTGTTAACATTTCCCCGTCCTTCCAGATTCAGCCCAGCCATCGCCTCCTCCCAGACCTCTCAGAGTAAGTTAGATGCACCTTGTGCTAATTGTCAGTCTCCAGATCTCCCGGAGGGCTAAAGCTGTGTCTTGATATTTTTCTTAGTGCCTGGCACAGGTCCTTGAGAAAGGTTTGCGAAATGAATGGATGAGTGAATGAGGTTGATATTGTGCTTTGCATTTTCATTTAGGGAAGAAGTCAATGAGTCACGCTCATTATACATAGTCCTGAGAAGTTTGGACTATGGTTGAGCAAAAATGCTGTCCTCAGAAGACCATGGTTGGCCTTGTTTTGCTGATTAAAAATGTAGACTGTACTATACAAAAAGCACAATGCCATGAGTTCTACCATTTAGGCATACAGAGAGAATACCAGGGCCCCAGAGCTTGTCCCACCTATATAGAAGGGTACCTAGATTGATACAAAGTTCCTACGCACCCAAGAGTCTGGGAAAGGTAGGTGAGGGCTGCAAATGCAGACAGCAGCATTCTTGATCAATGTGTCCTAATGTATCCCGACTAGAATCTCCTCTGTGAAATGTAAAAGTTTCAGTGAAGGGGTATTTCAAGAGTGGATCCACTAACATTTAAAATTTGCAGTTGAGGGGCGCCTGGGTGGCTCAGTCGGTTAAGCGTCCGACTTCGGCTCAGGTCATGATCTCACGGTCCGTGGGTTCGAGCCCCACGTTGGGCTCTGTGCTGACAGCTCAGAACCTGGAGCCTGTTTCAGATTCTGTGTCTCCCTCTTTCTCTGACCCTCCCCTGTTCATGCTCTCTCTCTCTCTCTGTCTCAAAAATAAATAAATGTTAAAAAAAAAATAAAAAAAATAAAATTTGCAGTTGAAATGGAATCTAATAATAATCCTTAATGTGTATTAATAAGTGTGATAAATAAGAGCTTGAGGTAATGTTATAACTTAACCCCATGACCCAAAGGTATAGGAACTATTATTATACCTATTTTACAGATTGGGAAGCTGAGGCCCAGAGACATTTAATAATTTAGGTAGCTTTCCAAAGTCATACCTTTACTGGTGGTGGAGTTAGGATTTGAAATGATATGATCAGACATCAGGGACTTGTACTTTTAATTAATCCCCTCTCTTAAGCTTAGCTACCAGGGAAAGCAACATGTGCACATTCTCAGTTCTTTTTATTGATACTGTGTCAACAAAAGCATATGAGGTTTTAACTATATAAACAAGCTAGCAAGATATGAAGCATCAAATATTTAAAACTAAGAATCTGGAATATAAGTAAATATGCAGAGAAAATATAATTCTTCTGTCTGTGCAAGACAGAGGTTATTAGTTGCAAGGTAATGACGAAAAAACTGAGATCAGAGAGAGGTGTGCTGAGTTGTCCAAGGTCATAGAGTAACTGAGGTGGGATTTGAACAGAAGTGCCGTCTTACTCAGAAATCTTCACGGGGCCCCCACTGTTGGGCACTGGTAAGGCTCTCACTTAAACTCGTCACAAAAATATAGAGCAGCGATAAACTTACTGCCAGAAATCCTGCTTATTACTTACCAATGACCAGAAGATGAGATTGAGTCGATGATTTTTGCTACCCAAAGCCAACTGTTCTGGTATTAAAATGAGCTAAGAACCACCGTGAGGTACCACTGCATACCCATTAGGGTGACTATTATCAAAAAGACAGAAAATACAAAGGGTGGGCAAGGATATGGATAAATTAGAACACTCCTGTGTGGTTGGTGAGGATGTATATGGGCAGCCACCAGAGAAAAGAAGCTGGTAGTTCTTTAAAGAATTAAAAATAGAATTACCGTATGATCTAGAATTTCAGTTCCACGCATATGCCCAGAAGAACTGAAATCAGGGACTCAAATCAGGGACCCATGTCCCTAGCAGCATTATTCCCAATGGCTAAGGCCCCATCAGCAGATGAATGGATAAACAAAATCTGGTACATACATACAATGGAATATTATTTATTCTTAAAACGGAAGGAAATTTGACACATGCTGCAACATGGATGAACCTTGAGGACGTTAAGTGAGATAAACTAGGCATAAAAGGACAAATACTGTATAATTCTACTTAACACGAGGTACCTAGAGCAGTCAGATTCATAGACAGTTGAATGGTGGTTGCCAGGGGCTACGGGTGGGGAGAATGAGGAGTTGTTTCATGGGTACAGAGTTTCAGTTTTGCAAATGAGCAGAGTTCTGGAGATGGATGGTTGGTGATGGCTGTGGAACATACACGTATTAGTGTCACGGAACTACACATCTCAATACGATTATGATGGTAAATTTCAGGTTAGAAGTATTATATAATAATTAAGAATAACTTTAAAAACTGAGCTAGCTGGATGTATCAGTTGAGGTCCAATCAGCAACCCAGATGCCATTCTACTCTTTCACATGGAAGGGATTGTGCTGGAATTGGTCACATATGGCAGCCAGGGGATGTTGAGGGCACCAGAGGCTAGCCAGAGCAAGAGGTTGGTCCCATCCCTAGAGCTGGAAGCCCATGGGGAAGGAGGATGTGTTACCTAATCCCAGAATCTGGGGTTATACAGTGGGAATGGGAGCCACAGAGGGTACTAGTACCCAACCAGGCGGCTGGGCTGTTGCTGGACACAGGCAAGGCAGACAGATGGACGAAATACCCCAGTGTCTCCCCTCCTTGCACCCTCTGGTTTTCTACCTGTGCATCCCATGGACTTAAACCAACCAGAGACAAGTTAGCAAGGGAGCCCAGAAGTGTAGTTCCCCGTGACACAGAGCAGAGCAGGAGACGCAACTAATGCAGTGAGGAACAGGTTTGAGAGCAAGCTGGCAAAACACCAGCACATGGGGTCATGCAAGATTTCTTTCTTTGCCATTTAAAAAGCTCTCCAATTCCTGTAAAGACTTTAAAAAATCTCTCTACATTGACTTTCAAACATTACAATGCTCGGTGATACTGGTTAATCCCAATTAAATTAATTTACCTTCTACAGGTTAGACACATTCAAAAAGAGTCTATGGAGAAATATATTTGAACAGAGGTTCGGCTTTGGGCATCATTCATTGCTTCAGAGACTGTCTTGTGGCAGACCAACTGAAACTCATCCTGAGCTAAATGTCATTCTGTGCAATAAATATTAAAATATATTTATAAAATTTATAAATATATAACTATGAACATTCACAAACACATGACACAGATTGTGTGTGTATATATATATATATATATATGCACACATATATATGTATATATATACGCACAGACACATATATATGTCTGTAATGTGTGAGTGCTGATGGCATAAAACTCCTACTATCCCTTTAAATGCACTGCCTTCTTCCTTCACTCTCCCAAATGTGGGATTGAGTTCCATTTCCTTGCAACTTCTACACCCGGCAGTGTACTTGGAATATAATGCTGATAACAATCGTAAATTGTACATTTTTTTGTTGATTTGTCTATTTCTGCAAATACCTATACATTGCTTGAGAGCAAAGACAGAAGATATGTGGACATATATGTGTATGTGTATACATATTATTCATACATATTTTTGCGTGTGTGTTCTATTGTATCTGTATCACTAATAATTAACAACAACCAATGCAGGACCAGTTACATCGTAGGTACTCGATAAATGTTTTTGCAAGAATAAATCCGCTACCTGATGACAGAGAGCCGACAGGTTAGAAGAAATGGGTGTGGGGCCACGGGAACAGGAGGAGTAAAAGCCGCAGGTGAGCCGTTCAGCGATGGTGACTGGGTCGATGGTGCTGATCATGTAAGTATGAAGAATCAAGCGAGGCTTGACTTCAATAAAGTGAATTAGGCTTTTGAAAAATTTGAATAGACAATCAGAACTGTGGAGCTGGCTTCAGAAGAGATGTCAGGACTTGGAGGTAAAGAATTGAGAGTCATAGGGGCGCCTGGGTGGCTCAGTCGGTTGAGCGTCCGACTTCAGCTCAGGTCATGATCTCGCGATCCGTGAGTTCGAGCCCCGCGTCGGGCTCTGGGCTGATGGCTCAGAGCCTGGAGCCTGCTTCCAATTCTGTATCTCCCTCTCTCTCTGCCCCTCCCCCGTTCATGCTCTGTCTCTCTCCGTCCCCAAAATAAATAAACGTTAAAAAAAAAAAATTAAAAAAAAAAAAAAGAATTGAAAGTCATCTTTATAGTAGAGGAACCACGCTGTGGCAGCTTGTTTTGTCCAGAGATGGCTGCGACAGTGTTTCCTCCTGGCCTCCATCCTCTTCTGGTACCTTCCTATTTCCCCATTGAGAGGTGGAGTCTACGTTACCTCCCCTTGAACATGGACTCTGTGTTTGCCTCAACGGATGGCATAGCAGAAATGACACTATGCGACTAAGTCATAAAAATGCCTTGCACTTCTGCCTCCCTGTATTAGGTTCTTTGCTTTTGGAAAGCTTCACAGCCACCATGCTGTGAAGAAGCCCAAGTGGCCATTGGTGAGGCCCAGGTGGAGGGAACGGAGGCCCTGAGCTCCCAGACAACGGCCAGCACCAGCCTGCCAGCCCCGTGAGTGGAGCCTCCAACCCCAGCTAAGCTGCCCCGGCTGGGGCCCCACGGAGCAGAGGCATGCTATATCCACCGAGCTCTATCTGTACTGTAGATGTGTGTGCCACATAGACGATGATGATTGTTTCAGGCCTTGGGTTCTGGGGAGGTACATTACACACCCGCAGCTGACCTTTCGGTGGTGAAAGGATCGTGCAATTTGAGTCAGCCATGCCTGCGTTAAAATCTCTGCTTCTGCTACCACCAGGGTTGTGGCTTTAGGCACGTTACCCAGATGGGCAGAACCTCTGTTTCTTTGTGCAACAGATAGGATTAGTAATGGCTGCCCCAGAGAGCTGTTAAGATCATTAAAGAGATGCCGTAGGTAAACGTCTATTGTTGGGCTTCATCTCTCTGGTGACGGTGAGCACTGTTCCCCGGGATGAGCAAGCTGAAGTTCTGTGAAGAAAGAGTATTCGTGGAGTAGAACAGGTCATTTGGAAACAGATAGGAAAAGAAAAGTTAAAGAGACAGTAGGGAATAGTCAGAGGGTGAGGAGGCAATCGAGGCTCAGTAGCTTTTTGAGAAGGTTGGGGTGAAATATGAGACCGAAGGCCAGCTGAGATCAACAGCTGGAAAGGTACTGATTTCAGCAGTGGGGAGGTGACTAGTGACACATAACACAGCCGTGTCGACAGAGCACAGCCTGGAAGCCTGCATGCCGAGGAAGTAGTAAGAGGAAGCAAAAGTTGGTAGTCACTTGCACCTTAATTTCTAAGCATGTACATGATATTCTTAAAGAACCCGAGAATACTATTCTATGAAAAAGGCATATAACACCCATTCAAATTTCAATTTCCCCACTAGAGTGGTCCTTTTCTCTAGAAATACATTCAGGTGAATCTTAGAACTCATCACCACACTCTGTTGGTTTTCCCTAGGAGCTCATTTATTATATTTATGGCTGTCTCTGTGGCTTGTTTCCTGTTTCCTGCTTACGTTTAGATTCTTGGCTTTCCAAAATGTCTTGCCTAATTTTTACTATAGTTGTACGTGTTGCTTCTACGCTGCTTCCAAAATGAAAAACACGGTGTGCAAATAAGGACATAATGACCGGGAGACCAATGGCCATATCTAGAAATAGGAGATCTGCTATTTAATAGATGAAAATGAGAACATATTGTTACAAACGCCAGAGGGTTTCCCACTCTCACTTGATTATTGGATGCTCTCTGTGTGCTCTTAACTGGTCAGAAAATATCTACTCTTGTTATCTCAGATCTTGGAGCTGAAAGGAAGGATAGGTCCCTCAATTAATAAAAAAGGAAATGAAGGCTGAGACAACGTACTGCAAAGTTAATGGTTATTTACTTTCCTGTGGTAATTCAGTGAATTTGAAACACGTGACCACAGTAAGTCCATGATGGAAACCTACTTTCCAAATGGCCTATTCTTGTTTTACTTTCTTGAAGACTAAATTTTCCCAGATGAGATGTAAAGTCGTTTCTAAGCCTTCGCATAAAAGGTCTTTAATATTCATTCTCAAACATTTATTTAGTCCCACCATGTGCAAGGCACTGCATGAGGCGGGTCTTCTAAAATATACTATACAAGGGAATGAAAGATAATATATGGTTTAAAAAGACACATCATGAAAATGTAATATTTATTAGGCTCTTGTAAGATAAAAGGCACTTGCTAGAGCACCACCTCTGCAAGCTTTACACCTCTATAAAATGTCTGGTTTGCTCAGTTGATTCTAGCATGATGCTAATGAGAGCCAGGTCAGGAGTTTAATTCTTGACAGTTTTGTACGAGGAATGTTAATTCTGACCAACCACATCTAAGACCCAACAAATCAGTTCTACAATTGAGGGGAGTGTGATTGGTAGAGCTGGTCATCGCCTGGTGACCACACGGGATCGATGAGTGGATATGATCGATGGGAGGAAATGGAGCTGTTCAGGGTGGGCTCCCAGAATTCCCACCCACCACAGGAGGCACCATGCCGTGAGGAGGGTTGGAACCTGGGACTTGGGACTAATATTGACGCAGAATTTGTTTGGGAGGGCTTACCACTTCTTCCCTACTTTTGATGTTTCTTTCCATATGTAGGGAATCCAGGACGCTCCTGGTGTGTCCTCTTTTAGTCTCTGTCTTAGGTGTCTTAACCGCCCAATGAATTTGGGAAAAATGAACTGAGCTTACAGGCCTCTCTTCCTTGTACCTTCTGGGAGCTAGCGGCCTGCAGGGTGCATGCAAAGAAAGCTTGCAATAGCCCCAGAAGGCTGCGACTGAGTGGATCTGTCTGCCTGATCCGGGAGTTCAAAAATAGGAAGACCATTTGCCTACAGATGCAAGCTACGTACTCCAAGCTGCTCTTTATCGGTAACAAAGGTGACCTTTTGGCACCAGTCGAGTCTAGAACGAACTCAGCATAGCCGGCATTCTATCTTAGATGTAGGAAGCCACACAGGCGCTCACACTTTGCAGAGCTGCTCCAATATTGCCAGAGCAGATATGGCACTGCCCTTAAAACTGCAATGTTCTGGAATATTTTCAGGTGACCCAGAAACGAAAGTTCAGAATCCTTGGAAATCCTGTATCTGTAAACTACACCTATAACTTTAGCCAAGAAACATGGGTGCGTTTGAATAAGCAAAGGGTAGGGGAATCCTCCAAATGATGCCTAGAACAATGGTTAGAGGTTGTTGGCTTTAATCAGCTGCGTTGTTAGGCGTGGGATATCAGCAAAGTGGTACAAACGTAGAACTGGGTTTGGCCTTTGTAGCCCATCAGGGGCAAGGGAGTAAACATTTTCTTTTTCTTTCATGGTTACTCTGCCCCCTCCCTTCTGAGGTAGACTGATGTGGACTTTTAAAGAACTTGCCCTCACTTTCTGAAGGAAAGGAGTCTGGTTGAGGGGATCTGAAGATGCCTGTGTGAGAGTCAAAACGAGTTCCGAATGGCCTCTGAGTTGGCGGCCAACCTCCTGAAATCATATTGTCTGAAGTCCCTTGGAGTTTCTTTTCTGAGGACAACAAGGGCAGTCTATTTATTGGTTTCAGTTGCTATGAAGTGACCGTCCTCAGAAGTGAGGCTGTTGCCCTTAGCTACACATTTCTTTGTGGGCATAATCTTGTGTCACACAGTACCAAATCAGCAGCCGGGCAAGGCAGAGACCCTGATGAAATATGAATACGGCGATGATGAAATATTTTTCCTAGTGTTAGCCTCCTTTTATGAAATAGGTTGTGGCCAATTCAGCTTGGAAATGACACATGACCTTTTCAAAGGCAAGGGCTGACTTTAACACTGTCCTCTTCCCTCTCAAGTAGGGATTTGCTTTTCTATTCTGAGATGTGTCAGTTAAAGTGATGTCCCCCGAATAATCTCTTTCCTGATCATCTGCTCCTCAGGGGGTTTTGTGGGGAAGGCTGCAGGGGCATGACGTAGGGAGCGCCAGGCAGCACTAACGTGATGGTGTTTGCTGCTTGTTATTTTCATCCCGGAGAAGGGAACACTCAGGCTGCTGGTGCTGGTCTTTAGAACCTGAGCATTTTGATTTCATATTCTCCTCCCTCCCCCTCCCCTCACCCCTGCCCTCCTGTCCTGTCCCATTCCACAGCTTAGGTACTTACATTCAGGGTAACTGTTGAGTACATTTCTACTTTGAATTTCATTTGCTATCTTCTGGCACCTAAGCTCCTTGACCCCTCCTTTGTTTTGTATCTCATCTTCCATTTCGAGAGGAATCTTCAAGTCTTATATTTATTTCCAACAGAGATCCAGTCTTAATTTATGCAGCTTTCCACTATGCACCAATAAGATGCTGGGGGAAAGGGTGTCTTCATGGGTCTTCTACCCAGAATCTATTTGCACTCTTTTGTCTCTTTTTCTTAAGGCAGCTCCAATTGCACCCCATGTATGCTGGTGTTTGAAAAGGCTGTAAAATTAAAGCTACGTAGTTATAAATACTATGAAAAAGGTTTTGACAACTTTTGGTGGCATTTAATTCAAGTTAAACTCCCCTCATTCAAAATAGTAAGCATAATGTTACCTATTATGTAAATGAGGTGGCAAGGCAGATGTTTTTCCTCCTGATGTACTCACTGGGGATTAATACATACAAAAACTGAGCAGGAGGGGGCCTGTGTTCAACCTGGGAGTTTGAACAAGGGTTGAGCAACAGGAAGGATGCTTACTCCAGAGCTGCTCTGTTCAACAGGGGAGCCAATAACCGCACGACGCTATTTACATTTAAATCAATTAAAATTAAATAAAATTAAAATGAAAAGTTTCCCTGTCTTAGCCATCCATAATTCATATGCTCGATTAGCCACATGTGGCTGGCGGCTACTTACCGAAGAGCCCAGATACAAAACATTTCCATCACTTCACAAAAGTTCTACTGGACAGTGCCGCTAATCACAGAAGTTATTAAAGCAGAGCCAGGATGCTTGTGGATTCCTCCTCTCAGTTGGAACTTTATCTGTAAGGGTTCTACAAACTTCTTGCAACGGGTGTAGATCCGTAAAGAGCCAAGAGACAAATAAAGGAGTTGGGATCAGGTTGCTGCTGTGGATCTCAACTTTAAATGTGCAACCTATCACCCGGGGATCTTAAAGTGTAGATACTGAGTAGGTCTGGGGTGGGGCTAGAGAGTGGGCATTTATATCTGGCTGCGGCTGGTATGAGGATTGCGCTTGGAGAATCACGGATTTATAGCACTGATTTCCAGTCTTGGCTAGCTATCATAATTACCTGGGTAGGTTTAAAAACTACTGGTGCCTAGCTCTCACCCCCAAAGATTCAGGTCGAATTTGTCTGGTGTGTGTGTGTGTGTGTGTGTGTAGCCTGGGCATCACAGATTTAAAAAATCCCCAAGTGATGATTCTCCAAGTGATTGAAATTTAACAACCATTGATGGTGATAAAGCAAGTCCGTCAGATTTGAGGACCTGAAGCATTGGCTTTACCTGGAAGTCTGTAGAAATGCAGATTCTCTGGCCCAAATCCTGTCCTGCTGAGTCATAACCTGCATTTTCCACAGCTTTCCCCAGGTGATACCATGTACCTTAAAGCTGAGAACTACTGTATTGGATAACCTTTTAAAGTAATAATTTATTGATCCACATGTATGTTCTTTAAAGAAATTCTTTAAAGTAACAAGTTCTTTTAGTTCCTAAAAAATACTGGGGCATATAATTTAGTCTACCGTTATACCAAATTACTGAAGCTTTATTAAATGATCATTTTATAGGCTCAAACGTGGTGGTTTCCGCTTCCACTGTAACAGAAGGAAATCAATAATCCTGTCAGAGGAGGGGAAACTGTGGACTTTCAAATCTCAAACAGAAGGTCAAAAATAACCAAAGCTTTTAAGGAACTAATTTTACATGTTTGCATAAAATTTGTCATTCAAGATAAAATGCTATTCCCTTTTTAGGTTAGTGTTGTTTTTAAAAAATTTTTTTTAATGTTTATTTTTGAGAGAGCGAGCGAGAGCGAGCATGAGTGGTGGAGGGGCAGAGAGGGAGACACAGAATCCAAAGCAGGCCCCAGGCTCCAAGCTGTCAGCACAGAGCCTGATGCAGGCCTTGAACTCGTGAATCGCGAGATCATGACCTGACCAGAAGTCAGACACTTAACAGACTAAGCAACCCAGGCACCCCAGGTTAGCGTTTTCTGATGTGAGAAAATTATATACTTCTAATCCACTTACCAGTACACAACATTGTTACATTCTTAATTTGTGTATCTTCTCATTATGCAGCACTAAGATCCTGGGAGGGGAGGGCAGGAAGGGACAAAAATGTTTTGACAAAAAAAAAAAAAAAAAAAAAAAAAAAAAGTTTCTATGATTGTGTTTTCCTAATAAGTCTCTTCCAGTAGTATTTTAGGAGAACAGTGCCAAAGAGAATTATAATGTAGAAGGGCCAACTATGTGATGTATTACAGCTTCTCCAATTGCATGTGGTAGGAATCCCGTGGGGATCTTGTCAAAATGCAGACTATGATGTAGCAGATCTGGGGTGGGGCCTGAGACTGTACTTCTAACAATACCGGTGTTGAGATGCTGCAGGGCCACTGATCACATTTTGAGTAGCAGACGATTAGATGGTTCTTTCAGGACACCTTTTTGTAAACTCTCATTTCAATGCCTCAAAACATCAAATGGTCTGGTATAAACAGTAAGAGGGGTGATTTTGTTGGCAGTCCTGATTTGCTAATTTGAATCATCTAAAAGAGAGACATCAAAAGGTCAAAATTATTCATAGGTCCATCACTATCGGGAAGCTAATCGGGAAGGAAGTCATTTAAGGCAAAAGCAAAATAGTACCACAAATACCTCAGATGACTACTAGGGCAAAATTTTCAAAATGTTGCAAGCTGTCTGCATGCTTGAAGTAGCAATTTACATGCATAATTAGGTGCAATCAACAGTTTTGAAATGTAATATATTTTCTGAGCCCATATTTACTTATGACAGATGCAAAAAAAAATATGTGTCCCCCCAAAAAATAGAAGGGCAGAGAAAGAAAAATATTTGCATTTAACAGTGGGACTCTTTGCAAGCACATACCTAAATTTAGAACAGATTTAGTGGAAGTATTGTATCTTTATTTTGATTTAATCTTCATTTAAGCCTTGAAAGAAGTTCACAAATACATTCGAAAGTGACAAGCATGTAAGCATAATAACTTACTGGTCGGCTCTTCCAGATCCTGTTGGGCCTGACACGTACTTTTTACTTCTACACTGGAAGGAAAATCTGACAAATTCAAAACTTTATTGCACAGAACACCACACCGACTTTCTTCCTGCCTTCAGAAGGGACTTCATTCTTTGAAGATACCAAATACCTTTGAGAATAATTTATATAAACAGATTAAACTGACGATTTCTTCTTCCTAAATCAAGGTCCTCAGATGAGTGTCACGGTGAATTTCTATCACCTTACTATTTTCAGCATAACAGGTAATGATTGTGGAGTGCTCACTGTGCACTAAGGCACTCTGCTAAGGACTTTACACAGATCATCTAATTTACCGTTGTAAAAATACTAGAAGAATTGATTTATAACAATATTCTGGGGAGGAGATGGAGAGTACGGACTTCTTTGGAGGCACATAGCTCTCTAGATTTTTGGCTGATATATTACTGCCTAAAGGGTCATATGTCCTTTAGAAGTACAGTGGATTTCATACCAATGCAGGCTCATTTTATTTTTCACAAGTTCCCAAATTCGAAAATGAGCTTGAAATCCAGTTTTCAGAAACTCTGAAGAAAAGCAAATCAGTAAGTCAGTCCCCAAACTTTTTCTTTCCAAAAGCATGCTCGCGTTGCAATATCCAGATTGGCTGTCTACACCGATTAAATTAAAGTGGCAATTAATTTCGGTCACATTTACAGGCAGAGTCAGAGATTAAGAGATTGCATTGAAGGATAGGACCTAATGACGTGTCCTTGTGTAACTGCATGTATTGAGACAGTGTGTCTTGATATGGAAAAGTCTTTAAGTTAGTGCAAAGCAGTCACGAACAATGCAATTTTCTAGTTTCATTAGGTAAGCGTTACCTGCGATGCATTATATGTTATGGGGCGGGGGGGAAGCCACCCGCTGCTAAGAAATGCATGAATAGTTCATTTATCTGCTGATCCATTTGGGGGCATTATGGAACTCAAAGCCCAGAACAATGGGCTCTATTTAATATTAAACAGGTTCTTAATAACCTGCTATTTCTCTCCACAGCTGCTGGAGGGTCCCCTCCTGGAAGCGCAGAGTTGCAGGAGCAGTTCCCGTGAAGTTGTAAGCTACTCCCCAGGACCAAGCGGCGTTAAATTTAGAAGTCATGCTGATCACCTGACTGTCGGCGAGCCCCGATTTAAGAAATTCCAAGTCTACCCTTGTCACCTCTATCTGTCTATATTTGCAGACGCAGCTCGCCGCCCGGCCTGGGGTCACCGCCACCCGAACCTCCTGGAGACCTGCCCTGCGGAGGACGCCCTTCCAGCACCGGAGGGCTCGCCACTTGGGAGCGGCGGCGCCCAGTTGGCGCCCACCCCGGGACACACTGCAGTCAATGCCTGGCAGCGACTTCTCGCTTCGCCCTCAGCCTCCCCCATCGACCCTCTCTGGCCGACCTTTACGCCCAACTCGGGCGCGCTGCGAGCCTCGCGTCCTCGCCGTCCACGCGGGGCCCCACCCCTTCCCGGTTCCTGCCCGCGATCGGGTCGGAGGCGAGGGTAGGTCGATCTCCTGCCCGGAGCCGGCCGCCGGCTCCGCTTCTTCACTCCAGTTCTCCGGCGCTGAGCTGTGCGGCGCGGGGCCGGCGGCGGCGGAGCCGACCGAGGCGCGGGAGCCCGGGGACACACTCACGCACGCTCCGGAGGGCTGACCCCGGAGACGCGCGCGGCGCGGCGCGGGGGGCGGGGCGGGGCGGGGGAGAGCGGGCCGGCGTGGAGGTGGGGGTCGCCGGGCCTTGGGGGTGGGCGCGCCGGCCCCCGGCCCTCCGCGTGCTCGCCTCCTGCCAGTCCTCGCCGCCACCACCTGGCGCAGGTCGGAAACCCCTCCTTGCCTTGGCTCCTCGGCGCCGGGGCGAGGGCAAAGGTGAGGGGTCGGCGCTTGGTCGGCGGGCGGGGATGGTAGGGCTCGCGCGCACCTGGCCGTCCCCATTCCTTCCGTTTCGCCCGGCCGTTCTTCCAGTAACTTTGTTCCGAAGGTTGGAGGGGAGGGGAGACGCCGAGGGGCCCCAGGAGAGGCTGCAAAGCACCGCGAATCTGGAGGCCCGACTGGAGAGCAAGTCCCCGGGCGGCCCCGGGGCTGGGCGCGCGGCTGGGAGGCGTCGCCGCCGCCGCCGCCGCCACCGCCGCCGCCGGGATGCGCTCTGCTTAGCGGGGCTGCCGGGGGCGCCCGAAGGCCACCGCTCCAAGGACACGCGGCCCCCCGCGCCCCGCGCGCCCCGGCCCAGACGCCGCCAGCGCCGGAGCCGAGCGGGCGAGCGGAGCCGCGGGGAGCGCGGGCGAAGGGCGGCAGGAGGGAGGGCGCGCGGGAGGCGGCCCCTCCTCGGCGAGCCATGCGTGCCACGGGCAGCTGAGGAGCCGCCGGGCGCCGCTGCCAAGTCCCCGCTCCGCTTTTGTCTTGCCCTCCAGTGAATGGGAAGATGGAGATGGATGTTGAGGGAGTTTCTCCGCGCCCGGAGCCCATCCCCCGCTCCCAGGGGGCTGGCGGAGCCTGCCAGGCGCCGCCACAGCCGCCCCAGCCCCAGCCCCAGCCCCCGCCGCAGCCGCCGCAGCAACAGCAGCAGCAGCAGCAGCAGCAGCAGCTGGCTCAGGATGAAGTGCCCGGCGAGAGTGCTGGCGTGGAGGACAGCGACGATCCCGAGGCGAGACCCAACAGCGAGAAAGGAGAGAGCAAGGTAGGTCCACAGTGTTGGAGCTGTGACACCTTTTGGACAAAACCGAGGATCTCTCGTAGTGGCTGTCACTTTAACCCCTCCGCTCCCCCCACCCCTTCCCTCGTTTGTGTGGCGGTGGGGGTTGCAGAGGTGGGGAAGGCGTGAGATCGAGGGGAGTCGGCGGGAGAGAGTGACTTTCCGAACTGGAAGGCGTGTGCCGGAGCCTGTCCTGGTTTCCGTATTCAGAGGTGTGTGCAGGGAAAAGTCTTCTGGTACTTGCGGTGTGATGCCCGGGGTAGAGCAGGGCACTCGGGGAGAGCCGTGTGGGGAGACCTCTGGTTGCCCACACAGTCTGACCAAGGCTTCTTGAGATGATGTAGGTCAAGGGGAAGCGTGTCTTCAGGAGCTGCCAAGTGGCTTCTGAGACTCCTTGGAGGGAGGTGACATCAAGCTTAAGATGGCAACAATGGGAGCAAAGTTTGGCTCCTTTGCAGAATGGAGAGCACTGCCTAACCCAGCTCTAAAGTCGAGGCCCTCCTCCTCCGCGGGCCCCCTCCTCGCTAGGAGGGCCGGGACCAGGTGCCTGGCAGCAGAGGAGCCCTGGAAATCTTTTGCAGCCCTGCTGTGTCATTGTAGACCAGGGGATAGCTACTTCTTACTGTGGCCCGGGGAGTTCTTCAAGTAATTGGATTCCAGTAAGAAATGGCTCAGATGCCATCATTCTCTGGTGCTGATGTTTCTTCTGGAGAAAATCGGAAAGTGAAGGAAACGGCATAGAAAACAACGCTCTGGTAATATGATTGGAGTGTATTTATTACAGCTTTGTCTCTGAGCCTATTTTTCCATTCACGCTTGGAGTTCTGTTTTGTGCAATGGAAGCTAGTGTTGTTTAGTTGTATCTGTGTCAAGCGTACACGTGTGGTTGTGAATACATTTGGAAACTGCCTGCTAATGTTGGGGAAGAGTTGGTGCAACAAATGAGAATAGTGGAACCAAAGAAGGGTCTGTCCGAATACTTTCTTACTTTGCATCACTTAAGGAAGCTACAACAAAATAGCTACTTGGGCTGGTTAGAAGAGAATTGCATGCGTTGAGTGCTTCCGTGAGTGCTCCTCCTACAAGATTACCTTGGTTTCTGTTGGACCTTTCCGAAGGTACTAGTGGATTAAACAAATACCCGAAACACACTGGGATCATGTGGAGTGTTGCTGTTCTGTATTTGGAGACAAGCTCACTTAACAAGTTGGTATTTGCAAATGTTCCAGATTGCCTTGCATTTTGAAACTGAGGTAAGGATTGACATTGTTGTTTATCTGCCCAAATCAGTATTGTAATTTAAATGGCAGTCGACCGTGGAACTTGGAATCTGGGCGCACACCAGACCCAATTGGAGTGCCTTACGAATGCATACAGCATTTACATTGTAAAAACTATGATGAATTTTAATAGTCCACTATCCTCTGCTTTCCAGTGGCTCTTGATTTCATGAATATTTAATTCTGTCATGACTGCATATTTACTACTTTAAATGACTGTGTGCGCTCAGTTTTATGAAATAACCATAACCGAGCATTGTATTATCGAGTCAAACTTAAAGTCTCTTTTGCAGAATAGGTGTGGGGAATAATTAAAATACACAGCCGGTGCTGCCGTTTCCGTATTGTTGGTTCATATGCCCTGAGCATGAGAAATTCCTGCCATCAGCAAAAATCTGTGCTTATTTGTTTCCCTTTGATGCACCATGCAGACTGTCTAATGTTCTACCGTTTGTGAGGAATAAGGAAGGCAACGCACTACAGAATTACAGCAGGTGAAGACAGGCCTGAAAGCAGGTTGATTACATATCGTTAATTAGCATGTTCAGTTAATTGAGTATTCCACTGATGTGATTTGCTTTAGGTTTGTCTGCAATTTCTTGAGGTGGAAACAAGATACTACTTTTTTCCCTCCAGGTGTTTGCCTTAAAAAAATTGTGTTGCATCCTCTTAAGCCAGAAATCAGCTGTTTTAACCCTTCGTTTGCCTCTGGCGCTCTCCCACTGGTTCTTCTGAGTTTGAGGTGTTTCAGACTTTAATAACTCTTTTTGTCTTTGATGGATGCTAAGGCAAGTTATCAACTGATTTTTCTTAGCAAATCCTGGTTTCATTAGTGGGAGGGCCTTTGGATGTCTGACCAAGTTATTCTACTAAAATATAAATGGAAGACAAAGTGGGATAAAATGGAATGTGGTTTTACCAAGCTGCTTGGGGTGAAGCGGGGATATTCGCGTGATAGGATTTAAACACAGTAACGTACAAATATAATGCGGTGAACTATTGTGGTTTTTTTCACTTGTGAAAGTGATAAAATATGAATTTTGAATACTCTACTTTATCTTAAATCCTCCTCTAAGCAAGGGTACTGTAAATAGAATGTCAGTGGATATGACTCCTCTCTCCCTCAAATGAAGTGTCCAGGGAGTAATGGCATTTTTTTTCTTTTTTTCAGTTTCTGATTTGGGGCCATGATTTACTTTCTCATGAATTTACCCCAGTTGTCTTATTGGAGAAGAAATCAGAGCTTAGTGCCAGATCAGCTTGTCTCCTGAATTGCGAGTTTATGCTTATACATCCTCAGAAAGTCTCTGAAATAGGAGGAAAGGTTAGAAAACTGCATCAGTCAAAGGATTTTTTACACCAGAGTTTCATGATGTGACTGGCACTCTCTGTTCCTAGAATAACAATGCCTGATCCCTCTCTACCAACTACTCTTTGGAGAAATGTTTTAAAGCAGCTGCATGCTATGTATGCTTTGATTCCATGAATTGGAGTAGACCCTAAATCGACCATTTATTTCTCCTCTGTGCTTTCACGCAGGTTTATGTTAAACCTTTACAAAACAGTTTCCTTTTCTTGCAATGACATCCAAAGACAATGTGGTCTCTCCCTTTTGGGGACCTAGTGAGGTATTTTCTCACCTGTTATCTCAAGCACTTAGTCGTCGTGTCAGAATAGAGTTTCTGTAAACTGTACAAACCTCTTTTTTTCTGGTCTTGCAGATGAAGATGAAATGGTCATGCCCTTGAGTAAGAGACCTTCCCATCCTCGAAAGAGTTCCCGACCCTGGATCTGATCATCCCCAAAAGTTTCTTGCAGAGTTCTCTGTAGGCCTAAGATATCCCATTAAGAAATGTGCCTTTTAAGACCCCTCTGAAGTGCTTTGCTTATGCCGAGTGGCTCTTGGATAGGAATTTCTGAAACTTTCTTTGGAAAAGTTAAAAAAAGAAAAAGTTCCTTGTGTTGAGGACCAGCACCTAGTAACTCACTCCATTTGTGTTATGTAGTTACTGGTACAGATGTGTGAATTCTTCGCCTGATCCCAGATGAGTGATGTAAATGATTCTTTCTTGTCTGCTTTAGCTTCATCTCATTCATGTATTCTCAGCTTTTCTCCCCTCGTCTTCCCGCCGTTCTCTCACACAGACACGCATACCATTTACCGTGAAGCATATATTTATGGCCCAGATGCGAGGTATCATGATCAAGCGCTCTTTTTTGTTAAGTTCTCATTAAAGCTTTGGTTTGCAGAATATGTTTATTCTTGTGGTTTTGGACTAGAGAGACTCTGTGCTGCTGCCACCAATGATACTTCATTGATGAGCATGACTCAAGATTCTCATTTCAACTGCATTTCATCAGTGATGCTGTCTAAATCATCAGTCTTACAGAGGATGTGATGTTTATTTATTTTTGAGAGAGAGACAGAGTGTGAGTGGAGGAGGGGACAGAGAGAGAGAGACAGACAGACAGACAGACAGACAGAATCTGAAGCAGGCTCCAGGTTCTGAGCTGTCAGCACAGAGCTGGATGCGGGGCTCGAACTCATGAACCGCGAGGTCATAACCTGAGCCGAAGTCAGATGCTCAACCGACTGAGCCACCCAGGCGCCCCATTTTTTAAAGCCTTTAATTTTGAAATAACCAGATTTATAGGAGAGTTGTAAACATAAGACAGAGAGTTCCCATATACCTCTTACCCAGCTTCCCCTCACGTTAACCTCCTTCTTAATCATGCTCTGTGTATCCCAATGAAGAAATTAACATTGATACAGTACTTAAGCTAAACTTGTCCAGTCAACTTTTGTTGAGTGAACGTGCCAGCATATTGATGTTCTTCATTTTATCCTTTTAATATTTTCTTTACACCTGAAAGGTGTTTGAGAGAGTATTTAAGAGCCAGGTTTAATTGGGGTTAACTATCCTCCCTTTTCTTCTGGTGGGCTGGAGCAGCTTGCAAAATACAAAGGTTGAGGTCCCCCGAGCTGTGCATTCTGAGGCAGTGAGCCCTATGGGAGTTACACCTTTGGCAAAGCTCTTGAGTGCTGTTAACTTATGGGGAGTGAGAGTCTTCTTTTTTTATTTTATCCTGAAAAACATTCCTGTGCCAGGTAAGATAGGGTTTGTCAGTACACAGAGGACAGCATAGTCTCAAGTGGCAAGTAGAGGAGAAAAGGCAATTGATAAAATCAAGACAGTTCACTTTGATGCCTAACCCCTTGGGTGTTTGTTTCTGGCGTGAAAAATAATGGAAGCCCTTTCATTTTTGTGTTGTATTAGCCGGGTGAACTCTGATTTCCAGCACAGAAGCGGAAACTTGCCCACGTTAGGAAGGATGTCATTGTGATCAAGTGTGTTGGCTCTCTGATTAAGAGAGAAATCAGAAAGACCTGCATTTGCTCTTGGCTTTTTTATTGCTCTTGACCTCAGTGAGATCCTGACCTTTCCAAATCTCAGTATGTTCATCTGTAAAATAGGCATAATTAATTTTGTATGGCTTGAATGAGATAAGCTGTATACAGTTTGTAATTCAGTGCTTCATAGGTACTGACTGCTTGGTAATTGTGATTATTATTGTGATTATTATTGTTATTATTGTTCGTATTGTGATCCAGGGTTCTGAAAAGGAGAATGAGTTGGGGCTCCAAGTTCAACTAGAATTTTCAGTTTCGTAGAGGGTTGTGGGGCTGGAAATGATACAGGTATACTATTTTGGAATCAAAACAAGTTGGTGCTCATTAACCTGATTTTACCCTGGGGAGCCTTGAGGTCCTTTTCTGGTGGGCAGGAGGTTAGGAGAGAATTATCCTTAATCTTGACTTGTCAGTGGACCTCTCCTCACTTATCAGGAAAGCGAGGGAGGACCTGGATAGAAGGCCCCCACATCCCAGTCCAAGCCCCAGGGGTACACGCAATAATAAAATAAAATAATAAAAATAAGTAATTAATAAATAATAAGACAATAATAAAGCAAATGAATTGCCCTGCTTTTACACATTTATGGCTTCTTAGGAGAAGTAGGTGGCAAATTTTAAGACTTAAAAAAATGATTGAGCTAAAAAGTTGTATTTTTTAGGCCTCTCTGTTTGCAAGCAACAGAAACTGACTTTAATTTGAGCAAAAATACATTTTATTGTAAGGTTGTAAGGTAATCGCAGAATCAAAGGAGAAATGATACACCTGGTTTTGAGAAACACTAAAGCCAGGGAATCTCAGAAGATCTATGTAGTAGAAGGTGATGAACGGTTTCTCAAGGGCACTGACACAAGAGGAATAAATTCCAGTCATCTTTTTGCCTTTCTGTCACTCTGCTCAAGAGCCAGAGTCCATGGCAAGGTTATCTAATTGACCTTGCTTGGACCAGGTAGCTGCGTCTTGGTCAGGGAAGTAGTGGGCATTACATTGCATGTTCTTGCGGTTTGTATTCTTTGGAAGGGGTACAGTTCAGGGTGGGGTGGGGGTGGGGAATCAAGGTGCTGTTGCCAGCGCAGGGAGACTGGATATCAGGGGCAAAACACCTGGTATAACTCCCCTCCTGGAGAGGACAAGAAGGCAGTGGGAGGAGAGGGGGACAGAGGGGGAGGTATTAAGGGAGGGAGAGAAAAGAAAAAAGAGAAATGGAGGCAAAGAGAAGAGATGAGAACCAGATGGGCAGATACAGAGGCAGAAAAATACACAAGAACTTGGAATTTTTTTTTTTTTAGCATTTATTTCCTACCATTTGAAAACAGAGAATACAGAGGAAAATTAGGTATTCTATTGCTTGTGTATAGGTTAGTTTCCCCACTTATAAAATGAAATTAGTGACACATTTCACATCTGCTGAACAGATAATCTCAGGATGAATGTGATGGGGCTCTGATGTTTTAAAATATGGATCTTCCATGGAACTCATGTCCATTAGAATGAAATACATTAACATTTTTTGTGTCTGCCCCTAAATTAAAGCAAGTTGGTTTCCTGCTCCGAGCCCTAATGCATTTTCTTTGACTTTGGAATCTACATGTCAGGATATTTCTGTTTTTACATTGGACGTGACCTCCTACAGAGGGAGTCCTATAGGAGGAGGCACCATTTTCCTCATTTTTGGATGGCTGATGTTGGGGGTGAGCTGTTCATTCCTGCTCACACTCTCTTCCAGCACCATGCCTGGCACTTAGTGAGTGGGCCCTCAGTAAATAGCAGTTTACATCGAATGGTGCCTGGATGTGTCAGTCAACACTCGTTATACACCTCCTAGATGCTGGGATTACAGAATTGAAAGAGAAACCCACAGTGTCTTGGAGGAAGCACACTTATGCACAGATCATGATGCTGTAGGACATGAGGACCATCAGAGAGATGAGAACATAAGGAAATTCTTTACAAGTGGGGCCACTTCACACACTTTTTTGCAGCAAAGTGTTGACCTGTCTAACAGGCACTGGAAGTAGCCAGATGAAATGAGACCGGGCAATATGGAGATACTAGCTAATAAACGAATCCCCTATTCTTGGTTTGCTCTCCCGATAACCAAAAGTTCAAGTCAAGCCCCATTCGCAAAACCAGTGGCAGAGTTGACCCTGTCCATCCTCCCATGCTTCGTCCTCCATCCGTTTCCCAGGATTGCATCCTCCTTCCCGGGTTAGACCCCTTGTATTTTACAATCTATTTGCTTTTAAAAGTAAGATTTCCTGGCATAATTTGCAGGTAGTAAAACTCACCCTTTAAAAAAACTTTTGTTTTTTTGTAACATTTATTCATTTTTAAGACACAGGGAGAGACAGAGCATGGTGGGGGAGGGCAGAGAGGGGGACACAGAATCCGAAGCAGGCTCCAGGCTCTGAGCTGTCAGCACAGAGCCGGACGCGGGGCTCGAACCCATGAACCGTGAGACCATGACCTGAGCCGAAGTCGGACGCTTAACCAACCGAGCCACCCAGGAGCCCCAAAACTCACCCTTTCTGAGTGTACAGTTCAGTGAGTTTTGACAGTTGTGAATACTTGTGTAAAGGCTACTTCAAACAGGATGTGGAACCTTTCCATCACCTCCAGAGACTTCTGTTGTGTCCCCCTGCAGACAGTTCCCTCACTCCACCCTAGCCTTTTCCAAAATTTCAAATACATAAAGTCCAATATTCTACAGTCTTTTGCACCAGACTTCTTTTGCTTAACAAAGTGTATTTGGTAGTCACTCGCTTTGACCTTTGTACCAGTAGGTTCCTTTTTCTCACTGCCTAGCATTTCATTGTGTAGAAACACCACACATTGTGTATCCATTCACCTGTTGATGGATATTTGGGTTGTTTACAGATTTCGGGCTTTTATTAAGAAACAGTTTTTTGTGGACATACATTTTCATTTGTCTTGGGCAAACTCCTAGGAATGGGACTGCTGGATTGTAGGATAAGTGTATTCAGTTTTATAAGAAGCTGCCAGCGTGTTTTCAAATATAGCAAATGTACCGATCCAGCGTGCATTCCTGCTGTCAGTGCCTGAGAATTCCAGTTGCTCCCTAACATTGTCAACACTTGGTATTGTCAACATTTTTAATTTTAGTCATTCTAGTAGGTACGTAATGATACTTTGCTGTGGCCTTAATTTGTGCTTCCCTAATGACAAGTGATGTTGAACATCTTATGTGCCTGTTGCCATCCATCTGTATTTTTCTTTGGGGAAAAGTCTGTTCAAATTTTTGACGGGTTTTAAAAAAAATTGGGTTGGTTGTATTCTTATTATTGATACAGCCTATTATTGTCACATAGGTTTAGAGTTCAGAAACCCTGGTGGAAGTTTGAGGAGATTACAAAGAAAGGAAATTTTGAGTTTCCTTTCTTGGGGGTTTTTGGCGAACTAACATTTATGGGGTGTTTTTCATGTGCCAGTCATGGAGTGAGGTAGATTCACATTGGGTGATCTCATTTTATGCTCCACGGTAATCCTGTTAAATAACTATTATTAGTCCTGAGGTCACACAGCTAGTATATGGCAGAGGAAGAATTTAAATTTAAGTCTGGCGGACTCTTTCTCTTTCCACTTCATCAGATGTGACTCCAGGCCTGTTCTCCACAATTTACTGGTTAGGTTCCCAGCCCAGACTGCTTTCTCTGCTCTGGGTGTTTTAAAAGCAGCCCTTAGGTGAAATAACACTGCTGGCATTGACATGCAAATCAGGACATTGAGCTTAAGGCAAAAAGAGTGCTCCCAGTTTTATTTCAGTCCTGAAAAAACCCTATCCACTTCATAAGGTAGAAAGGTGAGAATTCTCCAGAGAAGTAGAAGGTTTGAGGTATGCATTTACATTTTAGTACCCAAAGATGTCCATCTCACTCAGCTAAATTGTGGTGCTGTGGTTACCCACAGGGCTAGGGTAGGACTAACCTCTGGGAGTCAGATCCCCGCTCAGACCCCAGTTTTGACCCTGCAAGCTCTGAGGACTTGGGGCAAACCACATGAACACTGGTTTGAATCCTCTTATCGGTTAAGGTGATTGGTAAGTCCCTAGTTATTACCACATCTGAGTGTTATGAGGATTGAATTGCCTGGAGAGTGACCACGCATTCGCTCCCAGGACACTTGGTCACTCTGATTACAGGACACATGTATGAGTTGGTGGACCATTGCACACTCTCGGGATATGAGAGCTGTCACTGTTGAAAGTGCTTTGGGGCATTCAATCCATGAAGTCTGAAAATGACTCATTCTATTTCAGAACTAATGAGGCCCCGTGAATGATTCCAGGTTCTCCAGATTGACTTAAAAAATAGTTGAAAACAAGACTCTGCATTTGAATTGGACGGATGTCATAACTTTTCTGAATAAGTGGCTATAGAACTTTCCAAAGCAGCTCTTTATGGCCTCCCACTCTGAAGTAAGTGTGTTTTAGGAAGTTGCTGAGAAGGTCTCCCTGCTAGAGAAGAAGAGGCTCTTTGGGGGGGGGGGGCTTCACCAGCAGGACAAAAACCTCAATAAAAATTGTTTTTAAAAATGCATGGTTGGAAACTTCTAGAGGAGAACACAAGCAGTAACTTCTTTGACGTTGGCCATAGCAAATTGTTTCTAGATATGCCTCCTGAGGCAAGGGAACCAAAAGCAAAAATAAACTACTGGTACTACATCAAAATAAAAAGCTTGTGCACAGCAAAGGAAACAAATCAACAAGTCTAAAAGGCAGCCTGTAGAATGGGAGAAGATATTTGCAAATGACATATTCCATAAAGGTTAGGATCCAAAATATATAGAAAATGTATAAAACTCAACACCCCAAAAGTGAATAATCCAATTACAAAATGAGCAGAAAACATGAATAGACATTTTTCCAAAGAAGACATAGATAGCTAATAGACACATGAAAAGATGCTCAACATCAGTTATCATGAGGGAAATGCAAATCAGAACTACAGCGAGATATCGTCTTATACCTGCAAATGGCCCAAATCGAAAACACAAGACACAACAGGTGTTGGTGAGAATGTGGAGATAGGGGAACCCTATTGCACTGTTGGTCAGAATGCAAACTGGTACAGCTGCTCTGGAAAACAGCATGGAGACTGTTAAAAAGAACTACAATTCTACAATTGTACAACTAGGTATTTACCCAAGGAATACAAAAAATACTCATTGAAAGGAATACATGCATCCTAATGTTTATAGTAGCATTACCTACAATAGACAAATTATGGAAACCACCCAAGTGTCCGCTGAATGATGAGTTGATAAAGAAGTGGTAATTTCGTATATATGTGTGTACACACACACACACACACACACACACACACACACACACATCAGCCATGAAAAAGAATGAAATCTTCACCATTTGCAACGACATGGATAGAGCCAGACAGTATTATGCTAAGTGGAATAAGTCAATCAGGGAAAGACAGATGCCATATGATTTCGCTCATATGTGGAATTTAAGAAACTAAACAAATGAGCAAAGGGAAAAAAAGAGAGGCAAACCAAGAAACAATTCTTAGCTATAGAGAACACACTGATGGTTACCAGAGGAGGTAGGAGTGGGTGGGGGAATGTTAAATAGGTGATAGGGATTCAGGGATGCCCTTATTGTGATGAGCACCAGATGTTTTGGAAGTGTTGAATCACTATATATGCTACACCTGAAATTAATATTACAGTATGTTAACTGGAATTTAAAAACTTAAAAAGAGTCAAAAAAATTGCATGGTTGGTGGAGTTGGCGTCACTAAGGATCAGATTCAGTATTTTCCCTGGGACTCTCAGTTGGAAGGAAGCCGCCCATGTAGGGAAGATCATCATGGGTCTTGGGTGCTATGACTTTGAATCCTGGTTGTGCCCTTTCTAACTGAACTCTTGGACAAGTCACATTTTCTTTGAGACTTAGGGTTGTCAACAGTGAAATGGGGATAGTATTTTTCTCTTTCTAAGGACTGTCTAGATTGGAAACAAATTCAGTAGTACATGAGCAGAGTGTTTTATAAGCTCTTAGAAAACTCTGAGTGTGTGTGCATAAGTCTCTTCGATTTTGTCAGATAAATGAGCCCCCCCCCACGTGGTTTTCTGTGACCCTATTTAAGAAATTGAACAAGATTATTTCATTAGAGTTAAAGGTGATTGAATCTAGGGTCCACAGGACCATGTGGTCATTCCTGGGAAGGATGCCCTCAGGTAATGTTGGGTGGGTTCAGGCTCCTGAGAGGTCCAAGGGGCTGAGTTTTGGCTGCAGTACTTTGGGAACATCACCAAATGACCCTGACAGTCAGCTCTCCTGCCACTCTGCCTTGCTTGCTCTTTGGATGACAGTAATATTGGTGTTTTTGTTTTCATTTATTTAAGTGTCTGGAGTTCACCCTGTCCTACCCAGAGCCTTTGCCGAAGCAATTTACTTTGCCTGGAATACTCTCTCCCCCGCCCCCTTCACTTCCCTCTCACCCAGTTAGTCCCAATTCAGCCTTCAAAGTTCAGTTCAACACTTCAAAGAAGTTTTTCCCTGTTTGCACCTTCCCCTGTCAACCGTGTGTGAGATCCCTGTCAATATGGGATCATACATTCTTAATTGTATAATTAGCTATTGAATATAAGCCATGAGGACACGGACCAGGTTTGTCTTTTTCACGGCTCTTTCTCCAAGCCTAACACGGTACATTGCATGTAGGGGACCTGCAAATATATTTTTGACAACTCCTTCTGACAATCTTTTATTTAATGCCTAGTTTCTAGCCCAGAATGGTCCATGTTCTGATGCAGCACACATTCTGCTGGGAGAGACAGACACTAAGCGAGTAACTAAACTAAATAAATATGACAGATCATAAATAAATAGCTAAATAAATAATATGACACCAGTGGCCCCCCGGCTGTCTGGCTACAGGCGCATATTTACAGTCCCTGCCTAACCATGTTTCTGGTTAGCATCCACTTAGGGCGGTAAAGAAATAACTACAAACCAGTCTGTTTTCTAGATTTGCTGTCTGTCTAATGGCCTCAGAACCTGGTCACCTGCTCTGCTTCTCTCTACTTCTTCTAGCAGGTGTGTTCTCCCCATACTGGCTTTGTGAAATCACAACACACGTGCCACCAACTCCCCTTTCTGTGTTCTTGTGCCACATCTCTCGTTCACCAGAGCACACTTTCCTAATGAATTCAGCCTCAACCTCGGAAGCAGACTTTCTTTGACAATCAGTTGGAGGGGGCTCTGCCTGCCCTGGGCTTACAGCTTTCCTGGCAGTACTTCCTCACTTGCCTGCACAGGACGCTCAGTCCTCAGCACTCCCCTCCTCAGTTTCCAAACCTGCATTATCTAATATGCTAGTCAGTAGACACATACGGCTATTTAGAGTTAAATGGAATTACAAGGAAGTAAAATTACAAATTCACTTCTTCATTTGTACCAGCCACACTTTAGGTGCTCAGAAGTTCTAAGTCTAAAGGCGTCCTGTTGGGCAACTTTCTATCATTGCAGAAAGTTTTATTGGGTAACCATCTCACAGACTGTGACTTCACCTCTCCAGGCCTGCCCTAGCCATCGTTGACAGAAATCCCTTTGAGATACCAATCCTTTGACAAGGATGGAGATTTTACAGGTTCCTAAGGTTTGGTTTAGGTTCTTGGTGAATTACTTACTTACTAATTGCCTTTGAACTACTTACACTGTTGTATGTAGAGGCGGCCTGGAGGAAGATCTCATTCAAAAATTTTGTCTAGTGGTGTTGCTATTTTTACTTAGGTTGTTCCACTGAATCTTGGTATTTGTCCTTGGCTGTTATAGAAAACAGTCGCTGGTAAAGTGGTTCCAAGAGATGGCTTTTCTATTATCCAAGGTCAAAGCCTTTATTAGTGGGTAGTTGAACCTGTGGCTGAAGCACCATTGACACCTCTTCTTTGCCATTTACTAATGATTGTCTTCTCACTGTAGGGATTACTGTAATGACACTTGTCAGAACCCACAGGCAGAGGAGTCTTGCTGAGAGCCCCAGTCTGATATCATCACAGAGCCCCTGTGCTTGCAACAACAATGCAGGGAATAATTTTCTAATTATATAATGGATAAGGAGTACTAAGTTACAAAGTCATACCCTTTGAAGGTGGCCTATATTTCTTTTTTCGTTTTTTTTGTATCTCACTAAATATCATTCCAAGTTCATTATGATTACTAGGGGTTTCAGGTGTGGATAAATAAGAAAAAGAGAGGATATGAAAAAAAAAGTCTGATAATGAAAACGACGTTTTTAGGTCTCTTTTGTATTTCTTTTTTTTTCCATTCACGAGTGAGAAAAGTGATCTTGTTAAGATTGGAGGAAGGACTGGGGAGTTAGTCCTAAAAGATGCTAATATGGGACTTGCTGTGCCTTTGTCTAGCACATTACTTGCGTGTCAGCAGGAAAAGAGATGGGAAAATGGCCCCAGGGTGGGTGTGGTGAATTTCCTCCCTGTTAGCGAGGATGAAAATTTGAATGACACCTTGAAGTGATTTAAAACTCTTTTATTTACACATCCAGTTAGCTGGGAGGCCCCTAGGCATCACATTCAGAATGTAGCAATGCATGGAAAATGGTGAGAGACGGGACCACGGGACCACGCTCTCCTCTACCCCAGCTGTGGCAGGTAATCTGGACCAGGGAGTGAGAATGCAGTCACGGAAGAATCGTCAAGAAAGAAAAAGGCCTATGGTGAGGCCGATAATCCTGACACCTTTGGGTATTTTTATGTACTATTTAAACAAGTATTAAACACACAGAGGTACCGAAAAATTAATATAT
Organism: Panthera uncia; assembly: GCF_023721935.1. Taxonomy (NCBI): domain Eukaryota; kingdom Metazoa; phylum Chordata; class Mammalia; order Carnivora; family Felidae; genus Panthera; species Panthera uncia. The sequence continues at coordinate 141,621,477 of NC_064810.1, forward strand.
CTGCCAAAAGTTAGAGTTGTAGCCAAGACAACCATAATTGCCCATTAGTCATCCCCTTCTTATTTCTTTATGTTTGAGCTAAAGACAGGAACTGGAGCTCATTTTGGAGTCTTATGCATCAGGGAGGGTTCAGTTTTCACCACTGGAAGGTCTTGAGGTGAAGGACGGAATCCTGGTGTCTGTGTTGTCAACAGCTTCAGGCAACTCAGAGAGGCGGGTGTCTGGGGAGCAAGGCTCAGGGAAAGTCGGCCGACGGGTGGGTTTTAATCCCTGGGGACTCCTTGCTTTCACCACTGTCTCCTCCCGGTCTCATTGCACTCAGAAACGTGCCCATGTTACCTGCCTGCTGCGGCAACAAAGGCTCTCAGCTCAGAGAGCGACAGCCTGAGTGTGGGACGGCCACGTGTCCAATGTTTCTTCTGCTGTCAGCTTTTAGGCCATTTTGGGGTTCAAAGAAACCCGCTCATTGATGGCACAGTTCCTGAGTTCTGTGGGGATTTGTTGTCTGCGACAATATCAACATGTCACATGTTGCTTCGCTGGTGTGTGTCCCTCTAGTGAAGGAACAAGAGGCAGAGAAGAAAGGAAATCCTTGAGGGAAAAGCAATCCCGAAGACTTAACATTTCACTGCTGCTGTGATGTTTGAAAACAGACGTGAAGTCTTTATTTTGATGCATCAGTTTAATTGTGGCCTAGAGCTGAGATTGGCAACTCTGAGGCTATCAGATGTAGAAATACAATAATAAAGTAACACCACACACTTGGCTCCATTGTTTAGTTTTAGTTTCTCCCTTTTTCTTTTGGTGGCGGTCGTAGAAGCTGTCTTGAAGAAACCAGAAGTTCTAGAACGGGTTAATTTCGTGCTGCCTTAAGTACTAAGGTCTAACCTTCTTCAGAGCCAGACCGTGTGTTTAGTGCCAAGTAGGTAAAGCAGAGTCCGACAGAAGTAATGTTCCAGCTGAGGATCATATCACTCTCTGAAAAATAGTCTGGCTTTCTGCTGATGATTCATCAGAAAAATGAGCACGGTAATTGAATTGGGGATTTAAAAGGATCTCAAGGAAAACAACCACATTCGACTGTTGGCTCTGTCATGAGAAATTCTGTTAATGTGCAATATGTAAGGCGATAATCTATCGCAGGGGACCCTGTAGCAAACGCAGGCTACTTAGATGTTTGCCCTGATCAGTGACAAGAGGCTGTGCCTCACGGCTGGTGAATCAGGGAGGGGTTTGAACACACGGAGTTGAAAAGGGAGGCTCGCGGTGGATGCCTTCTCCGTGTTGATTAGATTGTGGGAAGGGAATCTGGGTACTACGGCAAAAGATGACAATCGGAGAGAGAAACCAGCCCAGAGGAACTAGCCCAGTGGTCCTCAGCTGAGGGCCGGTTTATTTGTTACCCCCCCCCCCCCCCCCCCCCCCCCCCTGCCTCTGGGGACATTCAGTAATCTCTGCAACACTTTTGGTTGTCAGCCAGGGTGGGGTCCTCTGGGTGTTTACCGCGGAGGCCTGGATGCCTGCTACATATCCTATAGTGCGTGAGGCAGCCTCCTACAGTGATGAATCATCATGCCCAAAGGATCTGTCAGTGGTGCCAAGGTTGAGAAACCCTGGTCTAGGGAATGTTCTAGATATTTGGGCCTTGACTTTGTATATACATTATGTGGATAATATTTTGAGTAGGTGTGTGAAGCAGAAAACATCTAAGCCTTTTCCTTGTAATAGAGTACCAGGGTCCCCACACAGGTAAATTCATCCTTTTGCCAGATCTAAGAAGAGATGAGTCTGAGGAGAAAGTTCTTTATACCAAGGATTCCAAGTATCGTCTTTGTAACAAAACTGACACTTGTTGAGACTCTTTCTGTTGCCTTGAAGGTGTAAGATGGGAATCCTCTTCCCTAGACTGTAATGAAGGTTTTCTCTTTAACTGCCAAAATGTATATGTTTTGTGTTTCCAAACCAGTGAATTCAAATCCTGTAGCTGTTACACTCTTATTAAATTTTGCTACAAGCACTTTCTTATCTTGTACGATATGGATTGATCCATGCTTATGACTTCACATCAAGAAAAACACTGTGTCTGAAGTAGTTTACATGTTTTCTTCATAAAAACACAATATAAGGCTAAGAGTATTTAGCCCTAGAAAGTATTGGTGACCAACTAAGTAAGACATGTTGGAAAAAAGGCAGCTACTTAAACTTACCCAGTGGTTTAAAAGCTGTTGAACAAGTGGATGAACGGTCCAGATTCCATCTTTTAAAACTTCAGTAAGCACGAGTAAGGCAAAACTTGGTTAAGAAAGGAATTTCTGTTGACTCCACCCAAAATCTTGAAAGATTCGATCTACCACATTTGTTATTTTAACGTTATTAATCCAAGAAATTAGGGACCAGTGTACATGACATAACCAGGAAAGGGTCCGACATCAGTCTAAACATTCTGAGCCCAAAGTGAGAAGTGTGATACTTTATTTCAGGGGTTGGCAAACTCTTCGTGCGAAAGGCCAGAGAGCAACTATTTTCAGCTTTCTGAGCCATGTAGCCTCTGTCTCTGCTACTCAGCTTTGGTGTTGTCTGGTGGAAGCACTTGCAGACAATTTGCACTCCGATGAGATTTTGTTTAGAAAAACAGGCACTGGTCCTCCTTTGGACCTCGGGGGCCAGTGTACTTCCCTCTGTTTAATTTGACCCAGATAGCCTCATCCATCCTGGGCAAATGCGTAATTCTTGTTGCATTTTTTTTTTTTTTTTTTTTACAATGATGAGGAAGCCCAATATTATCTTCAGATTGGGACTCCAGATTGGGAATCATTGCAGGATGCACTTAAGTATTTGGTTTATATGCCGTCTGCAACCTCAAAGGCAAAGAAGACCCTATACACACAAATTCATTTTGTTAAAAAGTGATACGGTGTTCATGGAAATTATCTACTAGAGGCTGTTAGCTTATTAAAAAAATAAAAATACCATGTCATTTTTTAATATTTGCTAGATTTCTATTTTGTGAAAAAATCAGGCTGGAAACAACGACAACAACACAGCCATTTCAAAGGAGGATTCCCCACAGACTGGAATTGTGCCACCGACTGCTGGTCACAACAGTGGCTCTTACTCAACAGTCGTCAAACATTGCTGGGCTCTGCCCTTGGTACTATATGCTAAGGTATGGCCCTGTCTTGTTCGGCTATGTTCTGGGTCTTCCTGGTACACTTTTCTGATGTGGGGTTCTGCTATTAGGCCTCGCCAGTGTGTCAGCTAGTATAACGTAAGGGCGAGTGACGGTTCCTGCAAACTGTAAAGAGAGAAATGAGCCACTGTAAGTTCCTTGCTTTCTAGTCCTCAGTAATCATGCCAGTGTGATCAAACACTGTGACATTTCCAACAACCAGCTAGTCGCTATGTGGAGGCACTGAGATCCCCCTCCCCCACCTCTTAAGTGCCCTCAGTCAAGAAAGATAAAACTGAAGTAGTCTTGTGTGAGGGTTCTCAATCATGGGATGGGAGAGACTCAGTGTCCCGTGTAGCAGCACGAGCATAAAATTGCCCTGAAGTCTTCATTTTATGTGAAATGTGAGGCTCTTAAGAAATACTGTCTGATTCCCTGAATGAAGTATCTGCTATGTTCAATTAGCCATGTTTTTTCCAGTCCTACCAGGATACACACACACACACACACACACACACACACACACACACAGAAAGAAACCTTTGAATTTTCTGTTCAGATGAGCCAGTAATCAGTTCATGAATAAAGTCTTTGCTGCCATGTTCAAAAGAGTGTGTTACACGTACAGAACTGATTTCATCATATGACTGGGTTGAAGGAAACCCAGTATATTACTTCCATGACCTCTGGCACAGTCCTCCCTATTTCCAGGAAACCTTAATTTTTTTTTTAATGTTTATTCATTATTGAGAGACAGAGAGAGACAGAGCATGAGCATGGCAGGAGCAGAGAGAGGAGGAGACACAGAATCAGAAGCAGGCTCCAGGCTCTGAGCTGTCAGCACAGAGCCCGATGCGGGGCTCGAACTCGCAAACCGTGAGATCATGACCTGAGCTGAAGTTGGATGCTTAACCGACAGAACCACCCCATTCCAGGGAACATTAAAAACAACTAGAGGTAGGCAAAGCTTTTCAGCCTTAGGTAGAGCTATCTAGCTCTCTTCTCCCTCCTCCTACCCTCCCCCTTCCCTCTGCTCTCCTTCCCCATTCCTTTCTCTCTCTCTTCTTCTAAAACAAGCTAATGAATTGGTTATCTACTGCTACATAACAAAATCTACCCCCCCCCAAATTAGTGGCTTAAAATTTGTAAGCATTATTTCCCAGTTTTTGTAGGTCAGGAATTCAAACAACTTAGCAGATAAGGGTCTCTCAAGGAGCTGTAGCACACAGATGTTAGCTAGGGCTGCAGCAGTATGAAGGCTTGACTGGGGCTGGATGAGCAGCTTTTTTAAAACAAAGTTTTAATTTTTTTTAAATTTATTTTTGAGAGAAAGAGAAAGCATGAACGGGGACAGGGCAGAGAGAGGGGGAGACAGTATTTGAAGCAGGCTCCAGGTCCTGAGCTGTCAGCTCAGAGCCCAATGCGGGGGCTTGAACCCACGAACTTGAGATCATGACCTGAGCCCAAGTCGGATGCTTAACCGACTGAGCCACCCAGGTGCCCCTGGATGACCAGCTTCTGATATGGCCTAGTCATGTGGCTGCCAAGTTAGTGCTGGTTGTTAGTAGGAGGCCTGAGCTCCTGGCCATGTGACTTTCTCCTTAAAGCTGCTTGGTTATCCTTATGACATGGCAGCAGGTTTCTCCCAGAACAAATGCTCGGAGAGAGGAAAATGAGAGTCACAGTGTCTTTGTGACTTACCCTGGGAAGTCACACTGTGTTATGTTTGCAGTACCCTACTGGTTATACAGCTCAGCCCTCTTCAGTGTGGCAAGAGATAACCAAGGTGTGAATACCAAGAGGTGAGAATCTCGGAGCTGGGCTCCTATGGCCAGCTACTTGGAAAGATTCTTCAAATGACTACCTGTCCTGAGTTTTCATTTGCGTGGAGATGGAAACTGCAGCAGAGATCCTTTCTAAACCTATGGAAGCCATAACTACCCTAGGCTTTTCACATAAACAGATATGACACTTAGCATACACCCGATGGATTCAGAGTTTTTTTTTTTCTCTGTTAGTAACACCTGTCAGGTATACTGGCTGGACATTGTAGTGGAGGCCAGTTGTTCAATTTCTAAACATTCTCCTAAAGGTGTGCAATTACATGTATCTAGATTTCATTGGTTGCTTAAGTATCCCAACTGGTCCTATGGACTCAACTCTTTTGTGTAGCTTTCCTCCTAACTAAGAGAGGTTGAACTATTGTTAAAAAAAGAAAGAAAGAAAGAAAGAAAGAAAGAAAGAAAGAAAGAAAATACCTAAAGATGTATAATGTCTCAAACACGATAAAACTTAATTTCTCACTCATGTTCCTATCCAAGATGTATGTTTCTCAGTCAGTGGTGGCTTCTCTTCATGCACTGAGGCAGGGATCCACACTCCTTCCCTCTGATGGTTTGCCATCCCTGAAGGCCAAATTATCCTTTGCATCCAGTCTGAGGAAGGGATAAGAGTGTGGAGGAGGCAACGTCGCTAAGATTCTGTAGGACAGAACTTGTCACAGGCTGTAGCTTGTCCAAGGTAGCTGAGAAATGTGACCTCATGGGGCATCAGCTTCCCAGATATAGGTGTGTTCTCTAGGAGTGGGGTTGGGTGTTGGGATGGCTTTTGATGGAGAGACAACTATGTCTACTCAGTTGAGATGCCAGACTTCAGAATTTGGCCTGCCTGGGAACCGTCACATTTTTTGAGATCTGAAAATATGCATATGTGAGATTTTGTGACAGAAGTTAATATTACTTCACTTTATGAGTCCAGGTGAAAATAATGTGAACCCAAACCCATTGTAAAAATTTTAGCATGAAACACAGAATTTCATATTTGGTGGTCAAGTCCATCGCAAGCTGTTTATACTATTGATAAGTGGTGGGGGTAGGAGCCACCACTTTGGACTGATAAAACATAAATGCCCAGCATCTTTTTTTTTTAGGATTATTCTAGAATAATGTGAGGTCTTCAAGATATCAACCCTTCCACAGGAAGTAGTCAGCCTTGTTTACCCAAAGTGTTCTTGGACTTAATTGTGTGTCCCTGTGCCCCGTAGTATTACCACTTGCATGTCTAAACCACGTGTTTTGTCCCCAGTGTTGACATGATCACCATCTAGTTGTGGTGCTTCTGAGCAATTGCTGTTGTCATTGCTTTCTAATTGCTATTGTTATCATCAGCCACACCACTTACCTGACGCTTACTGGGGCCAGGCATTGACCTAAGTGCTTTGCTTATCTGTTATCTCATTTAATAATCCTCACGAAACCTTAGAAGGTAAGTATATCACCCTCATTTGACCATTAAGCTAATTGTGTTTCAGAGAGCAGGGCACAGTTAGTGGTGGAACCGAGATTTAAATATATGCCATCTGGTATATCGCTCTTGCCTTTCTTCCACAATATGGTGTGCATCAGACTAAGAGTAATATGGGGAGGGTATTTGTCTTTTTGGTCTCCTATCTCTAGGCTAAATTAACTCACGCATTTCTCGATCCTTAAATCACACTATGGCGGTGTTTTCCTACTCCTTTTAAAATCATTCCTGATCCCAAATATGGCCTCCTCACTCTCTGAGCAGAGGCGTTTTCTTTCATGTGGTGCCTTTGCTCACAAATGCTTTAAACAACCTTTTCCTTACTCTTCCTTTGAACACGGGTCTCCTTTGTGAATGAATTTGCAAGCATCTTGAAGAAAATGGAGCACTGGGCAGTAACCATTTTTGGCTTTAAAGAGGAGAATCCAATCTCTTGTGACAAATAGTGGCAGGATTGATAATTCTTGTGAGGGCAGCCTAGAAAGAATTCCTCTATTACCACCTTTAGCAAGGCTTTTTTTTTTCTATCCCCCACTACTAAGTCAACAGTAAACTAGTAAATGGATTTAGCTGATACGGATTTTCTCATTTGCTGGGCTCACAAACCCATGTTGTCTTCAGCAACTCTTTTCTTGCTCTAGCTTCATTGCATCCATCTTCAAAAGTGGTGAAAAGGACAATCTTTCAAATCAGGCAGCTCTTTTGGGTTGGAATCCTGGCTCAGAAACTTCACAGCTATGTGTGATGCTTGAGAGATTACTTAATTTTTCAGCACGTCAACATTCGATTCTGCAAATAGAAAGGATGACGCCTAAAGATTAGAGAAAGCAAAACAAATAAAAATAGTATAGTGTCAGGGGACTGGTAGGTCTCCAGTAGTTATTGCTACATTAATTGGTTGATAAAAATATCAGTTAGGAAGGTGGCAGGCAACAGACAGTGTGAAACATAGCTAGAAAAACCATGGTTGATTTTTCTCAGCTAATAAGTCTGCAGATTGGTGACTGCCAGTGTTGTTCAGGAGCTGTGTGACATTGGGGCTGTAATATCTGTGGTGCTCTTGCTTTTGCCCTCATGTTGACAAGATAGCTTCTGCAGCTCCGGATATCAAGGTGAGAGGCAGAGGGAGGTGTTAGCTGTTTTTTTTTTTTTTTTCTTCTACTCTCAGGAAAACACAACAATTATGCAGAGATTGCCTAGCAGTTTTGTGCTGATGCCTCATCAGCCGGGCTATGTCCTGTGAGCACCATCCCGAGCTGCAAGAGAGACTGGGGAAGTGAGTACTTAGCCTTCCTAACTTCTGCAGAGGACCAGGGCAGTGGCCCAATTCATAGTCTCCTGTGGGGATACGAGCAGCTTAAGAAGGGAGATGAAAAGTATAAGAGAGGAATGTGTGTAATGTGAAAGCAAGGTGGAAAATATGACCACACAGGAGTGAGGCTGAGGCTTCATTATCAGAGAGGAAAGAGGATTGAGAAAGATGCTAAAGAATGGACTATAAGCAGAGAAGAGAGAGGGGAGTTTACAGACAGTAGCAATGGGATGCAGGGACACGTGGACACGGCATGCATTTCGTGCTTGGGGGACTTGGTGGGTCTGGAGTGTGTGTATTTGGGGGGCATGATGTAGTTGTTGGTGATGGGGGGATGGTTAAGCTGGATAGATAAGTTGGAACTGGATTTTGAAGAGCCTTGTACAGAGCAGAAAGCAGTTTGGACTTTGTTTTAAACAGGGGTGGGGTGGGTACTAGATTGCCTTGCCCAAGGATGCAATAATGAACATATGTTTTGAACTAAAGAAGGAAGAGGTATCAGATGCAGGTTAGGGACGATGGAGGATTGGGTTAGGGCTGCGAGAAAAAAAGAGAAGATAACAGATACCAGCGGTATTTAGATGGTGGATATAATTTGTTCTTTTTTTAAAAAAATTTTTTTAATGTTTATTTTTGAGAGAGAGACAGAGTGTGAGGGGGGGAGGAGCAGAGAGAGAGGGAGACAAAGAATGCGAAGCAGGCTCCAGGCTCTGAGCTGTCAGCACAGAGCCCAACGTGGGGCTTGGCCTCATGAACCGCGAGATCATTGACCTGAGCCGAAGTCAGACGCTCAACCAACTGAGCCACCCAGGTGCCTGGACATAATTTGTTCTAAATTGCTTGAAGAATATTAGGGAGGAGTTAAAAATAACCCCGAGATGTCTATTTTGGGTGCATGATGATGTCACTGAAAAGAGAGAAGGAATCCTGGGAAAGAAGCAGGCTGGTGGGGAGAGGGTGAGGAATTCGGTTTTCGACATGTGGAGTTGAATGGGTCTGCAGGACTTGTGGACATTGGACATTCATTCTGAGGGCCAGAAGAGAGATTAGTGGAGCACACAGTTACAGAGTGAGAGCAGAGGTTAGCCTGAGGTAACATGTAGAGCGGTGGAAGCCAAAACTGAAGGGACAGGCAAGGGGATGGGAAGAAACCAACCGGGAGTGACATTCTAGAGAAGTGAGTGTCAAATGCTTTAGAGAAGTCACGCAGAACAGAAGAGAAACCGTTGACTCTCAGCCCTCACTTACTTTTTCATTTGCCATGTCTTTGCCACATGCCCCATTTTGGAATGGACCCTTGTCTAGACCCTACTTTCTTTGTTGTCTGCACTGTTGTGGTTTTCTACTTAGTTTTGTACAAAGCAGCAAGTTGTCTTCCTTAAGAAGTTTCCAAGGATAAAATAACTACTAGATTTTTTTTCTACTACAGAAGCAGTATATGCTTACTTCAGAGAAAAATTGGAAAATATTCATAGGTAAACATATAGGGGCAAAAATATCAAAATTTTATTACCCAGCAAATAACCACTACCAGGATCTGGGTATGTATTTTTCTGGACTGGTATTTTTAGACACATATGCAAATATATATACACTTGAACATAAATCAGAAGTCTGTACCTGTAGTGCCACAATCTACTTTTGTTTTCAATGTTTATTTTTTTTATTAAAAAAAATTTTTTTTAACGTTTATTTATTTTTTGAGAGACAGACACAGAGCATGAGCTGGGGAGGGGACAGAGAGAGAGGGGGAGTCACAGATTCCGAAGCAGGCTCCAGACTCCGCGAGCTGTCAGCACAGAGCCTGACGTGGGGCTTGTACTCCTGAACCACGAGATCATTACCTGAGCCAAAGTCGGATGCTTAACCGACCGAGCCACCCAGGTGCCCCTCATTGTTTATTTATTTTGAGAGAGAAAGAGAGTGCGAGAGAGTGAGCAGGGGATAGGCAGAGAGAAAGGGAGATACAGAATCCGAATCAGACTCCAGGCTCCCAGCTGTTAGCGCACAGCCTGACGCGGGGCCCAAACCGGACACTCAACCGACCGAGCCATCCAGGCACCCAACCTACTTTCTTAATATAATATACTGCATCATAAAAATATTTGTGTTAGTACTCATGTAACAGGATTACTTTTCACGGATGAATAATATTCCACTCAATGTGCTCATAATTTTAAACAATTATGCTGTTAATATTGGACTTTTAGGTTGCTTCTGGTTTTTCCCTATTATAAGTAGGGCTGCAGTGAACACCCTTGCAAATAGATGTTTGTACTATTAGTAAATAAATGTTGATATTAGGGAATATCTTTAGGATAAATACTTAGAAAGGAATCGTTGGGTCTTCTTACACCCTTTTGAGAATTGCTCTCGGTTTCCTCCACCACTCCTGGATATCTCAGAGACCCCATGATGTACTTCTAGGTGCATTGCAATTAATATGAAGGTGCCTCTTTGCTCTTCTCTGCACGTGACTTATTTTCATGATGCAGAGGGTTTCCTGGGGAGCCACTGGTGAGTCTGGAGTGTTGTAAAGGGAGAACCAGAAGCAAAGGTCAAGCAGAACAGCAGCTCATCCTGAGAGCAATTTGATAATGCATTTCCAGTAAGACAAGAGCTTGTCGCTGAAGCTGGATCAGCAGTTACCCTCGGAAATCAAAAAGAGAAGAAACAAGTTAAATCCCTAGGGTGGGTGATTTAAGTTACCTACCTGGACTCATTTCCTGCTAGTGTGGGCTATTGAGCTTTGAAATGTGTTCCTGGGTGTGACTTTGGAGTCTTATCTGGAGACCTTTCAGCATTTTTAGAATCTCTTTTGGCAGAAGTGGTTAAGTGGACTTGCGTTAGATGAGATGCCCCTCTCGGTGACCTCTTTAGGTTATTGCTAAGTGCATGAAGTCCCTTCGACCAGGGAGATGTGCCATTACGCAAGGTTTATTGTGCTTTGTTCAGGTGATTATCATTTAAGCCCGTTTTCTGTGTATGTTTGTGTGAATCACTCTACAGAGTAGATTGAAATCTGAAGTTATTTTTCCACTTCAATTCCTTTGTCCATGAATAGTGCTTCTTTGAGAAAAGAGATCAGTGTTGTTTATTGCTGCTGCTCTTGTTTTCTTATAGCTGGAAGCTTTTTCCATCAATACAAATTCCAATGCTTTATGAAAGATTACAGTTAGTCACAAGGAATCTGTATATCCAGGGTTACTCTAAATGACACCATTTTCAACCTCTTGCAAAAATCACTTCCATTTTAATCTGTTTCTTCATTTCTTGAATTTTGGGCTTTCTTTAGAAATATTTTCCTGTTTCCTCTTTCTTTGGGGCTAAATGCCTGAAGGAGAAAGTATAGGTGGTAGCTGAATATTTTTCCGTCTAAATAAAAGATCACAGAAGGTGCCTGAGGAAATTTAGACCTCGGGGAAACTAAAATGAACACTTTAACTCACTCTTCTGGGACTATGTTACATTTTGGGGGGCCTTTGCAATTTTTTTCTTTTTTTCCTTTAGGTAGTTTGTCAGTGAGAACTAATTTAATTTTCTAGTACCACAGTGATGGCAACATGTGATTAATAAATAAAGAAAGTAGGGGTTTTAATTCAGGGAACTATGGCCATATCGTATTGGACTTTCCACATTGAAGCCTTTATTCAGTTGTAGGAAAATACTTAAAAGGTAAATATTCTTCTTCCTTTTTGTATTTCATGTGATAAATATGAAAGTATGGAACTACCAACTACTTTTCCAAAAGTCCCTGATTTCTTGTACCCTTGACTGTATCTTTTTCCATCACTGATAGGTGAGTTTTTGGTGCTCCCCCCTTGAAAATTAACAGCAGGCATCACAGGGCTGTGTATCGTTACTTACAGTAAAGACACTGGGTTCACCAGAAAGGGACCATTTTGGGAAACACCTGATCGCAAATATGCACCTTGCGGAAAGAAAAAAGCTCACTGACCTAGGATTTTGGAGACCTGTGGTCTGTTCCTAACTGTGGAACTAGCTCTCAGGCCTTTCTTTATCATCCTGGGCTTTACCCTGTTCACAGGGGGCCTAGTCTGAGAGTCAGCGATCCTAGCTTCTCATTTGTGGCCTGCTGCTAAATTACTGGATTTATTTGTATAAGCAAGACTTTCTCTTATCATTTTCTCATCCATATAATAATAGGAACACATACTTCCAAATTACAGATACATCCAAGTGAGCATTGAGTGTCACAGGTTATACAGTTTCCTTAAGTGCCCCTAAATGCTCTGAGTGTATTTAAGTGTCACTTTTGAAATCACGAAACAAGTCCGAATTTGTGAAATGTGGAAGTAGGAAGTAGGAAGTGAAATGTGGAATGTGATTACTAAAATTCTGAATTTTTAGGAAACCGAATCTCTCTGTGATGAACCAAGTCATAGGAAGCAAATGATTACTTGGTTGAGAACCCAGCAGGTAGATGTGGGGCATGTGGGAAAAGCGAAGAGGTAAAAGACAAAGAATTAGGCTAAGGTCCCTATCTGCTGTTCGTTGGCACGTCCCGGAGAAGCTGAAAAGTTGGGTGAAATAGAACATCTTCTAGAGAGGGTGTGCATGTGTTTTTTGTTCTCCCCCAGGTAAGGCCTCACTCTTGTTTTTTGTTCATTTTCCACCTTTGATCCTTGACACCTTTTGACCCTTTTCAACTTTCCTATTCCACATATGTACTTTGTTTAATGTGTCCATTCTTTTTTTAATTTTTTAAATTTTTAGTGTTTATTTATTTTTGGGAGGGGGTGAGGGGATACAGCATGAGCCAGGGAGGGACAGAGAGAGAGAGGGAGACACAGAATCCGAAGCAGGCTCCAGGCTCCGAGCTGTCAGCCCAGAGCCCAATGTGGGGCTCGAACTCACAAGCCATGAGATCGTGACCTGAGCCGAAGTCAAACACCTAACCGACGGAGCCACCCAGGTGCCCCTAGTGTGTCCGTTCTTAAAAGTATGTATAAAATGTGTCATCTTGTGGTGCACCTGGGTAGCTCCGTCGGTTAAGCGTCCGACTTCGGCTCGGGTGGCGATCTCATGGCTTGTGAGTTCGAGCCCCACGTTGGGCTCTGGGCTGACAGCTCGGAGCCTGGAGCCCGCTTCAGATTCTGTGTCTCCCTCTCTCTGCCCCTGCCCTGTTCACATTCTGTCTCTGTCTCTCTCAAAAATAAGTAAAACATTAAAAAAAAAGTTAAAAAAATGTGTCATCTTGTTTTGTGTTTTATATTATGGTTCTCATTTGGTTTCATATTTTACCCCACGTGAGGTCTCTAACGTCTACCCATGTTCTGTGTACAGCTGGTTTGCTTCTTGCAGCTGCAGAATATTCCAAGTGTGTATCCATCACATTTTGCTGATTCATTTCCCCAGTGGTGGGCATCCAGAACGCCTCCACATCCCAGCCACCACAAGCGATGCGCCATTGTGTCAGAATGTCTTTGTGGGCGTATATTCAGGGTTGGATTGCCTGGCTATAGCATATGTACATGGTGTAAATACTGCCATATTGCTTTCTGGAATGGCTATACCTGTTTATCTTATATCAGCAGTGCAAACAGGTTTATGAAAAACATATATGAGAATCATTCTTACCATCACTTGAAATTTTCCCCCGATGGGATTTAGTTGCATTTCTCTTATTAATAGTAAATTTGAGCATCCCTTGTATTTGTTAGCCTTTTGTTTCTCCCCTTCTGTGATGTGATGTGATGTGATGTGATGTGATGTGAGTGTGTGTGTGTGTGTGTGTGTGTGCACATGCATATGTTTAATTTGGATAATTTTGGAAGCTGCCCTCATTCTTAATAGCTTCCTTATCTATCTAAAGGAGTCAGCTCTTAATCTCATTAGTAATTTACTCTTAATAAAAGCAGACAATTAGTAGGATCCTTCTTCCGTCCCACCCCAACTTGATAGAGTTAAGGCTTTCCTTACCACCAGTTTCGAATAGCCAGGAAAAGTTTCCAGGCTCATTGGAGTTGTTTGATTGTATTAATAGAGGTGTTGGTCTGATAGTCAGAGACTAACTTCTCATGACTTGCTGCTAATTTCTTGGATATATTTGTTTAATATTTTCTCTTTTCATTTTGTCATATTTAAAATAAATAAAAGGAATAGATGTTTCAAATCACAGACACATTCAAGTAACCATCTAGAATTAGGGACATTTTAATTTCCCCTTTTCTTGGTCTGGCATGTAAAGAGCTTGGAGTCCTGTCTACACAAGAGCAAAGCTGAACCAACTAGAAGTCAACAGCTCTTCTTAGATCCGTCAGAGAATCGAGGTCACAGGATAAACCACTGCCTCCCAAATTGGAGAGACAAGTGAATACGGAGAATTACTACTTAGAGCAGAAACCTCTGTGGGAAGTAATGGCAGAGTTGGAAAACCTAAACTGTAATTGCTGAAGGCTAAGTGTGGAAGAGTCTGAGAGTTAAGAGTTCCAGGGGACCCTGGTCTTAGAGGAGCTCCCACACTTGTGTGTATTATCTCCAGGAGACTGCCAGGCTCTCCAGTGAAGATGGGAGAAAAATCCCTGTGTGCTTCTGCCAGGGGGAGGGGAAACCTCACCAGTTTGAACTGTGTTCGAGCATTCTCTTCTGCCTGCCCTCAAGTGAAACTGTGACCAAAGCCTAACTGACTGGTGTTTTACCAAAGCGTGACCTACCTGGAGGAAGGTAGGCACCGTCTCGCCTTTCTGTCTCACCTAAGAAGGGTGAGGTGGGGACCGAGAAGCATGTCATGAGGTCATTGTCCAGGGGTACAGACTCAGTGAGAGGTCAAGACTAATCTCAGGGCTACAGAAAGCTTCGCCTCCTGTCCTCACCACCACCTCACCAAAGGCCTTTCAATAAAAAACCACAAGGCATACTATAAGGCAGAAAACACAGTGCGAAGAAATGCAGCGTCAGTAGTAAACTCATAACTGGCAAGGATATTGGGATTATCAGACTCAGAAGCCTAACTGTGATTAACTTGCTAAGGGCTCTGATGGAAAAAGCAGAAAACCTATAAGAACAGATGAGTAACATAAGCAGGGAGATGGAAAGTTTAAGAAAGAATGAAGAAAGACATGCTACAAAAGCACTGTAACAGAAATGAAAAAGCCTGTGACAGACTCATTAGGAAACTTAAGTGCCTCTACACGTTGTGAGTTTATTCAGATGTCACTGTTGAAGTTAACAAGTTTAAAGTTTATTGTAATTTCTGGAAAAACTTTGCTTTTCATGTAATACATTCCAGTTCTGGTCATGCTGCTCTTTACTTTAAAATGTTCAAGGGGCGCCTGGGTGGCCAGTCGATTGAGCATCTGATTCTTGATTTCAGGTCAGGTCATGATCCCAGGGTCATGGGATTGAGCCCCGTGTTGGACTCTGTGCTGAATGTGGAGCCTACTTAAGACTCTGTCTCCCTCCCTCTCTCTCTGTCTCTCTCTTTCTCTCTCTCCCCCCTTCTTTCCCTCTTCCCCATTTATGCACTCTCTCTCTCTCAAAAAAGAAAAATGTCCAAAGACATTTTTGAGCTTGAGGAGAAATAGGAAGAGGAAGAGAGCATAGCACACTGCCTTTGGATACATTATATGCAACTAGAAATTGATTCTGGATGAAATTGGCAAATTGTCCTATAGAAATTATTTGGTGAGAAATACTTTTGCCTGGGTGAAGATGAATTCAGATTGTGGCATGAAGTACTCTGACATTAGGTATGAAATTTTGATACCTAAAATTGGGGAGGTGTGAATATGAACATTATAGGAAATAAAATGTTCTAACATACAATACACGTTTTCTCAGTGTATTCTATCAACATTTCTTTTTCTGGAGAAATCTTGCATTTCATGCATTGTTACTGCTTGATATTAATTGACAATAGCCATTAACTATGTCTGGTTATGCAGAGATTGAAAATTTAAGAAAAGTAGGAACAGAAAAGAAATATGTTAGAAGCATTTTATAATATGTTAGGATAGTAGCAAGGCACATTATTAATGTACTGTTTTTATTTTATTACTTTTTTAATTGGGATCATCTAAAACATACCTTTGCGCAACTTGCTTTTGTCAGTCACATATCGTGGGCATCTTTCCCAGTCATCACAAATAGATTTGCCTCATTCTTTACTCACTTCATGGATGTACAGTAGTTTGTCCAACTATTGCCCTGTTTATGACATTGCCTATTTATTTGCTTGTAGGTAGAGTGCCTTGGTAAACATAATTATACAATATGTGTTTAAGTCGTCATGCTAGTGTTTCTGTAGGGTATGTTATAAATGTCGGATTAGAAAGTCATGGATTGCGGACATTTACCACGTTGGTAGTTACTGTCAAATTCCATCCAAAAAAGATCTCCAGCCTCCTTTCTTCTAAGATCAAAGTGCCTGTATCTTACACATTTGCCATCACCCAGCATGATCAATCATTTTAATGTGTGTCAATCAGTAGGCTTTAATTGGTATATGAAGGCTCTGGCTCAAAATGCTAGACTGATGATCTGCATCTAACTCTTCTCCCATTAAAATTGTTGAAACATAATTTTAAAAAGAGTGAAACAGTGAGGAGAAAAGTAAAGTTACTGTCAGTGGCCAGAACTTTGGAAGAATATGTAGAAGGTAGAAAACAGACGTGATCAGATTAATGGCAACAGCTCAGTAGAAATACAACGCAGAGCAGCTTCAAGCCTGGGGTCAACAAAGAGCTAGAATGGGCCATGGAGCAATCATTAAAATTGTTCATTGTGTAGAATGGTGTTTCTAACAGCCTGGACCTTTGGTCATTCCCCTTATTCTTTGTTAATCAGAACAGCTTGTAGGAAGGGGCTTCTGCTCCTTAGCTAAGGCGAAAGGTCTTTCCTAAAGAAAGTGATTGATCTTAGGGCAGATCGCAGAGAGAATATAGGAGTCTATATGTGAAGCGGGCATATATGTGTAGGAAATCCTGATCTTTACAACAGACATGCCAGGGAAAACAAGACGTATGGGTGGGTGCCCAGGAAAAAAATTCTAGCAAACTATTCTATCCCTATAGTAACTGTGGCTGCCCCCACACCGCGGAACCACAATGTCTGATTGCCCCATGTCCAACCATAATCTAGGATGTGTGCCTGTTGACATCCTCCCATACTCTGTTGGCCTACCTGTATTCAGTCTCTCCATTTAAGGGAGAAATGCTCATGTAAGCAAATGTATACAGATCTAAAGTAAATTCATTCTACCTGTCTTAAACCATATATTGAAAAATATGAATGGACAAACAAGGTTTGCCAGATATTTGATGAAAACCAAGAGAAGAAGCACAAGAGAACAAAGATGAGCAGAGCAACTCATTTGAATTAAAAATAAATGATTCAAGTAATGGGCAAAAAAATTCAAATTCATGTTCTCAGAGTAAATAAAGAGCTTTCATCCATAAAAGAGGCAAGAGTGTCTGAAAATGAAAAAAGTAGTTTGCTGACATTAAAACAAAAATCAATGGATGGGCTTAATAATAAATCAAATGGGATTGAAGACCTTGATGGTGTTCTTGGAGATGGAATCAAGGAGACCTTCCACACTGTCCAGTAAAAAAGTCAGAAATTCAGGGAATAGTGTTAAGATGTGGAGCAGCTGTCTAGGCATCCAGTAGGATTCTAGCGGGAGCTACAGAAAGAGACAGTAAGAAAGAAGAGAGGTTGTAGCTAAAATATAATAGAAGAAAGTTTTTCTTTCTTTCTTTCTTTTTTTTTTTTGTGGATGAAATATAACTCTTTAGATTGAAAGGGTTCAGTAAGTGCCAAGCAGAATGAGGGAAAAGAAAACCCGGTGCTAACTTAGGAGACTTCTGTTGTCTCTTCAGCCTTTTTACGTTTTTTGATAGCTTCTCTACCTTCTACTAGAACTGGCCAATTAATGCTTCTTAGGGAATCCATGGAGAAGCTGGGAGAGACTGGCTCTAACCCTTTCTGAGGTCTCCAGTGCTTAACGACCCAGTGACCATGAAACAAAGAAGGGCTCTTTTTAAGGAGAGTATTAGCCTGAGAAAGAATCCAACACGTAGGAGGCCAGGTCTGAGGATGGGAAGAAAGAGACCCAGACCTAACAGCCTTGTTTAAACCATCCATATGGCCACGTCTGATTTTAGCACTCTGAAGCGAGTAGTTTGGGATAGATTTCTGTCACAAAAGTCATGGTAGTAGACTTAACATATCCTAAGGCAATTCCAGTGCTCTGAGGATAAAGAGAAGACCCTAAAAGCTTCCAGAGAGAAGAGGAAATGAACTATTTACCGAGGCATAAGAATTATGATGATATCCTACCTTTATTTGATTGTGACCCTGGGTGGTGGAAGATGGAGAAGCAGTGTTTTCACAAAGCAGGGAGGGTTGGGAAAGGTCTTGAAGCTGCAGTTCTATACTCAGTCACATTAACAACCAAGCATGAAGGCA
This sequence comes from Panthera uncia, assembly GCF_023721935.1. Classification (NCBI taxonomy): domain Eukaryota; kingdom Metazoa; phylum Chordata; class Mammalia; order Carnivora; family Felidae; genus Panthera; species Panthera uncia. The sequence continues at coordinate 141,639,692 of NC_064810.1, forward strand.
AAGTAAAGATATTTCTGGAAGTGCAAAAATTTAGGAAGTTGATGAGCAGATTATAGTAGTTTTTCAGTGTTATGAAAAAGGAGTAAGGCTTAAAAGAATTGAAGGAATCTAGAAAAGAGGTACGAGGTCAGTTGGAGTGGGTGTCTGAAAACATCTCTGACTGGAAGTGATTTAGGTATTCCTTGTGCATCAGGCCCCTTGGTTCTTAAGTGAATAATCTCTACCTACACATTTATAAAAATCATAAGAGGTACTCTATTGGTTTTCTATTTTCAGAATCAACCTATATGGACAAAGCACAGAGGTGGATTTAACTTTGATCTGAAGACAAAATGTGTATGCTTTAGAATGCAGTCATTGCAATCGGGGACAAAGTGATTTGCTTTAAACAATTATGAAATAAATACTACTGCTTTGAGTATAGTCTGGTGGAGTGACATCTGAATAGAGAAATGACTATGAGTCCACCTTAGAAATAGGGCAGAGGGCAGATGGGGACACATCCGTTAGGAACAATGCTGTGTGACCTGAGACAGCTTCCTCAGAGGAGAGGCTTAGGCGTGCCAAGCCGACTGGCTGGGGCCACTGTTTGCTGTCTAGGAAAGCATTCAGACCATTAGACCGTCCTCATTTTCCCCCTCCTGTGGCCCCGTCATTACCCAGAATTGAATATGTAGTTTTGTTGTCAAAGTGGTTTTGCCTAGAAGATGCATAATGTAGTCACTTTTCTGGGAAGGAGCATTATATGTGATAAAATGATTCCTTTTTAATGGACTGGTGTTTTATCCTAAATATTTAACAAGAGAAAGGGAGGGAGAAAGCTGAAATGTCCTGCTTTCATTTTCCCCATGTGAAATCCATGTGAGAGGGCTTAGCCTCTTTCCAGAGAAATTAGAGTCTAACTCACAAAGTGCGTAAACAACAGGAAAGAGAAACAACAAAAAAATGCTAATTGGCGATTAAAGGGGAGAAGTTCAATATTTTCTGACTGTATGGCAAAAGCTTATATTCTCAAGAATAAACATTTCTAATGAGGTCCAAAGACTACAGGGCAAAAAGAAAATGGGATAGTAAAGACTTTTTAATAAGCTAAAATAGCTAGGGAGAAATAAAGACCATTCTAAGGCTCGATGTGCACCATAGCAACTCAACTGGTTGAAAGATGAAAAATTCAGCCTAAGCATGAACGGTGTCTGCACCATAGCAGATAACTTCCTCTATGCCACCCTTTCTCCTTCTCAATGGCTGGTGATTTGGTTTTTCTGACTTCAGATCCTATGAGGTAAAGGAAACATGAAATCTCCAGGACATGAGATGGACCTTATCTCAGGCTAGGGTTGGGCAAAGGACAAGGAATGGAGTCATCTCCAAGTGAGGAACCAAAGAAGATTCTAGAAGCATGCTACTGAGAGCAGGCACTTTGTGTTCCTGGAGTGTCATTCTGGGACAACTTTTTGAAACCCACACATGTGAAGGCAGCATTATGAATTAAACAATATAGGAAGAAACACAGAGAATGGTTTTGAAGTTGATGTATTAAAAGAATGATCCAAAGACCTACTTCTGGAAAGGAGTTCATTAACAAGAAAAAATGCTCAGTGAAAGGACATGGGAAGAAAAACGAGAACACAGAAAAACTCTGTGCGGCTCTTAGGCACAAAGAGAGAGATCTCTGTCTTTCCTACATATAAAGGCACTAATCGGGTCATGAGGATCCCACCCTCATGACCTCATAGAAACCTAATGTTTTAATCCTGCTAGGATAATGATGGTGAAAGGCCTTTTCTAAGATAAAACATTCTGGAGATTTACAAGTAATACCACCTAAGAGTTTTTGGAAACCTCTGTTAGTATATGACCTCCCACACCTATCAATGGACATATATTTGATTTACACAAAAAGACTTGGAGTCTGTTGAGAAAGGGGGTGATCCCTCAAATAATGGCTGATATTTGGAGAGGCCTCACTCTGCACTGGGCACGGTGCTGAGTGCTTTTGATGTGTCAGCTTGTGTAATTCTTACTCTAGTCCTAGGAAATAGAAGGTGTTGTACAGATGAGGCTTCAACGGGTGCAGTAACTTACCCAAGATCTCACCAGAAAGTAGTAGACCAGGTGTTTTGGTCAATTCAGACTGCTGTGGCAAATATCACAGATGAGGTGCTTAAACGACAGACATTTGCTTCTCACGGTAACGGAGGCTGGGAAGTCCAAGATCAAGGTGCTGGCCGATTTGGTACCTGATGAGAGCCTGCTTCCTGGCTTGTAGACAGTTCCCTTCTTTTTAAAAAATATTTTTTTTCTTGTGAGAGAGAGAGAGAAAGAGAGGTTGGTAGGGAGAGAGAGAATCCTAAACAGGCTCCAAGTTGTCAGCGCAGAGCCCCTCGCAAACTGAACCGTGAGATCATGACCTGAGCCAAAACCAACAGTCAGACACGTGACCGACTGAGCCACCCAGGCGTCCCGACAGCTGCCTTCTTGCTTTGTTTTCCCATTGCCTGCCTTGGTGTGTAGGCACAAAGAGAGAGATCTCTGTCTTTCCTACTTATAAAGGCACTAATCGGGTCATGAGGATCCCACCGTCATGACCTCATAGAAACCTAATTACCACACAGAGGCCCCACCTACAAATGCCATCTCAGTTGGGGTTAGGACTTCAACGTCTGAATTTGCAAGAATACCACCAGCATTCATTCCATGATACTGGATTTTGAACTCAGACCTTTGAGTTGAGAGCCATGCTTTAAACTACCTTGTTACTAATCATGGCATTATTGCCACTACTATTATAGTATTGTCAGTAATATTTTCCCTCCCTAAACAGGAATGTTACCAATGCAAGGAGTGACATAATTTCAAGGACTAACATTTCTTTTCACCTCAGCATCAAATGAAATAATATTTGATAAATAAAAATTGAAATAACACCTCTAATTCCTGAGCACTTAATGTATGCTGTGTGATGTGCTTTTCGTGTATCATCTCATTTAATATGTTAGCAACCCTGGGAGGTAATAAGTAAAACGACTAAGGAGGCAAGTTGGCATCAGACAGCCTGGGTTCCAGTGCCACATCTGCCAGTTCCTGGGTGTCCTTGGCAAGCCTTCCAATTTTCCTGAAGCTCAAGTTCCCCGTCTGTGACGTGGCAGTAATAATAATACCACCTTCATTCTAAAGTGGTGAGGCTTAAATCCCTAATCAGAATAATGTCTGAAACACAGCGATTTGCTCAAATGTTAGCTTTAAAAAAAAATTATTCCCACTTATAGGTGAGAAAACTGATATTCAGAGAAGTTAAATAACATGCCAAGGGCAGGAACAACAAGAAACTTTTGTTTCTTGTACAACAAAAGTGGGATTCTAATCTCTGCTTCGAGGCTCAGTCCTTGCTCTTAAGCCCTTTGCTGTAATGACGTCCTAGGGTTTGACCTCACGCCTCTGTGTCCTAAAGACCATTCAGGATGCTTTCCCCCCAAATTTAAACTCTGACACGGATTGTCTGTGAACAGGTTGCCTGGTGTGTGTAGGCATGTCAAGGTTAAGGCAATGAATAAATTAGGAAATGGACACAGTTGCAGGTGACCCATTTTTAACGATCGAATTTAAAAGCACTTTGTCTTCAAAAGAAACAGGATTAAGCGGAACTGCCCTGTTTTGCTAAAACACGGACCGTCTATTTGAAGAAGCATTTAGGATATTTTATTTCCAGTGGTGGCTTGTTCTTAAATGCATAATGTTAAAGAAGAGAGCAGAGCTTTTAGTTTTAGTGACTTTGAAGTAAAAAAAAAAAATAAGCACTATAGATTCTGTAATCCATATCTGAAGTGGAGAATAGCATGAAGACGTGCAAATAAAGCATGTCCTGAATTGTTAGATTCAGGGGAATCTCTTTGTAGGGGAGCAGTAAAGGGTGGTGTGATGAAATCTTTATAGGTTAACTGTATGACCTTAGGCTTTTATTTTCTGTAATTTTTTGCTTTTTTAAAACTGTTTTGGGAAGCCATGGAATATTAGAGACCGTAAGTTGGGTAATGATGTGCATTTCACTAAAAAGAAAAGGATCGAACTCAGTCAGTGACACTGTCCAGAATTTCCTGCCCCAAACCTGCTGGGGATCTCATCACAGGATGGCATTAATTTTGTGAATTTGTCACATTCTGGGCCCAATCCCAGTAGGCTCGGGACACTCGTTTGTCAGGGCACTGCTGGTGGTGTCTTCTCTTCGATGTGGATTCATAAACTCACAAACTCCTGACCATAATCTGTAAAGCCGGAGAGCCAACTGGTGAACATACAGCAAGCCATGCTTGCCAAAGGGGTAGACACATGCCTCTGGCCAACCCCTTATCTCCCTATAGGCACAGACAGCACGTTTTAGTCAGCTGGTTGTGCAGCTGTAACCAGCCAAGGTGAGTGAGTTATTTGTTTTAAATATTCAGTGACATGAGGCTAAGGAAGTTGGTTATATTCAAGTCCAGCAAAGAGTGACATGTGCCACCAGGATCGGATTTCTTAAATAGCACGTGGCTGGGCACTGCTTTGTGTGACCTTGGGCAAATCACTTGCCTCGCTGTGCTTCAAGCTCCCTAGCTATAAAAATGTATGAATAAATGGTTCAGCAAAGTACTTGAACTGTGGAAAACCATTGTTTTTACCATCCATGCTTTAATTGCCCAGCAGCCTCCATTTTCACATAGAAGTCACCTGTATCTTTAAAGTGACTTTGCACATCTTTGATGTTAAAAGTTTAACTTACAAGAGGAAAATGGTTTCCCTGACTTCCAAGTTCTGGTAGGTTCTAGGTAAAGGAAACAGTGACAATGAGGTCTTTTTTTTTTTTTTTTAAAGGCTGTCTATGTAGCCAACTTAAAAATCGTTTAGGCTCTTTCGGTGTTGATAAAACACAGGACATTCTGTCAAAGGTCTGTAGAAAGTGGACCTGTCTATGTAAATCATCCATTTAACTTCCAGAAGACTAAAGTATCCTCTGGCCTTGTGGGTTTTTTTTTTTTCTTTTCCTTAAATATTTGTAATCCAGATAAAAAGCCTCACCTTTTCTTGAGTTTTCCCCAAGTATGTTTCACTTTGCAACAGAGGACCGGAACCAGCTTGCTGCTTTCCCCCTGACAGTGAAGATTGCTACCAGGGAACAAAGACTAGACAACAGGGCCTTCTTGCTGCAAAGACAATGGATAGTAACTGACACCTGCTTGATAACCATTACTGCAATGAGGTGTTTAATTCTGCCGCCTTTGGTTTTAGCTTTTTATTAGAAAGCAACCTTTGCATCCCTCTGTAAATCTTATACCTCTTTTCCCTCTTGGCCTCAGACTGTGTACTTAGAAAGCATTATCCCCCGTTTGGGGTCAGACATTTGCTGGGGAAGTGTATGAGCCAGTCTCTTTCAGGATAAGGAGAGCTATTGCCTACGGTAACGTGGAGCCAGACTCAAAATTTAAATGCATTTTATTTTGAACGTTTGGCGGCCATTTACTTGTTTTCATTCAAATCGAGGAGTTAGAGTCTCAAAGTAAATCATTTTCCTGTTATGAGTCTTGACTTCCCAGTGTTTCCCCTTGACGTTTCTGTGAAATGTGTTATCCTGGATTAGTACAAAATCAGGCACCAATGCCTCAGCATTAAATATCACACGGCTGTATTAACTTTTTATGAGCTGAAGCTGAGCTGCAAAACATTATGTGTGGATTTTGGAGAGGATTGTTTCTGACTGGTGAGTTATGATGACTGAGTTTTTATCTATAGTACTAGAGTAGGGCTGATCGGATTAATGCATTTTAGGCATATAAACCTGAATTATAAAGACGAGAAATATGTTCTCATAGCAAGCAATCCTTTGTAGGTAATGGTGTGACTGTAGGAGTTTTTTAAGCTATTGAAATATACTCTGGGTGATTGGAAAAGGCTTATATTTCTCGATTCCCTGGGATACTAATATGCATATCTCTAAAAGGAAATGGAATATAATGGCCTTGCCAGGGCTGTCTGTAGTTGATGGGACACCCAGCGCCATCAAATCACGGGCTGCACTAAATGTGATTAGGAGCTGTCACAATACATTTAGCCCTCATCGGTTAGAGAGAGAATCTGGGCCAAAGGTCATTCTCTACAGCAAAGTGGGCATTTAGTGCTTTTATTTGCGCTAATGGTAAATGATAGTTAATGAAAATCATTTATAAACCTTGTCCAAACCAGTGTTTCTCTCCTGAAAACGGCGGCTGGCTGCCTCTTGGAAGGACTGTAATTGCAATACGGTTGACGCCATGTGATAGTAATTGGGCTCACAGCTTAATGAACTCTGTGTCCGGGAACTCATTTCCACCTAGTGGGAAAACAGGCTGAGGTAACAGCCCTCCCTTATGGGAACTCGCGCTCCTGCTTCCTCGGGTGGACCTTTGTCACTTTGCACTTTGAAGTGAAATATTACCACCTTTGCAATGATGTGCCCGGTCTGAGGCCTCCTCCTTTTGGATTGTGGTTGACACATCCCCTAATGATGATTAATAGCCTTTTCAAGTATACTAGTTGTTTTAAAGGTCATTTAATCTTTATGTAGCAGCTTTAATTGAAATTTTATCCTTCTTACACACCTGGCGTTCATTTGGGGGAGGAAACGATGCAGTCACTGCAAGTCGATGAGAAATCATTTGTTTGGCATTCCTTCTCTTTTCCTCAGATTTTCACTGTGGTCCTTTGAAGAAAACTTTACATTCATTTATTTTACTTCTTTCACAGTAGTTGTGGTGAAGTTTCTCGCAGTGAATACAGGGCTTGCAGCTTCTTGGGTTGATTCCGTTTCATCCGCCGGCTGCTGGAAATGATGCCTGGCTGCGTATCCTTGCTTTTGAATCATGGATGTCTGAGCGAGAGAACGGTCACCTGCTTGAAGGACTACTGTTTGAATGACAGTGTTTCTAAGGACTTTCAGCATTCTGTAGAAGACTCAAGATTTGGAATAATTCGTACAGAAGACCTAATAATCACTAATGTTTATTTTTTATTTTATTTTTTAAAGCATATTTTTAAAAAATCTATTTTGGGAGAGATAGAGACCAAGTAGGGAAAGGGCAGAAAGAGAGGGAGACAAAATCCCAAGCAGGCTCCGCACTGTCAGTGCAGAGCCCAATGCGGGGCTCAAACTCAAAAAACCATGAGATCGTGACCTGAGCTGAAATCAAGAGTCGGACGCTTAACCGACTGAGCCACCCAAGTGCCCCAGTCACTAATGTTTACTGAGTACTTACTATCATAGGCTGAGCCCTGAGTTAGGCCTTTGATGTGAGTTAACCCATTTAATTTTTGCAAGAATCTTAGGAGGTCTGTAGGGTCTCTCAAGTTTACAGATGAGGATACGGGAAAGGCAGGTTAAATTACTTCCCACAGCTAATTAAATGACTTCAGGCAGCTAATAAGCAGGACTGCACTTGGCCATGTGGCACTCTGTGCAAATTAGGGAAAGGCTCTCTGGTGATGGCTTGGCTGGTGCGGGACAGGGTGGATTTCAGTCCCTGTTTGCACCTGCTGCCAGGTGCCCTTGTGCATTGCATAACCCACACAGCCTGTGTGGCAGCCTGGCTGGTGAGTGACAGATGTTGAATCAAACTGCGTCAGTCAGAGCCGTGCTGTCCAATGGAAATCGAGTGCCATCTTAACTTTTCTAGTAGTCACATTTTAAAAGGAAACAGGCGAAAATATTTTTAAGGATGCACTGTATTTAACCTAATAGATTTAAAAAGTTATTTCAACCTATAGTCAGTGTCAAAATTATGGAGATATTTTACATTCTTTTTATTTAACAAATTTTTTTAAATAATTTTAAAAAAAATGTTTATTTTTGAGAGAGAGAGAGACAGAGACAGAGACAGAGTGTAACTGGGGGAGGGGCAGAGAGAGAGGGAGACACAGTCTGAAGCAGGCTCCAGGCTCTGAGCTGTCAGCACGGAGCCCGATGCGGGGCTCGAACTCTATACGACACTTCTCATACTCCTCAGTGTGAACTTAGACACATTTCAAATGCTCAGTAGTCACATGTAGCTGGTGGTTGGGGCGGTGCAGTTGGAGAGCCTCGGGTGTAACCTCCCCCCACCTGCATTGATTCTGAAAGAGTTAAGTTGAATTCACTCAAACCATCCTCAATTAAGAAAACCTTGTAAGAAACAATCAGGTAGATCAGAAATTCCCAACATGGTTCCCTGTGGCTGCTATCAGGGTAATTATGAAAGCTTTGTTTTTGCATACAAAGGGTACATCAGCACTATTGTTAATGTAGTCATGTCTTGGTGGTGCAGAGTCTGAATATCTATATTAATGGGTTGTCAAACTCTGTGGATCCTTTCCTTGCTGTCTTTTTGCCATTCCTTCTGTCCTTTGCCTCAGCCACAGGATGGGCAAAGGTCTCCAGAGGCAACAAGACCCAAACCAAAGAACTTTTCAACGTCTCAGCATCTCCGCTAAGAGTATTGTAGCCCAGTTTGAAGACATTTCTGGATGACTGGTCAAGGACTTTCAGTGTTTATACCCTGTAGAGTTAGACAGAGTTACCAGAGGCACAGAAATACAGGCTGAGCCGTGTTTCTTCTTGCACTGCCTGCTAGCATGATTTAATTAATTAAATTTAATTTATGGAATTTTTTTCTTAAATAATCTACTTCATTCTTTTTGGTAATAGGGTATGAATCAGACTGAATGTCATCAGTGTATAACTGGTCATATCTTTTTGGAAAACGTTCAAGATTCTTTTGAAACTCTCTGGAAAGTGGTGGCATCACTTAAAAGGGTTTGTAGAGCTTTAATTACTAGTTGATTACTACGATTGCTGTCTGGGAAACCTGCCATCTGATGGTACTTTGGGTGGCATGGCCCAGTTTTCTGGAAGCAAGGACAGCTGTGAGTAGCATAGCATTTGAGGAAGAAGACAGGCCTTAGAATCTTAGGTTTGGTATACCCTTAGTTTTCCTATCAGTAATGTGAGAGAATGGCCCCTGCTACGTGTGGTTGTCTTGAAGAACTGATGAAAATTTAGGTGAAGCATACAGCTTTGTGCCCAGCAGAGATTAGACAATCCGTGAATTGCAGCCATCATCATTACTAATAGAGACGATTGGCATACCTTTTGGAGTTGGTTTTACTTTTTTTTCATCAAAACATAATTAGTAACATTTATGGTTTGTTTTTAACAGAAGCTATTATCTAGTACTCAGGGTCGTGATCCCACTTATAAAGCTAGTGTTATTAGAAACAGTAACACTAAAAAAGAATGAATTGAGAAGTTACCAAAATAAAGTAAAATAAAGGTGATATTGATTATATAAGACTGGTAAAAAGCATTGGGTAAAAAGTAGAACTTTTTGGTGTCATAAGAGTAGAAAGTTTGCTAAAAAACCCAAAAACATGTATATGTTTTCCCTGCAAAATAGTGTTAAAAGAGATTATGATCTTTCTTTTTGCCTTTTTTGCTCTTTTTTTCCCTTCCCTTCTTTCCTTCTTTTCTCTTGGAAGGAAGTGGGTTTGGTCGGTGGAAGGTTTGGGCTTGGGGTCTTGTGTGTAGAACAGGGAGTCCTGTGACTATAAAAGTTTATAGTCTCTCATCAGGGGATATGTGTGGATTTTGACCGTGGGGATATTTTTGTTCAAGAAATGCTATTACTCTGAGACACCAAGGTCTGGATAATGGGTATAAGCTGCAAATGCTCCTTATCTTAATTCCTATCTGTTACTGAGCTGTGTTGCTCAACTCTTTGGAGTGGCTCCCAAGTATCTTTCAAAGAATGAAATGTACTTGGGGCATCTGGATGGCTTAGTAGGTTAATGTCCGGCTTCGGCTCAGCTCATGATCTCACAGGTTGTGAGTTCAAGCCCCGCGTCGGGCTCTGTGCTGACACCTCAGAGCCTGGAGCTTGCTTTGGATTCTGTGTCTCTCTCTTCTCTGCCCCTCCCCCGCTCATGCTCTGTCTCTTTCTCAATAATAAATAAAAAACGTTAAAAAAATAAAAAAATAAGAATGAAATGTACTTTAGAATAAGAGTCAAAGAAATACAAGCACCGAGGTGCAGTTGGACACGTCATTAGTTAAAAGCCTCCTCTGTCCTAGTTAAGACATAAAAAAGGAGTTTAGAACAGAGACAGTAAGTAGATGGCAGGGTGGGTAGTAGATTGAAGAAGGATGCTTGGCAATAGATTAGGAACAGGCAGCTCTTGGCATCCAGCATGAGGATCCAGCATTTGGACCATGTTTTATCATTTATGATTTTGTGCCACTTTACTCAAGATTGGGAGTTACAGTAAAGTGTCCAGTGGCTGCTACTTGGATTAGTTGGGGTGCGCCTGGGTTTATAATGTCACGGTGACCAGAGAGTACATCTGGATGCTGAGCTGCCAAGGCCATCAACCAGTGAAGGTCCACTACAGGTGCACATTTTCACTTAGGGGCAACTGCTATTAACCGCTGCTTCCACCTGTCCGAATTTTCCTGCCGCTCTCTGTAGCGCTGATGCCCTCATTCACTTTGCCTCTTTGCATACGGTCAGAAGGGTGGTGGCATAGCCAACTGCCATGTTGCCAGTGGTCTTCTTCCAAACCTTGACCTTCTTGTGGCAAACCACAATCTCAGCAGCTGTTGAAAATTTCTCAGTGGAATGGTGCTGTTTCCCTTCCAGTTTTCTGGTTCTGTATCTCTTATATGCCAATAAAAGCAAGAAGAGAGACAAGAAAGAACAAATTTTATTGCAGTTTAAGTCTACATCTGCAGAATCAAAACACAGCACAATTTATAATCATCTTTATATGCTGATCTCCTCTTGGCAATTAATAGTAGTCTTATTCCTCTTCTTATTTTCTGTGTTTGTAGGCTACCTTTAACACACACACACACACACACACACACACACACACACACACTACCATGATTATGAAACTGTCATTGAGGTGACTTTTTTTTTCTACCAGCAATGAAATCTGATCAATGCCTTTGTAAGTCAATGCCCATGGATGGTGTTGAACATGATTGTGCAGTTAATGGATATAGTAGAGAGGCTGGCATGGTGTTTCCCACACATCTCTTTGAGGTGCTGCAAAGAAAACCCTGGCATTTTAATATAGTGTCAATACACATCATGATTCAGAGAGCATTTTGTGTGATGCTAGGCACATAATAGAAGGTCAATAAATTCATGTTACTGATTGATGCGATATTCGTAGTGTGTAATTACTCATCCTTTAAGACAGTGATTAGGACTTAGCTGGTAATAGAAATTGCGAAATACCATAATTTTGTTAGAGTTGGTTCCTTTGATTTTTTGCCATTTTTGAACTCCTGTAGCCATAGTGGTGGGTTTAGGAGATTCTCAGAGTGAGGATATGAGGCAAATCATAGAAGACCCAGGTTGTGTTACAGTGTCAGATGCAAATGGTCATATATTTGAGGGAAAGAGGCCAGACTCTAAGTTGCACCAGAAATTCCTGCATGTGTCCCGAAAATTTGTCAGTGACTTGTAGAGCATGGCTGTGGTTTTGTAGGCCATCATCCATTTATCTCCTCATGAGTTTTCTTCATATAACTCTGGTTCGAATGTTCAGGCATGAGTGTGTGAATCCACATCTCCAGAAATGAGATGGGGCTCTGATAGTTTTAAGCTGAGGACATGGAAACTGCTGGTGAAAAAGAGATGTTGGTCACTGGAAACCTGCCATCATGGGAGTTATTTTAATCTCCTACCCTCAAAAGAGTCTGGTAGCACTCTTTCAGTTGCTAATGATAGGAAACGGAGCATAACCAAGAGAAGTGAAATGTGTTGGCTCGCATAATCTGAAGTTCTGGGGTAGCACTGGCCTCAGGCTCAGTGGACTTCAGGGCTCAAATTAGATTTTAGTTTCTCTTTATGTCTTGGCTCTACTTTCAGTGCATTTGCTCTGTGTTCACACAGTGTCTTCCTTTCTGGTCACAGATGGCTGCCAAACATGGCACCATGTTTTTTTTTAGGAGGACTTTTGGGAGTCTCCACAGCTTTCCTGGCTCCGATTGGGTTGGGCGTTATATGCTCCATGCCTGGAGTTTGGGGTCGTAGTCCCTCTCTAGCTACTTCCAAGTACGTTCTTGTTGGCATACTGTATATATGTTCTTTTTTCAAATATAATATAACACAGATGAGATAGTAGGAATAATAAAACGTTAAAGATGGCTGTCAAGTGGTATTACAGGTGATTTAAACTTTTTTTGTTTTTGCTCTTTTTGTGGTTTGTAAGTTTTCATATGTGAGAGTGAAATTTTTACAAGTGGAAAAATATTTTAAGTGTATTTATTTATTTTGGGGGGGGGAGGGCAGAGAGAGAGGGAGAGAAAGAATCCCCAGCAGGCTCTACCCTCTCAGCACAGAGCCTGACACGGGGCTCAATCTCATGAACTGTGAGATCATGACCTGAGCTGAAATCAAGAGTTGGACGCTTAGCTGACTGAGCCGCCCAGGCATCCCACAAGTAGAAAAATTATCTTAATTGTAGTTACAGTTTAGTACTAAAAAACTCTATTATTGCATTCTTTAAGAAAGTAAGATTGTTGCTTCTACCTCTTCAATTGCATCTTTTCCTAGAAAATTTGTCCTCCAGATAAGTTAAATATTTACCTATGCTCTATCATTTATACATTATTTCTTCAATCCATTTGGAATTTGTTGGGTTTGTGGTATAAAGGTAAGATTCTAATTTGATTTTCTTTTTCCAGATTAGCAAATTTTCAGACTATTGGTTTAAAAATTCAGTCTTTCTTCATTGATTTAGAAAGTTTACCATTTTATGCTACAAAAAAAGATAACCCTGCTGAAGTTCTAGAAAAATTCTGCGATTGACCATATGTCATCCAACCTCACGTGGCCAAAGGAGAGAGAAAGCAAAAGGGAAGATTTAGGAAAACAGGAAAGAGCAAGCTAATGTTCCTTGCTTAGAAAGTTATATGGTTCCTTGGAAGGAAGCATCACTTCCAAAAACCAAAATTCAGTAATCATGTGATAGCCTCATTGTCTCATTCCCCAAATCCTTCCTACTGTAACACCTGTTAATGTAGGGAAGAGCAGTTGATTAAACATGGAAGCTGTTTGTAAGCACGGCTGCAATAATCAGTAAAAAGCTTGGCCAAATTGCATCCTGTCCCATGTGGCAAACTTGATAGATAGAGAACTCTGGGAAAAATATTCTTTATAGTCCAAGGTTGTCCATATTTGTGCATACAGTAGACATTTATTTGAAACATATTTTAGTTGTTCATGTGTTTATAGAGAACCCATTTTTAATTTTGCCAGGAAATGCTTATAATTTCAAAGTGTATCCTTATCATTTTAGAACAATTTTTTGGTATGGTCTTAAAAGGAAAAATTTCAGTGTAATACAGATATGAAATCTTGTGAATGATTAAAAAGAAAGCTTCCTAGCATTCCCCATAATAGTGACCCCTGAAAGAGAAAATTGCAGTGAACATATGTTGGTGATATAGTCAGGGAGAATTTTTAAAGTCTTGATGATCTTTCAGTTACTATGTTTAAATCATATGTGGAACCATCACCAAAGTTATTTCAATTTTAGAAGTTCCACTGAGGTCAATAGGAATCTTGCTTGGGAAGGACTGCATTTTTAAAGATAACATTTAATATGTCGTACTTACACAAGTCAAGAATACTGTGGATTTTTGCCAATAAGGTAGAATTTTATTTCTAAGTCCTCTTGTACCCCCATTCCAGTCTACCTCCATCCTAACTCAGTTTTCTTAAATTACTTCTCATGCAAATATCGGTGTTACTCTTTTTAAAAGACTCATTATATTTAATGTCATGTCTCCCTCACTTTGTAGGGGATAACATTTTCATGAATGGGCTAGAGTTTTCTCTCTTGAGATTTGTGGACTGAATGAGGCCATCTGCATAGATATGTTTAGCATCTATTTAGATGTTTTTAGAGTCTGTTTAATTGACAATCAAGACTGAGGCCTGTTGATTGACAAATTCATTTCTCTTTTAGCGAATTGCATTTCCCACACTAAAAAGCAAAATTCCCCATGCCAGATCTCAGAATTCTTAGGAAATTCTGTATTTGAAGTCAGTTGTCGTGTTTAGTTTGAGTCCCTATGATAAAATATCTAATACATGTCAGATGCTGGCTCTTTCTGGGAATTGGAAGGGGAGAGGCCATTTCACATCTCAGATAGTCATACAGGAGTGAGTTTATGCTTATATTCCATTTGACTTTCTGGTTGTGAACCCTGAGTTGAGCCTATGCATAGGGCTGGTAAAAAGTATTTTCTAGATGTTCCATTCTTCTTTGCTTTGGGGACCAGCTGTACTGCCAGGTCGTTGCCTCCATGTTGGATTTTTTTCCTTGCTCTCCTATTTTGTCAGTGGGAACACATGAGACACTATGTATTCTACCTATTATTATTATTTAAAAATTTTTTTGTTTATATTTTTATTTATTTTTGAGAGACAGAGAGAGACAGAGCACGAGTCGGGGAGGGGCAGAAAGAGAATTAGACACAGAATCCGAAGCAGCCTCCAGGCTCCGAGCTGTCAGCACAGAGCCCGATGTGGGGCTCGAACTCACAAACTGTGAGATCATGACCTGAGCCTGAGTCAGACATTCAACCAACTGAGCTACCCAGGTGCCCCTATTATTATTTTTTTTGTCATGAAGTGCTATGTGCTTCTGAAAACAAGGTCACTGTGTTGTTATTAACTGAGGATTATCTGTCTGTTGTAAATACTCATTAAAAAAAAAAAACAACTAATGCCACAAAATGCATTATTATTTGGGTAAAAACTATTTAGTGTATCTTATTATAATTAAAATTACGTAATATGTCTTTCAACGTTTTTTTATTTTTATTTTTTTTTATTTTTGGGACAGAGAGAGACAGAGCATGAACGGGGAAGGGTCAGAGAGAGAGGGAGACACAGAATCGGAAACAGGCTCCAGGCTCCGAGCCATCAGCCCAGAGCCTGATGCGGGGCTCGAACTCACGGACCGCGACGAACTCACGGACCGCGAGATCGTGACCTGGCTGAAGTCGGACGCTTAACCGACTGTGCCACCCAGGCGCCCCTATGTAATATGTCTTAAATATGTGATATATATGATGTTTTTATATATCTTGGCATCTCACTAAGAATATTCATTTGTTTTTCCCTCATGAGTCAGAATTATCAAAATTCCTGTAATCCCACTGCAGAACTCACAAGCTTTAAATACGTGTTGCTAGATTCAGGCAGATGGATGGAAACCCAGTTGAAAGGTAGGATAAAGCCTAAAAACAAGGGGGTCCATCTCTGGATGGAGAAGGGACGACAATGTGATCCTTCTAGTGGGAAGTGATCTTTCACTCTTAGAAGTGGTTAATTCTGTATTTAAAGCTATGTAATACATGTAAAAAGTCACATGGGAGTCATTCATCTGATTGAGTGGTTAATGGGGAGGAGCAGACTCAGGGCTCTCAAAGGGCCACTGTCATCAGAGACCCCTGAGGGGTAAAAGGACTTCTATTTCAGGAAATTTATACAGGCAGTACACCCAAAGAAGGAAGTTTGTTCTAGAATTTACACCTGACTCCAGCAGCAGGAAGCTTCTTTCCAAAATAATTACATTAGTGAATATTACAGAATTGATGTAAAGAACGAATTCCTGTTAATATGCAACTTTAGCTATTCACTTTCCTGTAAACGAGCTGAACCTTGCCATATTAAGAAATATGACACATTTCTAATACAAAAATGACCATGCCACATTTATTTAGATGTTTACCCGAATGGTAATCTGCTTTATTGTTAAAATAATTATATATATATATATATATATATATATATATATATATATATATATATATTTTTTAACACTGTAAATGTTTTTCTATGTACCTGAGTATAATATTAATAGATTGTGGAAGATAAAAACAATCATTATTTTAATAGCTGGCACCAGAGTTCTTTTCGGTGAGGAAACCATTTTTGTTTAGGGATTATTCAGGAAAAAAGTGAAGCCTCATAGGCAAGGTCTGTAAGAAAAGTATTAAACAAATGTGTAAATGTATTTGTTTATCAGTGAACAAAAATGGTAGTTGACGAAGTGGATTAAAGAGAGAAGAGTAGAGAGACCAACGGGCAGAAGGAAGTGAACGAGAGACAACATGGCAGGAGGGCTGTAGTCTACAAAGAGGGGTGGCCAGGGAGAAATTCCTGTTGTTAGGTTGGCTGAGGGATATTTGAATATGAAAAAGTCTGATCATCAAATTTATGTGTATAGGTACATTTTAAAGTCATAAGTAAAGTCTATCACACATCCTAACGCATGGTTGGGGTCATCACAGTGTCTGAAATCCATGCCTGGGTTGGCACAGAGCCAAGAGAGGTGTAGCATGAGGTGAAGTCTCATCTAGGATGTGGAAGACATCTGGTTGACCCATAGTGACCTTGAGGCAAAAATCCCCCAGGACTTTTAAGAAAATCTCTGGAGGATACTCTGCTTTTTTTAGAGGTCTGGGAAAAGACGGTGGTACCAATTTTATCTAAATCGGAAAAGAAAGGATGGATGGAAGGGTGGGTAGGTGTATATGAAGAAAGATGCCACAAGCAGAAAGGCGTTGCTTGGTGAATTCAGAATTCTATAATCCACATTTTCCATCCCTACAGGACAGTGGTATAATTCTGGCCAAATAAGGAACTGGAGGGAAGTTTGGAGGAAGCTAGAAGAGGCTTTCCGGTTTAGAGGGGTCTGCACGGACTCAAACAGCCAGTGTGTGTAAATGGCCGCTTGGGATCCAAGTAGGAAAGTAACCTGATACCACACCCCTGCTCTCCTCATTCCAAGGGGACACTTTCCTTTAAGGTTCTATGTATTATATGCATAATATACCTGCCAGTATATACCTGTCAGTCCCCAGAGAGAGACAGACAGACAGACAGCAATACTTCTCCACTCTCACTTGGAACCCTCCTCTCCAGCCAATTTCCTCAGAAACACTTCTCTGACTCTCTAGACGGGACTGAGGATGCAATTCGCTGTCAAGAAGTTGAATTAATTAACTTGATTACTGTAAAATAATTCATTTTAGTCCTATTGATGTGTACAGCTCTGAAACATTCAACAACACATTCTTTTCTTTAGTTTCCTATAGGCCAGTCACCAAACATCACCAGAAGTCAGTGAGCTTAATTCAAATGCACATTCATAAGTGTCCATGTGGAATTTTAATGATCCTACCTGGGAACAATTTATTCAAACTTTTTTTTTTTAATTTATTTTGAGAGAGATGGCAAGCAGGGGAGAGGCAGGGAGAGAGCAAGACAGAATCCCAAGCAGGCTCCATGCCCGCAGTGAGGAGCCTGATGCAGGACTTGAACTTAGGAACTGTGAGATCATGACCTGAGCTGAAATGAAGAGGCAGATGCTTAACTGACTGAGCCACCCAGGTGCCCCTCAAACTTTTTATTAATAGAGAAGATTTTGGGGGTTCACCTGGTGTTAAGGAGGGTTAATTCTTCACGGAAGAAATGGAAACAAGTACTTAGCTTGCCCTTTGGTGATCTTTTTTGGTGTTGTGTGGACTAGTTGTTTTACCTGTGTTACTCTTGGAATGGGCCCTTGTCATATCCTGCTTGTGTTCCCAGAAGTACCTCACATCCTTTTGGGACACACAGCAGACACCGCATAAACCCGTGCTGAATTGCATTCAGCCATGAAAGCAATGCTTCGATGACGTAATGTAGAATCTCCTATCCTACTCTTGGTTTCCTGAGAATTTTGTATTGAATCTTAACTATAAACACTTTGAGTCCATGAGTGATGTCGTTTCCTTATCAATTTTGAATTGCATGCATCTCCTGGGCAGAGATTTTAGTGGATTGATTATGTAGTGGAGAAGTAGGTAGAAAAGCATAGTTGCTGACTCCCTGGGTCATCAGATAGCTTGCTTGCCCGTCAGTAGCTGAATGACCTTGGAAAGTTACTGACCCCTCTGCAACTCAATTTATTAATTTATAAAATGGGAATAATAATAGTTCCTACCTGATAAGTCTGCTGGGAAGATGAAATGAATGAATATATGCACAGCTGCAAGAGTAGTACATGGCACATAAGTGCAATAATTAGCACATTAGCTATTACTGTTAGTAGTAGTGAAAATCCTCAGTATTTCATGTGGTGTAAGTCAGGGCACATCTCTTTCTTCTTCTTTTCATTCATGACGTATATGCTTATTGTTTCTCTGGACAGTGACTTGCTGTGAAAATTGGAGATAGAAGTTGTAAATTTAGGGTTTTCCCTGAGTGACACTTTATAAATAACAGTAGCCTTCGCCCAGCTCCTGGAAGCATCTACATGCCCATGACCAGGGCTGCTCTTGTGTTAAAAGCAAAAAGGCCTAAACTTGTCCAGGAACTCCCCACCTGCGTCCATCATTCTTTGTCTGGCTGCAGCCTGAGTGGGCGCATTTATCCATTTTGATTAGAAGGCGGATCAATAGCCAAGCATACAGATTCCCTGAGGCTCAGTCCCAGAGCTGCCTTTGGCTTAAGGCAAAGGAAAATATTCTTTTTCTCTCTTTGTATCATTTCTTACTGGAATCAGACTTGGGATGAAGAGCCTTGGGTCCCTAATCCTGGATGATGTATTAAGAGAGGATGCACATTCCTCTAATGCCTATACCCCCTTCCATTTTTTAGATCATTTAAGGATTCCAGATTCACTCTTTGTTTGTTTAAGAAAAGCCTAAATGTCAGGTGATCATGCCCCAGAAATGTTTTCGGGGAATGTGATTTAGTGTGGCCTCAAGGACTCTGAGTAGTTATAATGATTTTGACCATGTGAAGAATTCCAACAGGAAACTCCTGTGATGAGTCATTCAACAAATTTTTAGTGAGCACTTACTATATTCTAGGCCCCATACAAAGTGCTGGGCTTACAGCAAGGTCACTGCTTTCTTGGTACTTACATTCAATTGTGGCAAGACAGAGGTGCTACTTATTTTCCATTTGCTACTTCAGTTCTGGACATCTACCCTTCTCAGCTCTAATCTATGTCCTGGGAGGCTGACTTGAATGGTTTATGTCAGGGACCAGCAAACTATGGCCCATGGGCCAAATCTGGCTAGGCACCAATTTTTGTATGGCCCCCGAACCAAGAATGATTTTTGTAGTTTCAGGTGGATTAAAAAAATAAAAGTTCCAAAGATTTTATGACATGTGAACATTTTATGGAACTCAAATTTCAGTTGTCTATAAATAAAATCTTACTGGCACACAGCCACACCTGTTTGTTTACTTTCACTCATGGCTGCTTTCTACCCTAAGGGAACGGATCTAAGGAGTTGCCAAAGAGACTATAAAAGCCTGAAAAGCTTGAAAAGCCTGAAACATTCACTGTCTGACCCTTTCCAGAAAAAAGTGTGGCTCCCTGGCCTTCATCCATAGACCCCTTGCCCTCTTCTTGTTGAACTTGGCAAATGGGGAGCTACTGCTGGAAATCTGAGGACGAGAAGGAGGGACTTTGGGGGCATCACTTCTCTAACTTTCTCTTTTTGCAGTCCTTGTGGGTTGGCTGAATGAGCTTCTGAAGGTCACAGCTCCTACCAGGTGGTCCTCGAAATACAAAACCCATTCCTTCCCTGTGCTGGCATCTGCTCCCTCCCTCGCCCCTCCAAGGCCCAGAGGTAATAAGGTCCTTCATTGTTCCTAGGCCCTGGGGACTGCACTGTCCTGTGCTTTCCCTCCACTCTGCCTCCACTCTGTAATTAGCCCCTTAGTAAGCTATGCTCTAATAGCCCAGTTTGTAATCTCTGTCTTGCTTGGGCCCTAATGGGTAGAACGATGATAAAGAAATCAGAGATCAAGGTAAGTTTAGGTGGTGAAAATAAAATATTAAGTAGAAAACAGAGTGAATGGTCAGGGCTCTTGTGGAGGTGAAGTCTGAATGCTAAGGAGAAAAGTGAAGAAGATCGGGGGAAATGCCATTTTGTGAAGAAGCAGCTGGTGTAAACTTCTTTAGAGTATTTCATGACGCAAAGGGCACCTGTAGGCTAGCGGACAGCGTGAGAACTAAGATGACGAGGGAGAGAAGCAGGGACTGGTTATGTGGAGTTGTGGGTATGTGCTGACAGCTTTTATTATAAATGCAATGGAAATATTTAAACAAGGGTGGCATAATCTGATTTATGCATTTTTAAAACATCATTCCAGCTATTGTTTGGAGAAGGCATTGTTTGGTGGCAAAAATGGCGTGACAGATACTGGTAACAGGTGGAGGTGATTGCAGTAATGGGCAAGCCCACAACCAGAAGGCCATGGCTGGTGGTGTTCTGGTGTTTGCTAGAGGAACCGAGGCGATGTTACCATAGACTTAGTGGTAAGGGATGTTAGAGTTAGAGGCGGACAGTGACAATTGGAATGAGGTTTCGTCGAACATGTGGTATGTCCTCCTTGATTTTCCACAGAGAGGACATTGTATTTCTCTGTTTCTTTGGGTGATAATGTCTCATTTTCCGCATTCATAATTCCTTCTAAAGCTTTACAAGCCATAAGCTACCCTGTCTTTGGACGATAAAGAGTAAAAGCTAGTTGGGGATGTTTTCTATATCTGGTTTCTGTGAGAGCAAAACAGGAAAAAATTCGGTATTAGGGCAGGCAGTTTGTGATTGTGTTTTGATTGCACTGACTGGTTTGATTGTACTGGATTCTCTGTACTTCTCTGAATTGTTCCTTTGGGTTTCTTGGTCAGGGTACTGTGGTTAACTTTTGTATTCTATTTTCAGTGTTTCAGCCACGTTTATTTACAGTCTTACAAAGGCTGGTATTCATGCTCTCTGCCTCCACCTCCCCACCCCTAAGTACACACACGCACACACACGCTTACTCACTCTTAGGGCCATTGTAAAATTAGGTCCTTGCTGGCATCTTGTGATCGTTCCCAACATCCTGGAAGAGACGGATGTCCTGTGGTGGGATTACACTGCACGGGCGTGGGAATATTTTGTTGCTTCCCTTCCTGCCCCTGTTCCATGTAGTTTTGGTCAGGCCTGTGCAAGAGATTTTGCCCCTTTCTCACCCGGCAGCTTCTTTCAACCTGGGTGAACAATGTGAGCCCAGAAGTGATCCCCCCATTTTTTAAAATTTATTTTAATGCTTCCTTATTTTTGAGAGAGAGAGGGGGAGCAGGGGAGGGGCAGAGAGAGAGGGAGACACAGAATCCGAAGCAGGCTCCAGGCTCTGAGCTGTCAGCACAGAGCCCGATGTGGGGCTCGAACTCACGTACTGCTAGATCATGACCTGAGCCAAAGTCAGAGCCTCAACTGGCTGAGCCAGCCAGGAGCCCCCAGAAGTGATCCTTCTTAAATACCTTGGGCATTTCGACAAAACTCTTCCAGTCTTTGCTTCTATCCACTTAGAATTTTCTTTTCTCCCAAGTTGTGTGTTGCACTTAGCTTTGCCAGTTTCCTGTGGTGTATGTGGTAAGTTCTTTTGGTAGGTGCTGTGCGTAGTTTAAAGCAGAACCGTAAGCATAAGCACAATTCATTCATTTATGTAGCACATATTACTTGGATGCCTAATATGCAGTAGGCCCGGTGCTGGTGAGTGGAGAGTCTTTGTCTCTAAGGAGCACATGATGCTGTGGGGGAATTATAAATATAATTCAGTGTGGCAAGTGAAACAGGCAGATGATGGTTGTAACAGAAGCAGGAAAGTGTAGTGCTGGACAGCCCAGACTCTGGAGCCAGACAGCCTCGGTTCAAATCCCAGCTTCACCACTAATTATCACTGTGATTGTAGGCAAATTACTTAAAGTCTCTGAACCCTATTTTCCTTATCAGGAAAGAGGAGATACTATCAGGTTTAAGAGAGCTAAGGGAGCAAAACAACTGTAGAGAAACAGAAGAATGACTGGTGTATATTAAGTGCCTAAATAACCATTATCTAGTATTATTAATGCCCCCTCATAATCCTCACAGGATTAAATTTTGGAAAGGAGGATAGAATTTAATGTGGTTACATGGAATCTGTAGACTTCTTCAGAGCGGTTAATAAGAAGCCAATTTCTGGGTTGTGAGATTATTTTTAGTAACTAAAAATACAGGATTGAACCATTAAAGATACTTATAAAATATCTCCCCCCCTTCTCAAAGCTTCTGAATCTGGTTTGCTATGTTGTAAGAAGAATAAATGAATCTTTTCTGTTTACTGATAGAGCCAGCTGCACTTACGTTAGGGAACATTTTTCATCGTCTAATCCTGGACTTCAATGCCTACCTTTTAAAATTAGCTGTCTTCCTTCAGGCTTTCTAAGGAAATAGGTGACTGTGAAAACTGGATATATTGGTTTTAATTCCCATTTTTCAGTGCTGTACCGCCTAAGCGGCGTATGTAGGGAGAGCCTTCAGAAATTCCTGCAAGTGTCAAGTATAGAGAGCCTAAACATCAGCAGCCTTTCTACCGGCCGCTAATCCCAATCTTTCAAACGTTTTTCTGAAATCATTACACCTGCCAACTTCTTACTGACACATCCTTTCCGTTGGCATCTTGAGGGATTGTGTCTGAGGGATGCTGGTGAATCGTCATTAACTACTAGCACATATTAGCTGCTTAATCATTGCTGAATAAACAGATGAGTAACTGATTTTAGTGTTTGGGTCTATCATAAAGTATGTTTAGTACCTACCCACCTAAAGAACTTACTTTTCTATTTCCTTCCTCTTTCTGTATCTTATTTGATCTTATATCTTATCTTATATCTTATTTGTATCTTATATCTTTCTGTATTTTATTTGATGAGAAACGACAATATTTTATCCCTCTGGTGGGACTGCTGAATATAGTCGTGTAGTTTTGGTATTGCATAGAAGCATCCGGACGGGAAGACAGGTTGGCACTGAAATTCAGCCTGTGCTGTGCTTACCTGGTCGTGCGCCCTGGCAAGGGGCTCTATCTGATCAAAGGTAGGGGTGCCTTTTCTCCGCCCTGGCACAACGGTACTGTCCACTGGGCAATCCAAGTGTCAATGGGGCTTTTCTTTTCCACGGACAGGTACCATGTACTGACTCTTCAGCACAGAGGTGACATCTTTAGTTTTTGTACAGGTATCATGCAACCTACTAGTGGCCATGGCAGTAAATTCAGTGTTCTGCTCCTGGGCTCCATGATTACCAAAAGCAGAAAGGGAATAGGAAGAGTAAATAAGTGCCTTGTTTCATTAAGCCTGTTGCCTCAAGTGCAGATTGATCACAGTATGATCCTGTTCTGTCAGCCAGATCTGTGATGTACCCTACCCTTTCAGAGCAGTTTGCTACTATGTTCAAATGGTTTCATAATCACATGGATAACTCATTACAGTCTTTTCCTCTCTAAAGTATTAACTTAAAATTTTTTTTTAATGTTTATTTATTTTTGAGAGACAGAGTGTGAGTGGGGAGGGGGCAGAGAGAGAGAGAAAGACACAGAATCCGAAGCAGGCTCCAGGCTCCGAGCTGTCAGCACAGAGCCGGACGTGGGGCTCGAACTCACAAGCTGTGAGATCATGACCTGAGCCGAAGTCGGACGCTTAACCGACGGAGCCACCCAGGCGCCCCTGAAGTATTAACTTTAAAAGCATCTCCTGTTAATGATGAGTTGTTTTAGCACCTTCTGTACGTAGGTAAGGTGGAAGGAATTTAAAAGTAAAGGCCCCACATAATCTCTTAATTGTCCTCTCAGCCGAGATTTTTCAGCCCATGCGCCCATAGAATCCGTTGGGAGAGCTGCTGGCAATTAGAAGAAATGACTAGTTTGTATCTTTTGCCTGCGCCTCTCCCGTTTGGCTCTGCTAAGGTCTGATGAATGGGCTGGAGAGCAAGCAGGAGGCTGCAAATCAGTCAAGCCCTCATTGAGCTCCTGCTGGGATGTGAGGGGTACAAAGAGGCAGGAAAGCTGGGCCCAGCTTTCCCGGAGTGCTGGTCCAGCCATGGGCCAACTGCTTCGTGCAAGTAGCCACTGTGCTTCTCTCTTGGCTGCTAGTAGGATTTCAAGTGCACTTCTTAATTCCCCCCCCCAAAAACGATGGATTATAGGATTCAAGTGGGTAACGTCAACAAAGGAGGAGGCTGGCGCGATACAGAGAGGATGTGGTAGAGGTGAGGGTGAACCCTGGTTCCTAACGGAGCAGTAGCCAACCCCGTCCCCCGGGGGACTTCCAGACATTCCAGTATTTTCTCCAGGAAACTGGAGACACTAAATTTTGATGTGAAATGTGATGAATTCTTAAATGCTGGCTCAGCCTCTTTTGAAACAATGCGGGACGGATTGCTCTTACGGTGGGGTTTAGCCCTTTCGCTGGGCTTGTGACTTGTGAGTTAGTTGGGGTGGGTGCCGTGCAGAGGCCTGGATTGGCCTGTTTTTAAGAGTTGTTCTCACGGGACCCTTTACCACAACACGGTACAGAGCGTCCCGGCGTTGGGAGGCTAAGGATTAATAGGGGGCGGGCTTACCTGTGAGGGTATGTGTGAGGGGAAAGGGGGAAGGGTGCCTGCTCAGGGAACCGAGGGCCAGCACCTCTTCCTGGAGCTCTTCCTGGAGCTTGGTGCCGGCCCCATGCTGTGACGTATATTGTCACATACTTCACAGTTGGCTAAGAGCTGACCACACCCTAGCCCTGAGGAGGAGGGGGCCGAGAGATCAGTCAGGGTTCCCCGGTGGACTAGGAACAGTAGGCGATACATAGATATACATGTGTATACGTACGTAGGTATTTTATATTTATACACTTGTAAATGCATATTTTTAAAAATCTACAAGGGTATAATACGCATATATAAATGTGTGTGTGTACATATGCACATATGTACATATGATTTATTTTAAGGAATTGGCTTATGTAGTTGTGAGGCTGACAAGTCTGAAGTGTGTAAGGCAGGCCAGCAGGTTGGAAAATCAGACAGCAGGTTAGAAATTCAGGCAAGTTTCCTATGTTAAGGATTTTTTTTTTCTTCCAAGTTTTTAGTTAAATGCTAGTTAAACAGTGTAATATTAGTTTCCCATGTAGGATTTAGTGATTCATTACTTACGTATAACACCCAGTGCACCTCACAAGTGCCCTCCTTAATACCCATCACTATTTAACCCGTTCCTCCCCCCCCCCCCCCCCCCCCCGCCCCACTTCCCTCCAGCAATCCTCAGTGTGTTCTCTGTAGTTAAGGGTCGGCTTTATGGTATGGTTTGCCTCTCTCTCTTTTTTACCCCCTATGTTCCTCTGTTTTGTTTCTTAAATTTCACATATAAATGAACTCATATGGTAACTGTCATTCTCTGACTGACTTATTTCCCTTAGCATTATACTCTCTAGCTCCATCCGTGTTGTTATGGTTTTGAGGGAGAATTTCATCTCTCGGAAGCCTGTGTTTGCTCTTAAAGCTTTCCATTGGTGGGGCGCCTGGGTGGCGCAGTCGGTTAAGCGTCCGACTTCAGCCAGGTCACGATCTCGCGGTCTGTGAGTTCGAGCCCCGCGTCAGGCTCTGGGCTGATGGCTCGGAGCCTGGAGCCTGTTTCCGATTCTGTGTCTCCCTCTCTCTCTGCCCCTCCCCCGTTCATGCTCTGTCTCTCTCTGTCCCAAAAATAAATAAAAAACGTTGAAAAAAAATTAAAAAAAAAAAAAAAAAGCTTTCCATTGGTTGGATGAGGCCTACCCACATTATCTAGGCTAATTTCTTTTACAGTCCACTGATTGGAGAAGTTAACCACATGTCTGTATTACCTTCACAGGAATATCTGGATTGGCATTTGATTAAATAACGGTACTGTGGTGCAGCCAGGCTGACACATAAAACTGACCATCATATCTAGGTTTGTTATTATGATGTCAGGAAGTGGAAACCATGAGGTAAACATGGGAGTCCAGTCCAGCACTTAGTACAGGGCCACACACACTCCGTCAGCATTGCATTTGAATGCAGTGAATTAATTCTAACCTCAGCTAGAGGAGCAACTGTCTGGCAGTGAATAAAGTTGAAAGCTTCAAAAGGCCTCTGGCTTGCACAGGATCCCTCCAAAGTGCTGTACCTAATTTTGTGTTCATTGATGAACACATTCATTGTGAACGTTGAATTCTGTTTCTGGGTCATCCCTCCTTGCAGAAACTCTAGACCCTTTAGTATCTGATCGGCCACAGTCAACTCTACCACTATTTGTGTGTGGCCGCAGCTGGTCCTTCTGTGTCTTTGAGCCTCAGTTTCTCCATTTGTGAATTGGGAAGACAATGCCGAGAACCCTCTGGGGTTCTTCCAAGGATAAGAGAAGAGGCTGTGTAATTACGAACATAGAAAAAATCCAAATGCTTTCTTCTAGTTTCTGCTTCTCAAAAGCGTTCTAATATTAGTTATTTTGTTAGCTAGAAAAGTAGAACCACATTCTTGTACTCAATAAAGTAGGTAATTGAAAGCATGAGAATGTACAATTCCCCACCCACGGTGGCATAAAAAGCTATTTTCATTTTGAATAACTAGCTTTCCAGATGCTTCACATTGGAAACATAGACATCATGTAGCCAGGTATATGGTATCTGGGGCCTTCAGTAGGTATTGCCTGCAACCTGGCGCTGTGCTGAGGGTCTCGCACATGATTATTCAACCTGCTTCTCATGGCGGCAGTGAGGTAACTGTCACCATCCCCATTTTCCAGATGGGGAAACTGAAGCACAGAGAGGTTAAATTTCACTTACCCAAGGTCGCATAATCAGCAGAGCTTGAGATTCAAACCCCATGGTGTGCTGTTGTGCTTTGTTAGCATGAGACCTAAGGTAGAAAGGTAAAAGCAGCTTCCCAGAGAAGTGAGGAGGGCATTTGCTTATGGCAGTTGTTTAACCAAGTAGAACAGGTCCTGGGCACCTGCTTGAAAAGAAGGAAGCACTTCTGCTTCCTCTAAGGGAGCCGACTCAGGGCTGCTTTGGATGGCTGTGCAGAGTGTGTACTGCCCAAGTCATCTGATCCTGGACAAGCAGAGGCTGAAATCTCACCTGTGCTTCACTGTGAATAGAGGCCACTGGACCTCTGCAGGGGTGTGTTTTCCTCACATGCATCATTTTGTAGAGCTGGGGCCCTGCCGGTTATATACATTTTTCCCATTCCTTCTGCAGTTCCCCTCTTCTCACCATTAACATGCTCTCCCTATTCCTTTCTAAACATGTCAGTCTTGCCAGTTTTATGGGCCATCTCCTTTGTGCAAATCCTCCTGACCTCCTGGTTTACTGTGCTATGATCTTAATCCCCTCTCAGTAACAGTTATTCATTCATCAGCACACACACATCTATTAAACATTTGCTGTGTGCTCTGTACTGTCCCAGGTGTTGGAATTAGAATAGGGCTAAACTCAGAGGTGAGTGAGAAAAGTCTTAGCAGTCACGAAGTTCAGGTTCATGGAGGAAAGATGATTACCAAAAACATAGTCATAACAGCAATAAAATGCTGCATGTTCCCTATGTGCTGGATATGTTCTAAGTGCTTTGCTCGCGTTCGTTCATTTGAACCTTCCAGTAATGCCATGTGTGTTGGTATGACTAATGTTCCCATTTCATATGAGATTGCACCATGGCAATTGCTGTTATGACTGAGGTAGGCCCACACAGGTGTAGACTGGGAGAGAGGTGGGCCCTATGTACAGTTCCGTGCCCAAAGCCTCTCACATTGCAGTGGAGTGAAGCTTAGTTCAGGCACTGTGGCTCTGAGCCCGTAGTCCTAACCCCATGTTGTGCCGAGCTGCCTGATCATTGGAGTGTTAGTGCTCAGCGGAGGGGTAGTGGCTGGCTCTGCCTGGAGAAGTCAGGAGGGCTTTTCCAAGGTGGCACCTGTAGTCCTATTCACCATTTCTTGACTGTATCTACCCTATATTCTCGGGTGGTATAGAGGGGCAGAATCTTGTTCTTTACCCGTCTCCTACATCACAGCTCCTGGTCCAGAGCCCAGCTCTTGGGAAGGACTGTGTAAAAACTTCTTATTTGATTAATACTTTTACTGTCAGTGTGTCTAAGTTTTCTGAGAGAGAAGAATGTGGATATAAAGAGTATAGGGTTGAAGGTAAGAATTCAGGGTTTAGGAAGAGGGAAAGAAACAAGTCAAGCCGCTAAAATATTAGGGAAACTAAAAGTTTTTCTGGGTAAGTAATATTTAAAGTAGTAAATAATAATATTATAATAAATTGTCTAAGCTGAATGTTCCTAGATAGGCAAAAATTGGATGCTTAGAGTATTAAAAAAACAAGTGAATTTGATTTGTTTAAACTTTTTTTTTTTATGTTTGGTTTTATTTTTGAGCAAGAGAGAGACAGAGTGCGAGTGCAGGAGGGGCAGAGAGAGAGGGAGACACAGAATCCAAAGCAGGCTCCAGGCTCCAGGCTCCGAGCTGTCAGCACAGAACCCAATGCAGGGCTCGAACTCCTGAACTTCGAGATCGTGACCTGAGCCGAAGTCAGTGCTTAACCAACTGAACCATCCAGGCACCCCCAATCAAAAAATTTGATTTTTAAAGGAATAACATTTTTATAGTACAGCTTCGCACTTTCTCATTTTTCTATCTGTTCTAGCCCAACCTTGCTACATCAATGTATCCTAATTCTCAGTGTCCTTATGATACAAGGGTCATTCTTATAGGAAGAAATCTCAAAAGGTGCTTGGTGTTTAAAGTGCGTAACTTCATGCTAAGCTGAGAAAACAGAGATTTTAAAAAAGAGATCCGGGTAGAGATTAGAGCAGAGAACCAAGATTTAAGTACATTTCCAGGGTGCCTGGGTGGCTCAGTTGGTTGAGCATCCAACTCTTGATTTCAGCTCAGGTCATGATGTCAGGGTTGTAAGATCAAGCCCTGCATTGAGCTCTGTGCTGGGCACGGAGGCTGCTTGAGATTCTCTCTCCTTCTCTCTAGGCGCCCCCCCCCCCCAAAAAAAGATTTAAACACATTTCCATAGTTACTTTAAGCAATTGTGGTAGCATTCCCTTTATTCATACTTGATGAATGGTTTCCCCAAGAACATTTTTTTATGCATATAATAGTGAATCCATTGATGATATATACATATGCTCATTTTAACATAATCTGAATCTGCTAATTATGGAGTAGTTTGTGTTGGCAACAGGATTTTATGCTTCCGCTTCTAGCCTATTCCTACTTGTCTTGCCAACCATGGGCACACAAAAGAATGACAAACATTCTGTAAAATTTCTGAGAAGGTCTTATTTTTATGATAAAAGATTCACCCTTCAACACGCCCTCTGGTAGATTTTAAATTTCCTCAAGCTAGGTTGAATCACAGTAGCCAACTAAAAAGCATATTGTTATTATCTTTTAATCCACTTCCAAGCAAGTCACTGAGGTTTATAAAGTCCCACTGGTAGCAGTATCCGTACCTACGACTATCCCATTAAGTGGTCAGTATACCACTAGGTATGTCGTTCTCCATACGGGAATGGGGGCATTTTTGCTGGTCACAGCTGGCAGCATGGAGAGTGCTAAGGGAACCTAGTGGGTGGGGACCAGGCTTGCTACTCCACATCATATAATGAGAAGGACAGTCTTCTCCAACAAAGACTTCGCCAGCCCAGATGTCAATGTGGCAAGGTTGAAAACCCTGCCCTGGATCACTATACAGAAGAAAACTCTGATACTAGATGCATATATATCAGGACCTTAATGTTTAACAGATGGAAGAATATGTAGAAAAAGTGTAGCTGGCTTATGCAAGTGGTGGGTTACTTGCTTTCGATAATTGTATGTAAACGTGCAAAAATGGTCATTTCATTTTTAAAAAATGACTTTAACATATAACTTATTTGTTTGAAAGCATATTAGCCTCTTTGCCCCATTTTTTAATCTAAAGAGTTTGAATTTTATTCTAAGAACTCTATTCTTAGAACTCCTGAAGAAGTGATGAAGTAGACTTAAGAAGTTTTAAAGTATATACGTTTTTCCTGAGTCAATAAATTTGTCTTAATACTTAAAATCTTCAGAAAATTCTGAGGAGCCTTTCTGAACAATGTAACCTATTTTCCGGGCAAGAGATATGCGGGGACTGTTTCTACCGCTTGTTTGAACCTCTTTCTTCCAATGCATGAGCACGGAATGTTTTTCCATTTCTTTGTGTCGTCTTCAATTTCCTTCATAAGCTGTCTGTAGCATGCAGATCTTTTACATCTTTGGTTAGGTTTATTCCTAGGTATTCGATGATTCTTGGTGCAATTGTGAATGGGATGTTTCTTTATTTGTCTTTCTGTTGCTTCATTATCAGTGTATAAGAATGCAACTGGTTTCAGTACATTATTTTTATATCCTGCGACTTTGCTGAATTCATGTATTAGTTCTAGCAGACTTTTGGTAGAGTCTATCAGGTTTTCCATGTATGATATCATGTCATCTGCAAAAAGTGAAAGCTTGACTTCATCTTTGCCTATTTTGATGCCTTTGATTTCCTTTTGTTGTCTGATTTCTGATGCTAGAACTTCCAACACTATGTTAAACAACAGCGATGAGAGTGGACATCCCTGTCGTGTTCCTGATCTCAGGGAGAAAGCTCTCCGTTTTTTTCCCATTGAGGATGATATTAGCTGTGGGCTTTTCATAAATGGCTTTAATGTTATAGTAGCACTTTCAACAATAGCCTCATTATGGAAAGAGCCTAAATGTCCATCAACTGATGAATGGGTGAAGAAATTGTGGTTTATACAATGGAATACTACGTGGCAATGAGAAAGAATGAAATAGGGCCTTTGTAGCAATGTGAATGGAACTGGAGAGAGTGTTATGTTAAGTGAAATAAGTCATACGGAGAAAGACAGATACCATATGTTTTCACTCTTATGTGGATCCTGAGAAACTTGACAGAAGATCATGGGGGAGGGGAAGGGGAAAAAAAAGTTAGAGGGGAGGGAGGCAAGCCATAGGAGACTCTTCAAAACTGAGAATAAACTGAGGGTGGATGGGGGGTGGGAGGGAGGGAAGGGTGGGTGATGGGCATTGAGGAGGGCACCTGTTGGGATGAGCACTGGGTGTTTTATGGAAACCAATTTGACGATACATTTCAGATTGAAAAAAAATAAACCTCTTCCTTAGGTTTCTTCTCACACTATACTACTGTCTTCTCCACTAACATGAACTTTCTTGCACATCTCCACAAGGGCTAGAGTAACCTTGTTTCCTACACACTGAGAGATTTGTTTCCTGGAAGCATCCTCTTCTTCCAGTAGGTAATGCCTATAATCTGCAGCATTCTGGCCCACAGTGTGCTCGTGGTGCACTTTGGCATGGGCTTCCTTGCTTTTGCTTTCCGATCATTGGGAATTCATCTGGACACACCCCACCGCATCTCTCTTCAGAGCCTCCTGTACTTTGTTTCTGGTTGAAATTCTCCCAAGGCCTGCATCCAGATGAACGAATCCACGAAGACTCCCATACTGCTCTGCACCGCCTACACACCACTGGTGACCTTGTCCTTCGCAGCCCTTGTTCCTGCTGAGTGGGTTTGGCACCTTCAGAATAGCAGCTGGTCAGTGCGATAAGCCTCAGCGTGGCCTGTCAGGCCATCCCTCACACTGTTTTTTGGGGAGCTGTTGAAGCTGGAGTGACAGCCACATCTTTTAACAGGCATCTGACTAGGTCGGTCTCTTCTGGTAATGTGCTTACCTAGTCATTCTCTTGTATTTGTGTATGTTCCTATTATTCCTCCCTTGGGCTACCAAGAACGTCCAAGCATAGGGTCCTCAGAACCTTCTTGTCTTTGTCTCAGTTTCAGTTGGTATCACTTAGAAGAGGAAGCCTTATCATTGACTTTACCAGACTGTCTCCTGCTGAACAGAGACCCCTGGCTTGGCACAAACCCTCGCTGCGACATGTTAAAAACACTTGATGTTTAGTGTTTCTTCAGAATTCACAAGGGATACATCTTTGTTCTAGATAGAGTTTGGAAAATACTTATATAAAGATGGGAAATAACATATAAGTAATTAGAAACTGCCTATAATTTTTTTTTTTACCATTTACTGTTAAAATTTTAGGCACATTGTTCTATATATGTCTGTGTGTAAATGGACATGGGTGTTTTATGTAGTTTGAGTAGCATTTTTTAAATGTTTACCTTATTTTGAGAGAGAGAGAGAGAGAGTGTGTGTGTGTGTGTGTGAGAGAGTAGGCGAGGGGCAGATAGAGAGAGGGAGAGAGAGACTCCCAAGCAGGCTCCTTGCTGTTAGCACAGAATCTGATGTGGGGCTCGATCCCATGAACTGTGAGATCATGACCTGAGCCGAAACCAAGAGTTGGATGCTCAACCATGAGCCACCCAGGTGCCCCTTGGGTAGCATTTTTAATAACTGTATAGTATTTTCACAGATAACTGGAACACAGCGTACGTGCACATACATACACACATAAATACAAATCTGTTTCTTTACCAACTGTTTTTGATCTGTGTTTTTATTTGTTTTACCTTTCTCACTGAGATATGTCCCGGCATATTTGTTCACATTTGGTTGCTTATCTCAGAGGTGAAGTCCTATGCGTGGAATCGATGGTTAAGAGGTTGCTAATGTTGACTCAGATTGCACAGTGTCATCCTTTTAGTGGCTGTATAATATTTCATTGCACCACATCTAGCTTATCCATTTGTCTGTTGATGGGCACTTGGGGTGCTTCTGTATCTTGGCTATTGTAAATAATGCTACAATAAATGTAAGGGTGTAAAAGTTGTCAAATCACTATGTTGTATACCTGAAACTAAGGTACACTGTGTGTCACCTATACTCAAAATAAGATAAAATAGCCTGTATGATTAATGACTGCTCTTGCTACACTGATACAAATAACACAGCTATGTCTTTTGAAACTTAAAAAAAAAAGGCTGGGTGGTTTTTTTTAAGGCTTTTGATACATGTTGCCAAACAACCTCTGCAAAGATGTTTGCCACTTACTTCGTCGTCTTCTTCTGAGTTGGCTAAAACCTTCTATTCATCCTTGATTTTTTATCTTTCTTCCAATGCGAGTTTTCTGCACTTTCATCATTACTGATCTTGTATTTCAGATGTATCTGCTGTTTGAATGTCTTAAAACATGTTTTAACAAGGAATGGAAGCTGGATTTGATCAGATGCCTTTTGGGAGTCTGTGTTATCCTGTAATTTCTGTTATTGGGTTTATCAGCAATGGGATTCTATTATTACCTTTCCTGACATTGGGTTGTCCTTGCCTTTATTGCCCCTTGAAATTTCGTAGGTGCTCCTGCTTCAGGGGGAGGGGGCCTCCCATGTGAAAAGGGGGCTGCAGAGCTGTCCCTGGGCTCGTGGCCTGTGGGATGGGCCAGCCATGTCGTCCTGACACAGTGAACTTTCTTCGCAGCTCTTTGCCTACAGTTTCGATAATTCTGTCTGTTCGGTGTCCTCTGCCCAAGGAGTGCCGTGGCCTCCAGTGCTGTTGATAGGAGGGATGACTTCATTCCAAGCAGGCTTTCCTATCCTTCTTGAGACTCTTCTGTGCTGATTTCTCACCAGGACCTCAAACCTGAGAGACGTCAGTGTTTCCTCCAATACTGGTTACACTGCACTGCTGTTTCAGGTAGGGGAGATAATACGAGATTTTGATATTTTCTTTTAGCTCAAATGAGATCATTTATGGCCACTGTGCCTTCTAGTTTATCATGGAAATTTGGAACCATTGCCTGGTTTCAGTGTTGACGATGTATAATTCATTATTGATGTATTCATTTTCATCACCGTGTAGGAGATTGATTTTAAAAGCCTGCACTTATGGCAGGGTATACTCTAGTACACTTGCATAAAGCTTTCCAAGGAAAAAAAGGCAAATATAATGTGCAGTCCTAAACACGTGTTGGGTAACCAAAAAAAAAAAAAGGCTTAAAAATATGTCTGTTTTTAATTTCAAGCATTAACTGGTGTGCAGATGATTTAAAACGGTAACATATCTGAAGAGAGCCGTCAATGTAATGGCAACAATGAATGTGGTGTTGTTCTAATGCATACGGGCATTATCTGAAAAATTTTATTTTAGCCACTCCAATTAATCCAGTCACTGAGGCCGGAAATAATTTTTCTGAAAACTAGATTACATGTCACACAGTTCACCTTTTTAAAAGTGTGGAAAGAATGCTATTTTTAAGACACCATTTTGAGAGCTTTCTGTAGACTAGCCTCTATGGAGGAGTGTATTTTAGGCCAGGTTCATGGTAGAAATTTGGTGTCCAGAATCTAAATGTGCCCAAAGCTTTCAATCGTTTCCTCCATCTTCACGAATCTATGAAAATATACATGGGAAATCTCGTGAGTGCATGTAAAGAACTTCTAGACGTGTCCCTTAACAGTGGAAAAAGATGTAATTTGAAACCTTATGATGTGTCAAATACAGGAGGCCAAAGTGACTATGATTTAATGGAAAACAAATTTGAATGTTTCGAACAACTCCGAATGTATACGCTGTGGAAGTTATCAAACAAAGCATTATCTGAGAAGCGTCTTTGTAGATAGGAGGGAAAACAGATAGCTACACGTTGACAGTGAATGCTACGTTTTAACAGCTTGCTTTACTAAAGCCATGTATTCACAGCCATTCTCAGTGGGGTTGATCACACTTCTAATAATACTTGTGAATCTGCATCTTAGAGCTACTCTAAACATGAGAAAATCATTCACAAAGTACTCATTTTAACTCATAAGCTTTAAGCGATTTCATAATGGATTGATAGCTTCATTTAAAAAAAAAATTGAAAAGTAGATATTTTGATTGAAATATACCCGGCGGCAGTTTCAAGTTTTCTTAAGGTAGTAATCTCACATAATTGTGTCATCCTCTGTGTGATAGTGTGGAAATTGCAGATTGAATACAGCCCCGGTTTTCTGTGTTCAATGAATATATTGCTGTTAAGCTATATGTAAATCACATTTAAAAATCAATTGAATCATTTTAGATACATTAGAGGATCTGTGTGTGAAAGAATCCATTTGGGAGAGATTTTATAGACTGATGTGTCATCTCCTAGTTTATAGTATTTAAATATGGATTTTCTCAGACTTGTTTAAAGTGTGCATTGTAGTTAATCATTTTGACACCCTGACTAGACTGGGCCACGTCACGTGGTCATTGAACATTTCTAGGGAGGAGAGGCTATTGAGGTAAAATCAGATATGGAGCCGACAACTGAGAAGGGGAACAGATTCCTGCCTGTGTGTTTTTTTAAAATTTTTGTTTGATTTTTATACTTTCAAGCTTACATATAAATAATTAAAAAAATATACAGTGCCACAAGATTCACAATAACTGTCAGTAGACGTTCTTCCCCTCTTCTTATTTCAGTTCCCACTCCCCAGAGTCAACCAGTCCAGCTTTTAGGGGTATTTTTCCTGAGTTTTACCTCCATGTTTTCAAAAAGCAAGGTTATACAGCCGCTTCTTGATTTGTTTTATAGTTTTCGATATTATCTATTGATGTTCTCCCTTGGAAAATAGGGACTTTGCTCTTCCTCTGAGCCCCACTAAATTATTATATAAAGTGTTTAAGAACCAATCTTTAGTTTCATAAGATTTGATTACATAAGTGCAATAAGATACTAAATTCTTTCTCATCCAAGGTGCCATGTAATAAAAGGTAAATTTCCAGTTGAGTTGTAAGACCGAACTGAATGTCTGAGGACTAGCTGCTTGTACAGGATATTGAAGGAGTGTTTACTGTGTTGGGAACATTGCTGAGAGAAATTCGAGATCAGTTATATGGAAAGATAGACTCAGAGTTGAATGGGGGCAGAGACTGCAGAAGAGAATCCTGGGAACTTGTGTGGGCCCTGGAGGGAGGGCTGGCTTGGAGCCATTGTCATTCCTGCTCAAGGTGATCCCTGGGTGAGACAGGGTGACAGTGTAGAGGAGGAGCGGTCGAGGTGGTCTAGGGGCTTGGGGGATTGAGTGAGTGATTTTTTGACTTTCAGCCATTCTTCTCTGCTTCACCTGCATCTTTCGTGGGCATCTGTTGCCCTTCAATCCTGGGTCCTTTGGGGGCCAGCAGTACAAATTCTCTGAAGAGACAGGATTTCCCCCACTGCTGATACTTCTTCTGGGACTGGTTTCATCTGCTCTCCAGTTCTCAAGATTTAAGTGTTGTTTTCTCCTCTTCATTGTCTATTTTGCATTACATTTTTTTCCTCCTGTTAAGAGTTCTGTGGTTTTGACTCAGACTGGTAATAAACATGTGTTCAATGTACCACATTTCGTTGGCATCTCGAAATTTACTCTAATATAAAGGTGTTTGAAGGTGGTTCCTATCCATAGGATAAGAAAGCAAATAATTATTGACCTCCTTTGTAGAAACAAAGATATTTGAATATTTGTGCGTTTCTTTTCTTTATGTTCCTGACGTTGAGTCAGCTGTTTAATGCTTCTTGGAGGTGGAAGAGAAGTTAAGAGATCACATTCAGAGTTCCTCAAGATGATGCTTTCCTGGATAGCGGCCACTGCAGAGTCGCACCACCTATTTGTACAAAATCAACCACTGGAAAGAAAAAGAGCTTACAAAAGATTTCCCTTTGCCCCATGGAGTTCCATGTACTCCCTTTCTCAAAGACTTAAAAAAAATGCAGAGAAAAATTATGAGAATCAGTTCTTGGCTTTTGTGCTTTCAAGGACACAGGGTGGAGATTTAAAGACGAATTAGGAGATTTTTCAAGGGGCACTTTTTCTACCCTGAAGTTTTGCCCTAAAACCCTCATTTTAGTCCCTAACTCTGTGTCACATATGAAGCCATTATAATTGTTCTGCTCCACTATTCAGAACCAACATACCGAATGTATTTTATTCCTGTGGCTGTATGATGTCAGGAAAAAGTTGATCTTACAATTCATATAACCTTGGGTTCAAGCTCTAGCTATGCCATAGTGGACATATTGTTTAGCTTTCCCTAATCTTTAGTCTTTTTGCCTCCAGAGTGATTAGAGTGATAAGCTACTGAATAGGTTCAAGCCTTAATACTGGGCAATATTCTAAGCACTGTGAAGTGCTGTGTACACAGTAGATGCTTAAAAGATTAATATTCTGGGCCCACAGCCGAAAGTTCACTTACAGTTTTTCATGGATCTGGTGTCTCATTATTTTCAAGATTTTTTGATGTAGGCCTGAGAATATTAGCTTGCATTGATTGAACCCATAGTACCTCACATTGTTTAAGTTCTTTATATTTATTGACTCGTGAATTCATAGAAACACTGTGAGTTAGCTACCGTTGCCATTCTTAATTTATGCATAAGTAATCCGAGGCCCAGAAAGGGTAAATATCTTATCCAAAGTGGCAGAACTGTTCAATGATAGAGCTGGGTTATTTGAACCTAGGATAATAGTAGCATTTCTCAGCCTGATTTAGGAGAAAAGATGAACTGTACCCTTTTGTTATTCTTTGACCTTTTGGAAGATTCCTGTTTGTTTGTCATATTAGTTTAATGGAAAAATCATAGGAAAGTCCTTTTGGGTGGTATACGTACATATAGGTTACATTTTGGGAGTTTTAAATTAAGGAAACCAAACTCGAAACTAGTTTGGGCAAAAAGGCAGATTTATTGGGATTCAAAGAATGATTGTGTCACCTGTGGAAAGGGCGCACATGCCAGCTGGGCTCTGGAACAGCTGGCACCAGGGAATTGAACCTTACCAGGGTTTTCGTGCATGTTCCCTTCATGCCTCGCTGTGCATGCTTACTCTTGCCTTTATTGTTATAGACAGGATTTCTATTCAGTGCAAAAACTATTGCTGCTGATGACCCAGGTTTAGTGTTTTATATAACTGTAGCCATGTGAGAGGGCTAACTTTCTGCCTCAGATGAGATTCCAAGAATCCCAGGAAGGTTCTGAGTCAGGTCCTCCTATTTAGAGCAGGTGACTGTAGTCTGAGAGTACAGTCCTGGAGAATGTGGCTTCTCCTGAGGCAGCCCTGTAGACTTGGGGTCATGGAAGGTGAGGGCAGGTAAGTCAGATAGGAATGCTTTTGGCTGCAGGTGACAAAACGGTGTGAATTAGCGTTGGCTTAGCACTTATTTACTATTACAACAAAAAATCTGGAGTTAGAGTTGAACCTTTATTTCAATAATATCATTAAGAACCTTGTAGCATTCTCCTTTTTTCTCTGTCTTCTCTATTTAGGCTTTTCATATTCCTGCTTGTCATTTCTTCATTATATGGCTGCCTGACATCTGAATACCTTGTGTCCATTAAAAGCAAGAATAGAAAAGGTTGCATGTTACCAACATTTATTCTTCTCTCATTCTGTTTTATCTACTTTTTTCAGAAGTCCACACCAGACTCCCTTTTATGACTCATAAGCCAACATGGAGCCAGGTGAAGATCTCTACCTGTGAGGGAGTCTTGGGAAATGAGCAACTAGCTTATTAGTCTCCATTGTGAGAAGCAACAATTGGGTAGGGGTTAGGAATGGCCATTATTTTAGCCAGTCAGCATTGTCTGCTCAACAGCACATTAAAAAGATCATATGCCAGGATCAAGTGGGGTTTATCCCAGGGATGCAAGGATAGTTCAGCATACACAAATCAATAAATGTGATGTATCACATTCACAGCATGAAGGATAAAAATAATCATCTCAGGTGCAGAAAAAGTATTTGACAACATTCCACATCATCTCATGATAAAACTGTCAACAAATTGGGTATAGAAAGGATGTACCTTAATATAATAAAAGCCATATATGGCAAGCCCACAGCTAACATTGTACTTAGTAGTGAAAAGCTGAAAGCTTTTCCTCGGAGATCAGGAATAAGACAAGGGTATTTGTCTTGCCACTTCTATTCAACATAGTATGGGAAAGTTTTAGCCAGAGCAATTAGGCAAGAAAAAGAAATAGAAGGCATCCAAATCAAAAAGGAAGAAGTAAACTTATCACTATTTGTAGATATCATGATTTTATATATAGAAAACCTCAAAGACTCCTCAAAAAAGCTGTTAAAACTGATAATTGAGTAAAATTGCAGGATACAAAATCAGCATACAGAAATCTGTTGCATTTCTATACACTAACAATAAGCTATCTGAAAAAGTACTTACAAAACACTATTTACAATAGCATCAAAAGAATAAAATATTTAGAAATAAATTTAACAAAGGAGATAAAAGAGCTGAATATAAAATATTTACGAAAGAAGTTAAAGACACAAATTAATGAGCAGATGTCCCATGTTCAGAGTTCGGAAGAATTAATATTATTTAAATGTCCTTACTATGCAAGTGATCTACAGATTCAACTCAATCTCTGTCAGAACTCTAATTGACATTTTTTACAGAAATAGAAAAAAAAATCTTAGAATTTATAGAGAACCACTTAGGACCCCAAATAGCTAAAGCATTCTTGATCAAGAAGAACAGGGGCACCTGGGTGGCTCAGACAGCTAAGTATCCAACTTTGACTTAACTCATGATCTCACAGTTTGTGTGTTCGTGTCCCACGTCGGGCTCTGTGCTGACACCTGGGAGTCTGGAGCCTGCTTCGGATTCTGTGTCTCATTCTCTCTCTGCCCCTCCCCCACTTGTGCTGTGTCTCTCTTTGTCCCTCAAAAATAAATAAATGTAAAAAAAAAAAAAAGAAGAAGAGCAAAGCTGGAGGCCTTATACTTCCTGATTTTAAACTATATTAACAAGCTGTTGTAATCAAAACAATATGGTACTGTCATCAAAACAGATACATAGATCAGGGGAATAGAATCAAGAACCCAGAAATAAGCACATGCATATGCAGTCAACTAATTTTCGACAAAGGTGCCAAGAATACACAGTAGTAAAAGGATAGCCTCTTCAATAAATGGTATTGGAAAACATGTCCACATGCAAATGAATGAAATTGGATCTTTATCCTACACCATACACAAAAATCAACTCGAAAGGAATTAAATACTTAAATGTAAGATCTGAAACTATAAAACTTCTGGAAGAAAACCTAGGGGGAAAGCTCCCTGACATTGGTCTTGGCAATGCATTTTAGGATTTGACACCTAAAGGCATAGGCAACAGAAGGAAAAATAGACAAGTGGGTACACATCAAACTAAAAAGTTTCTGCACAGCAAAGGAAACAATTAAAATTAAAAGGTGATCTATGGAATGAAAGAAAATATTTGTAAACTGTATATTCAATAAAATGTTAGTATCCAAAATATGTAAGGAATTTTACAACTAAGTAGGAGAAAATCAAATAACTTAAAAAATAGGCAAAGAATCCAAAATTCTTTTTCCGCAGAAGACATACAAATGGCCAACAGGTATATGAAAAGATGCTCGATGTCACTAATTATCAGGGAAATGCAAATCAAAATCACAATGAGGTACCACTTTATACCTGTTAGCATGGTCATCATCACAGAGTCGAAAGATCACAAATGTTGGTCAGAATGTGGAGAAAAGGGAACCCTTGTACAGTGTTGGTGGGAATATAAGTTGATACAACTGTTATGGAAAACAGTATGGAGGTTCCTTAAAAAATTAAAAAGAGAGCAAACATACGATTTAGCAGTCCTACTTCTAGGTATATATGCAAAGGAAATAAAATCAGTGCCTCAAAGAAATATCTGTATCCCCAAGTCCATTACAGCATTATCCACAATAGCCAAGGAAACAACCTAAATGTCCATCTATGGGTCAAGAAAATGTGGTCTTTATGTGTGTATAAATATGGATATTTTATATATATATATATATGGTGGAATATATAACAGATATATGATTATAATTAAAAATGTATAATTATTATATATATAATGGAATATTATTCACCCTAGTAAAGGAAGGAAGTCCTGCCATTTGTGACAACATGGATGAGCACGGAGGACATTATACCACATGAAATGAACCAGACACAGAAAGATAAATACTGCATTGATCTCACTTGTGTGTGGAACCTTAAAAAACAAACAAACAGAAAGTTGGACTCCTAGTAACAGAGTAGAATGGTAGTTAACAGAGGCTGGGGCAGTGGGGTCATGGGGAGTTATTGTTTCAAGGGTATGGAGTTTCACATTTTCAAGATGAAAAGGGATCTGGTGGTAATGTTTGTTCAACAACAGGAAGGTATTTAATACCACTGAATTGTACACTTAAAAATGGTTAAGGTTGTAAATTCTAGAGGGTGAAAAAAACCACTCTGGTTGAAAGGGGTGGGCAGACTTCTCTGTTGGTATGGGAATGAGAGGAAGAGTATTAGGCAGACAGTCTCACAAATATGTACTACGTAATATATAAAAAGTCCTGAACTTAGACCTCAGCAATTTGAAACTGCCTTCAAAAGAGCATACCCAGCCATGTGCACTTTACTGTTACCTCCCATATAGGATTTGGGCCTTTCTGCCTTTGGGCTCTGTTCATGTGACTTTGTTTCCAACTCTTTTGTTCTTTGTTTCCAACTCTTTTGTTCTTTCTTTTCCTCTGTAGGTGCCAGAACTTTCAACCTTATTTCAAGGCCCACTTCAGTCTGCCAGGTTCATGGTGGCATCCTGTTCCTTTGAACTCATACTACTTCCTGATCAAACAACTCTTATGTAATATGCTACCCGATGACCACTTAAATTTTGATGCTTTGCCCTGTAATTTAGCTTTTGACACCAAGTTGTCTGATGGTCTAATCTAATGAGACTGTAGATTTGTTTCACAGAACAACCCTTCCTCTCTTCCTTTGTGAAGACTGTAGCAAAAAGCAGAACGCATAGTAGGTACTCAATTTATGTTGGTTAATTCTTCTTTACTGGGGTATGTAATTAAAGCCTAATTCTCAATGAAGAATAATTTTAATTTATGGCATTTCTCTGAAGTGCTTTAGAAGTGAGAACGGGGCGGGGGGGGGGGGGGGCGCCGGGGGGGGCCGGCGGGTGGGGGGCTGGCTTTGGCTCAGGGCATGGTCTCGTGGTCCGTGGGTTCGAGCCCCACATCGGGCTCTGTGCTGACAGCTCAGAGCCTGGAGCCTGTTTCAGATTCTGTGTGTCCCTCTCTCTCTGACCCTCCCCTGTTCATGCTCTGTCTCTCTCTGTCTCAAAAATAAATAAACGTAAAAAAAAAAAAATAAAAAAGAAGTGAGAACTGGGGGAGAAAATGCCGTTAATGCACAGTCTTTTTGCCTAGCTCTAACTTTGCTTTAGGGTATCTACTGAAATGACATCTTCCACCTCAAAACGTCGGATGGTTCATCATTGCACAGGTAACAATCAATAAAGACTATTTCTCTTCCCAGTCCAAGATGCTTTTGGGTTTGTATTATGGACCAAACAGTTTCTGTGCTATTTTGGTCCTGCCTGTTTTTGAAGTATTTGCGGTTATACCCATGGATTGCCCATTTTTACTTTCTCTGGAGTCAAGTGACTATTATGCATGGGCAGAAAAGGAAAGAAAAGAATTTAATGTAAGCACTGCAGTTTTTCAAAAGAAGTCAAGTTCTTTTGAGAAAGGGGAGATCGCAATGGGAAGTGTGCTGCTCTGTGAAAAGGTGAGATGCTGAAAACCAGTGGAGCCAGCAATGGGCTCCCCTGTTTGCTTAGTATTTGATGAATGAAAATTCTATTTGTACTTGAGGATGATAGAATTTGAAATGGTTGTATTCCAGCTTCATAATAGTCTTGAGAGTGTGGCTGCATTTTTTTGGTGTCTTTTTTTTCTTTTCAT
The DNA here is from genome assembly GCF_023721935.1 of Panthera uncia. Taxonomy (NCBI): domain Eukaryota; kingdom Metazoa; phylum Chordata; class Mammalia; order Carnivora; family Felidae; genus Panthera; species Panthera uncia. Next base: position 141,682,357 of record NC_064810.1, read on the forward strand.
CTTCGATGTCCAGCTGGTATTTTGAGACAAGAGTATGATTATGGAATTGGATTTGAAGAGCAGCACTAAATCATTCTCACTTGGTACTTGACCTTCATCCTAAACAGAATAGATTTCATGGGAGAAATCAGGTTGGGGAAGATATAATTTAATTCTGCCATGGGTCAAGCAGAAAGGTTAAGTCTTTTAAGTTCCTCATTCTATGATCCTGCTTGGTGAGGTTTCAAAGAAGCGATTTTTAATACTGGAACCATTCCGTGCCTGTCCCATGTTTTTTATTAATTATGGTAATATGCAGGCACATTTGAAACAAGTTTTCCTTGCTAGTGTTTCTTCTTGTATCTTTTAGGAAATGGGCAATTTTTTTCTTTTTTTATGAATTAAATTTAAAAATTGCACTGATTTCTGTATTGACATGCCAGGTGGTCACTGGTTAGTACTTCAAAAATATAAGGCTGTGATTTGACCATCTGTTTAAGAAGTTATTGGATTCATTTATTTCCTTCCTCCTCTACACCCCAGAAAAAGATGACTGACGAGGGTTATTGTGAGTTGTCTTCTGTACCTTTCTTCTAAAGGTTTTATGTAACCTGGTGTTGGATGCTTGTACCGAGGAAACCACAGCTTCTTTGCTTGTTAGAGTCCACCTTCGGGAGGAAGTCCTCTGCTGCCATTCCGCTCAGATCTGCTGTGTCCCCAATATGGCGCTAGTCTGTTTTTCCCTTGGAGGAAAAATCTGGCCTCTGGTAGGTAGACTTCGTGGCTGTTAACTGAGGATACTAAGCTCCCAGATGCCCTTGCTTTGGATGATTTCTTTGAAGACATAGTTGTGTCTATTCAGTCTTCTCATTTCTTTAATGAATATGTGGAATTTTAACCTTTCTTTAGGCATCAGAGCCGACTCTTCATCACTTTGCCTTCTTTTACCTCCCATCTCCTGACGTGTTCAAAATGGAGTGCTCTAAACCATACACGTCATTCTAAGGAGATTGGCTTGTAATGCTTTCCTTCTCTCTAAGTAGTACCTGCCATGTGAATGTCAGGATGGTGCTGACCTATTGCTACTTCTTGCAAATGTATTTCTTGACTCTGACCTCCAATTTTGCGCTCACTCTGCAAGTTCAGATTGAACCTGTTACCAGTCATTTTCCACCCCCCCACAACTCTTTATTTAGAATGGCTGTTAGTTAACATTCTCCCATCTTTTGTGTGTTGTTTTGGAATGCCTTAATAACTGCTTCCTTCAGATATAACCAGATTTACTTGGTGGTTAGTCTTATTTTGAGGGGAGATAGTATCCATGTGTGCTAATGCCACCTTCTTATAAAACTGCAGATTATCTGTTGGGCTAACCTCCTTTGGGTACAGTGAATATAATGGTTTGGGCACATTTGAGAGTGCTTAACAGCATAATTGTGTTAATTTTCTGGAAAGCATGGGGTCACAAAAGCCAGCAAGGCCTGATCTGATTCTTGTGTGTGGCTTTCTTATAACAAAATGATGATGAAATAACTATCTGTTAGCATTCCTGTGACATATACTGTAGATCAAGATTTGAAAGGAACCACCGAAGGCAGATATCAAAGGCACAGTTCTCCTGTCCAGGATTGCACCATAGGTCCCCTGACCCCACATAAAACTCAGAGGCTCATGCAAGGGCAACAGTCTCAGTGTGCCACACAATAACTCAGTTTTTGAGGGCAGGGTCTCGATTTTCTGGTCTCTCCCCTATGGCATCTGGTACAACGCTTCATACCTGGTAAACATTCTTAAAAATTTGTCAAATGATGAGTTCAGAGACAGTAGTACCATGAAATGTCCTTAGCACATGAGGCAACAGGGTCCACAGCATGGTTGGGATGAGAAGCCAGACCTCTGTTCCCATTCTGACATTCCTTCTTCTGCATCCCAGTATCACTTCTGTCCCCATCCCCAACTGTATACCCTGGGTCCTCCCTAAGGTTTCTCCAGAGGAGGTAGTCTGGTTTGCAAAACCTTAAACATCAGGTACGGACTTCAGTCTGACCGCCATCCCATGGTAGTAGGCAGTGTGGTGTCTTAAATCCATTTTGAAGAGGCAGACCACTCCAAAAATTGTATAGATATAGGTATTAACTCTCTCGTCTTCTCTATGTGTCTCCATACCAACACATATCCCTTAAGAAGCGGTTGGTGCTGTATCAGGTGAGGTGTATGGGGGACTTTCACTGCTTCTTCGGTGGTACCACCTTTTAAAAAATTTTGTGTACTTTAGGCTTCCTTTGCCCTCTCACTGTCCCATTCGTAGCCAAAAGACCTAGGTGGGTCTGTCACTCTTGACATTGAGTCATCAAAGATTAATTCTTTGATCTGACGCACACGCTCATGAGCATCTGTGTACCAGGTACCGTTCTAGGTACTGAAGACAGAGTGGTAAAACAAATAGATAGAGAGTCTCTACCCTTATAAAAATTGTATTCTAGGAAGAGAGGCAGACAAATACATAAACAGAAACTGTAGTATGCCAGATGGTAAGTGCTGTGGAGAAGAAAAAGAAGGGAAGGGGGATTACTGGGAGAGGGGGTGGTAATACTTTTAAACAAAGGTCAGGGAAGGGCTGCCTGGAAAGGGACCTTTGAACAAAGACCTGAAGTAGGTGAGGAATCGGGCTATGTGGAAGCTAAAGAAAGAAGATACTAGAATTCATTCTTTTTTTTTTTTTTTAAATTTTTTTTTTTCAACGTTTTTTATTTATTTTTGGGACAGAGAGAGACAGAGCATGAATGGGGGAGGGGCAGAGAGAGAGGGAGACACAGAATCGGAAACAGGCTCCAGGCTCCGAGCCATCAGCCCAGAGCCTGACGCGGGGCTCGAACTCACGGACCGCGAGATCGTGACCTGGCTGAAGTCGGACGCTTAACCGACTGCGCCACCCAGGCGCCCCATAGAATTCATTCTTGACCTGCACACATCTAATGTCCCATAACACACTGGATCAAAGGTGAACTTCCAGGAATTCTGATATAATGCAAATGTAGGGGATATTGCAATAGGACAAAAGCCAAGGCAGATGCCATTGGATAGTGAAGGACACCTCAGCATGGCACAGTGCTGAAATGAGTGGTCTCAGCTCCCTGCAAAGGGTGTGTGTGTGTGTGTGTGTGTGTGTGTGTGTGTGTCTGTGTGTGTCTGTGTGTGTCTGTGTGTGCGTGTGTGTGCGTGCACAGACACATGCACGTGTACATACTGTAGCTCACCTAGCTCACCACGATCCCCATTCAGGGTTGATCCGTTTGCTCCTTGGGCCTCTGTAGGTATTTGAGTTCATGACTTTGATTTATAATATCCACTATTTTGAAGAAATACCAAATTTAGAAAGATGTAGGAGTGGGATCCAAGCGATGTTTCCAGATTTCTGATCCTTTATCTAGAATCCAAACTAATTTCCTATCCCTTTTGCTTTTTCCTTATTCTTTAGCCTGATCTTCCACTAGGGTCAGTGCAGCTGCCTGGATTGAATATGTCTTGATGTTCCAAGACATGAGACCAAATGACCGATAGAACAAAATGCAATGAATGGTGTGTATATGTATGTGTATGTCAGTGTGTGTGTGTGTGTGTGTGTGTGTGTGTGTGTGTGTGTGTGTATAAATTATGGCAAGAAACAGAACTTGAAGCCATGCTTATTAATTCAGGTGGGAGGATTAGGGGGAAAAAAAACTTTAAAAACTAAAAAAAATTAATCTCCTTTGTTAGTCAGTTTATCTCTGTGGCCATAACCCTATCTGTTAGGAATATACTTTCCAGACTTAGGTAAAAGAGTGTTCCCTGCCTGCTGTATATGCTGTTGAATTAGATGTGTTTTCTCCTGCAGTCATTCCCCCATTAGGTATCTGGGGCTGAGAAGATTTAAGCTGGAGATGTGGTTTGGGGTCATCAGCAGATATATGGTGATCAGTGCCATGGGAAGGAGTGCACTCTCCCAGGGGGGTGGGAGTGTGCAGGATGATGGCATTGGGTTGATATAGCTACTCTGTGGACTGTGGCATGTGGCCAGAGACTGGGAACTGTGTGCACCATAGAAGCGAAGACCTTTTTACAAGTTACTCCTATCAGATGCTGAAGAGGGGGCGAGAAGGGTGCACACCGAATGAACCCATTGAATTTAGCAGAGGTTCTGAGTGAGAAGGCCAAGACCCTCTGACATAAGCTCAGCAAAATGCAAGGAAAGAAGCTCCAAGAAAAAATGGTCACAGAAGCAGAGGAGGAAAGGGTCAGCACGGTGCTTAATGCTACCATAACATTTCCAGCGTCTGTGAATAGCTTGTTTTTGTTCTTCTGCGTGGTGGTTCAATGAAATCAGAGAGATCGCTCTCACATTAGCGAGCTCTCCTTTGATGTAGCCCACTTCTGTGGGAAATCCATTTCCGAGAGGAGACTCTGTTGTGCTCTGTTGAAAATCAGCCTCCGGGAAACTCATATGGGAATTCTGAGGAGAAAGGAAAAGCTTCTAGGGAGATGTTTTGAAATCCTTTGAGCTGCATATAATCAGTGCAAACTTTACATGTATATTGACTGTACATTAAGAGCACTTTATGCAGTAAAGACCTCAAAGGCACTAGTCCATTATGAGAACAAACAGCAATTTAAAGCAATATTTTCCCAGAGAAAAGAATCAGGAGGAACAAAGATGCCAGAGTTGGGGCTTTTTTCCCCTGTTCATTTGTGAGAAAATGTGCTTTTGATTGATATCTACCAAAGACTGTGTTCAGCAATAGCATATTTTTGATGGTTAATGAATGTTCCGAATAGTAATTTAAAACATTTGGGGTGGTGCCTTCGGGCACTTTTTCCAATACCTCTTTTATTCTTTCCAATATCTGGAACACGAAGACTAGAATGAAAATAATTGCACTCTCTCTCCTCTGCTCCTTTCCCATGAGTCTGAGTGCTCATACTCCGTGTATCAGCAAGACCTTCTATTCTCACGAATTCTTTGCTTTCATTTTTAGTAACAGGGCTGGAACTTTTTTCGGTGCAAAGGAAGAATATGCCATCCTGTAGAAGCTAAGAGCCACGATGTATCCAGTGTACCTCTTTTTGCATCTTTTTCTTTGGAATTCTCCTAGAGGGATGTGTTTATAAAAATGTGGGGATTTGCATTAAAGAAAAAAAAAACCCTAAGTTTCTAATTCAGGTCAATGTACTGAGATGAAAAGATTTCTCCCACATCTTTGCGTGTTTTTCTTCTCTCTGATTTTTGCAATCACACATTTTACGTTGGTGGCATTAGGTAGCAAGACACCACACAAATGAGATGCTACTGAGGACTATCAGACCATGACAACTTAATAGCATCTTGGTAATATGTCCAGCTTCCAGCTTATATCTACTTAGATTTGTATACAGCATAATTTCCTACGTAACTTAAATAAAAATAAGAAACACCACCATTATACAACGGACCACTAATTTCAGGCTTCATTTACACACAAGTAATGCTCTACTGTTAAATAAACATTAAAGAGCTTTCTGTTATACTCTGTAATGGCTGAAAAACATTGGTCATATAATAAAGCGGCCGGCTAATATATTTGTCTTAAATTAGATAAAGACATTTAATAAAAAAAAATGTGTGATAAAATGAAAGAACCAGAAGACATCATTGCTTAACCACTAAGATGTGTTACCTCTTTAAGATGTCACAAAAGTATTTCAGATACTGTACAGTTTTCATGGGCATAGTTTCTAAACAGCATGACATTTAAAGCATGCTAGAATCCTTGGAAGCTGCACAACCTTCTCTTTTACTGTGGTTTCTGTTTTGCTGTCAGGAAACCTGATGAATAGTGAGTATTAATAAAAAGAATAAGCTGCCATTTTTGGAAGAGTACCATTTGCTGGGGAGTATGCTGGGGATTTTGTATATATTACCTCTGATCCTCTCAGGGATACAATTCCCATTGTATAGATAAGAAGACTGAGGCAGAGAATTTCAGTAACTTACTCAAAAGTATATGACTCATAGTGATAGAGAAGGGACTCGGATGTATGTCCATCTGTCTTTAAATTTAAGACCCTTTCTACTGGCCAATTGCATTAGAATCTCTAGTTGTAGGACCCGGCTAACAATATTCATTAGAGGGTTCCCTTGGGATTCTAACATAGAAAAAAGGCTACTCTTGCACAAGTAAAGAAACTGACTTTGACATTTGGCTCCTTTATGGGGTTTAATAAAGAGATGCAGACAGGAAAAGGATTCATCCTTTCCCATCCTTTCCAGGTTTCTGTTTGAAGTTGCTTCATTCCTTCCAAAGAGAAGAAGGGATATACTACGTATGCAAATATGTGTGTGTGTGGGTGGGGGGGACAGTTGGTATGTGTGTCTCTTGTGTCCTTAAGAATAGAAAGCTATTGGGGTGCCTGGTTGGCTCAGTCAGTTGGGCATCCGACTTTGCCTCAGGTCATGATCTCACGGTTCATGAGTTTGAGCCCCGTGTCGGGCTCTGGGCCCACAGTTCGGAGCCTGGAGCCTGCTTCACATTCTGTGTCTCCCTCTCTCTCTGCCCCTCCCCTGCTCATGCTCTGTCTCTGTAGTCTCTCTCAAAAACAAACAAACATTAAAAAACTTAAAAAAAAAAGAATGGAAAGCTTTTTAAAATGATAGATATGTAGATGGAACATTTATATGGAAAAATATGTGGAAAATGTTGGGCAAAGCTGGATGCTCACTGATAACAAGGGCCAAGAAAAAAAGATTTGAAGCATTATAAATATATAATGTTGAATAGATTCATGTGTGCGTGTGTCAGAAATCTCTTCCAGTTTAGTGTGTGTGTGTGAGAGAGAGAGAGAGTGAGAGAGAGAGAAAGAGAGAGAGAGAGACAGAGACAGAGAGAGAGAGAGGGATCTGAGTTTATTATTTTATAAGCCTAAAAATTAAGAGAAGTCACTGGATTTGACAGCTGAATGCTTAATCTCCAGCTCTTTGAGCAAAGGTGGTTGAAGGCCATTTTTTGGAGGGGAGTGGGTGAGTAGTAGGGATTTAGAAGGACTTGTTCTTTTCTCATCTCACATCCTGGATATTTGAAGTTTATGCCAAATCGTATTGTGCAAGAAGAGGGCCTGTGTTGAATATGTCACAGATCATCGATAAAGGTGGTTTCCCATGTAGACTGTTTAGTTTCTCTCCTTTGCTGTCTTTGGTTTTCATAGTAATGGAAAATTCTTTCCTACTTTTCTCTGCTGTCCAGATTATTTGCTACCCCAAATAATCCTGTTCATATCCTTTTTTTAATATTCTGTGTGGCTCTCTTCCATGCCCTGCCTACAAATCACCCCACTGAAGTTTATGGCTTTCACATCCATGGTTCTTTGCTGGAGCCTTGGGAAATTATCTAACCACAACAGAAGGCGTCCTGATCTTTAATGTCAGTAATACCACCAACACAGTTGGCTTGGAGGTGCTTCACTGTGTTACATTGTTAATGTATGTGGAATTTCAGGGTAGGCTAGTGCTTCAAGTTATCGGGTGAATAGGATTTAACATTATCATTCCTATTTTTGCCAACTGTTGGTTGCAAGGAGATTCTGAAACGTTTAGTTGTTTTAATGCATATTCCTTTTGTTCTATAATGGGAAACGATTACTACTGATAGTTAATTTGACCTACAATGAGGTTCCAAAAATTAACATACACAGATTTTGCTAGATGAACAGAATTTGTTCTCTTTCTGGATTGGAATAAAGCTTAGAAAAGTTCATCGTCATCAGTAGGGCTGGAGTTAGAGACATGGTTAGTCATGGAGGTGTTAGCCTGAGGAGTTACAAGCCAATTTGGGTTCCCTGCACTTTCTGAACTTGACCGTTCTTTGATTCTATTAATTGTAGGGTGAATGGAAATTTTAGGGTAGTGAAGAGTTCCACATGGTTCCTTATTCACTGTTAAGGATAATGTTCACAGAATATTTTGGTAACCCTCCACATTTTCCAGCTTTCTTCCCTTTTTAATAATTCTGTGGGTGTGGAGACCTGAAGTTGATGTGCCCCCTCAGTGTCAGGGGGCAGAAAAGGACAAAAGGGACTCTTGCAGCCAGGGCTCCAGGCAGTTGATCAGTCTATTCAGCAAGAGAAAAGGGGTGGCCTGGACCTTTTATAATTTTCTGGGTGTCCTGAGGGATGTGGGTTCTTGGAAATAATTGTAACCCCTACCTAATCCGGTTGTGACTCCTACCCATGATGTCCTTGTGTGGCTTTCTTTGGGATAGTAAGGAGAAAGTTCTAATCTGCGGAGAAATGAAGATAAGGCAGGTAGGAGTCCTATGTGAAGGGTATCTGTGGATATTGCTGCTTCTTTCTCAAAGCAAGCATGCAGATATCTTATAAGAAAGGGCACCATGGCCTTTGGCCTTCATTGCTTATTTTAACGTTACTCCTGTGTCACCACAGATAGATGAAGGCAATACAGGAGTAATGCTAATGGAATTTCAAGCCCCATGGGCACCAGAGGATAATGCCCTTTGTAGATGAGCTCACCATTGGAAGAGATGAGGGAAGAGCTAGTCAGGTGGGGAGGGGGATGAATAGATCTGAGCAGGTGGAAGCGGAAGCTGTAGCCAGGGTCTGAGAGACCCACGGGGATTTTCCCCAAGGCACGTTTTCTTGCCTTGAGACTGTTCATCTTCCTCTTCCAGTGTTTTATGTGCTCTCATAGGAATAGAACCCCAAGAAAGCTCATAGACACTTGAGTACAAAGCAAGATCTGTACGATGCCATTGAGGTACCGTGTCTGCTTTTCAGTGGTTTTTCTGTTTGCTTTCCATTTGGCCTGCTTGATTCCCTTCATATTCTGGGCACGTCGAGAAATGCATATTTTTGTAGTGGGCCTATTCTATCTATATTTGAGTCTTCAGGAGGGTATGCCATTTGGAAAAGTTTTACTTAGTAATAGTAAAGGAAAAAAAAGATGACTTTGTGTTTGAAGTAGTGGCCTTGTTTCAATGACATTTAAAAGATGGATGTTCACCATCAAGCATCTTTCCAGGCTAAGAATCCAGCATATCTTGAGAAGATGAATGTATTGGAGAGGCTGGTTAATACATTATCTTTGTTTTGCTGCTGGCTAGCAAGGGAGAAATGTTATGACGGCCAATAGGTTGTCCTGCTCTTGTTTTTATGTTCATGTAAAGTATCCAAAATGCTGAACACAAAAAATTTCCTATGGTACTTTAGTTCCTGGAGGAAACTAAAAATAGAATGGAAAGACTGAATGAAAGATAACCTGGCATTTTCAAGCCCATTCCCCTTGCTCCTGAATAAATCAGAAATAATTCTTGTATGAATCTCTTTTCTGGTGCCCTTAGATGGGGTGCTCTGAGGCTGCAAATAGTGTGTTCACGGCTTCATTTCTGTAGCTTTCTGTCAGAGGCCATCTGAGGTGGGAGTTTGGAAATCTGAAGACAAAACTGATTTGCAAGAGGGAATTCTCTCATGAAGACAAGACTTTGCATTCGCATTTGATTATTTATATTTGATCAGATTAAAAAGGCAGAGGACTTAGAGATGGACACTTTCAGAAGTCGTGGAAGAAATGAATTGCTGACAGGTTGGAACCATAGCGATGAGAAGGTAACTATTTGGCTGTTGTGCTTTTAAAACAACTTAAGGTTTGGGAAAATATTTTAGAAGTAGATAAAAGTATTAAGACCATTTTAAACATTCATCTCCTCTCCTTGCTCAAGGCATGCTGTAGATACAAATCAGGGAGAGAATATATATGAGTTAGGATGTACTGTTTTAAGAGTAACAGTAAAACCAACTCAAACTGCTTAGACAGTGAAGGAGGTTTATCTGTCAGTCATGTAATTTTCAAAGGCCACAGGCGTAGGACAGGTTTCAAGTGATACTTGATCCGGAAGGCCACGGTGTCCTTAGGACTCTGACTTCACTGTTTGTGATCTTCTTGGCCTGCCCTCCCTGGTGTTGTGATGTCATTCGGAGTCAGGCTTCCCTCATGGTAGCAAATGGCGGCCGCCATCCCAGGCCTCCTGTCGACACAGTGCCATCCAGACAAGGTGAATATGCCCTTGTTTCTTCCTTCTTAGACAGGCCTGAGATTCCATCCTCATTGGGCTATTTGGTTGGCTTAGCCCAGGTCACGTGCTCACCCCTGGAGGGGAGAATAGAGTCAGCATTCCCAGAATCACATAGTCGTAAATGTACGTGGAGAATGTCAGAAAGGGCTGAACGAATGCTTTGGAGATAACCCACACGTGTCTGAAGGCAGTAAGGCACTGAGATAAAGAGCCTTGTAAGTTTTGTAGGCCATCTTTGGCTTCAGATGTACTTCTTTCCCATCGCTTCATGTTTGGGTTTATTTGTGATGATTGCTAACGTATCGTTATCTATGCAGCTTTTCAAGATACCCAGAAATGCCAACGCCTCCGCTTTACTCTAGAATGCAGTATGGCATTTCATAGTCAGCCATTCAGTTTACTTCTTCTTTCTTAACTTTAATAACTCCTGGTGTCATTTAATCCCACATTTCTTCTTTTTTAATAGTCACTGGAAAGAAAGGACAGCTGGCCTAGCCATTATGTATGATACCCTCATATCTGTTTTCAGTGTTTTACTACCACTTTTATTAGTTTTGCCTCCTGATGTCATGGTAAAGTAAATACCCTTGTTTTCTGTGGGTCTCTAGCTTACTGTTTTGAGGCAAGTTTAACTGATGTATCTGAGGTCATACTCTGACTTATAGGTGACAGGTGGTATTAATAGCCATAGCTCCCAAATTGTAAGAGTTGGGAAACTACAGCCCACTGGCCAAATCCAGTCTACAACTTGTTTTTGCAAATAAAGTTTTACTGGAACACAGCCGCATTCATTCATTGGTATATTGTCTGCGACTGATTTCACTACTATGATTGCAGATAGAATAGTTGTGGCAGACGCTGTTTGGCCTGAAACATTTAAAATATTTATTATCTGCCTTTTTACAGAAAAAGTTTACTGACCTCTGGATTGGATAAGACACATTCTTCACTTTAAAAACTACGCAAGAGATTTCACAGCTCGGTAGTTTAGTCCTCCCGTGCCTTTCTGGGTCTTTAAAAATGATCAAAGAATGTCGAAGATGGAAACAATTTATTTAAAAAAAAATTTTTTTTAACGTTTATTTATTTTTGAGACAGAGACAGAGCATGAACAGGGCAGGAGCAGAGAGAGAGGGAGACACAGAATCTGAAACAGGCTCCAGGCTCTGAGCTGTCAGCACAGAGCCCGACCAGGGGCTCGAACTCACGGACCATGGGATCATGACCTGAGCCGAAGTTGGACGCTTAACCGACCGAGCCACCCAGGCGCCCCTTAAAGACTGTTTTTTTAAAAAAAAATTTTTTTTAACGCTTATTTATTTTTGAGACAGAGAGAGACAGAGCATGAACAGGGGAGGAGCAGAGAGAGAGGGAGACACAGAATCTGAAACAAAAGATGGAAACAATTTAAAGGGATTCATCTAGTCCTGATCTTTCATTCTACAGATGAGAAACTGAGGCTCAGAGATGACATGTGACTTACGCCAGGCTCCTGGCATATTAGAGGGAGACGAGAGTATCCTCTATTTTCTACACCTGGGTTTGTACTGGAAAAGTACCTGCTACCAGGAAGCGGATGAGGTCTGAAATATTTTAAGGAGTGTGTCATGAGGAGCAGTGAAGCCCTGTCACTTACTGGTTTGGGCACGTTCCTTAATTTGGTTGAACCCAGTTTCTTCACCTGTAGAATGAAAGTAACATTAGTCCATGCTCCCTGTGGTTACGCTTTGAGTGAGACATCCGACGCAAAACGCATAGGAATGGCTCGAAATGTTAGCTGCAGCTTTTACCATCATCATCGTTATCACTATCACCATCAACATTGTTATCTTCAAAATCAGCAGCAGGCTACATTAGTTAGTACTCATCCTTGCTTCTTTCTTGCCTGTCTTAGAGGAAAAGCGGTCATCCTCCTCTTCAAGGCTTAAATGCCCCTTTGGGAACTGGATCATTTCCTCTCATGTCCCCTCACAGACTTTATTATATCAGTTATCCCATTTTCCTGTACCTTCTTTTGCTTCCTTTCCACCACTCCTTCAAATTACTAACCAAATATAATAGCTAACAGCTAACAAAATACAAGTCTTAGATGTTTCCATCACTTACTTCATCTTGGTGCAGCGTGTCATTTCTCCCCTTCACTTTGCTGCCCCAATGGCTCGTGTCTCACTTTATCCTCCCTTGAGTTCCGTTCTAAATCCAACTCTTCTAAAACTGTCCTAGCCAAGGTCACGGGCAAGTCTGTAGGACTATATATAGTCTTCATCTGTCCCAATCTTGTGTGGCATTCAAACTCTTGACACCCTCCTTCAGGGGAGACTCTTTTTCTTTTGCTTTGGAATCACGATCCTGTTTTGCTTCTCTTCCCACTTCCCGAAAAGTCTCTTTCCCAGTTATCCCTCTCTACCTTGTGTAGAGAGGTTCCCCCAGGTTCTGTATTTCGAAGCTCTCCCCAGCAGTTGTACACTTAGCCATGTCTTCATTGACGGTCTGTGGAGGTGATAAATGTCCCTTTCTGAATGTAGCTGTAGAATTTATAACCTCCCAAACTACTTCTCTACTCACTTTCTTCCTCCTCTTCTTCATTATCATGATATTCTAATTCCTAATATATATCAAGTACTCGTTATGAATCATGTTCTGTATTCAGAGCTTTAAAATAAGATCATTACTTTTAAAAAATAGCCAAAGTCCATACTTTGTTCATATTTCCTTAGTTTTTACCTTTTCTTAAGAACATTTAAAAAAAATGTTTGTTTATTTTTGAGAGAGATAGAGAGACACAGTGTGAGCAGGGGAGGGGCAGAGAGAGGGGAGACACAGAATCTGAAGCAGGCTCCAGGCTCTGAGCTGTCAGCACAGAACCTGATGCGGGCTCCAACCCACAAACCGTGAGATCATGACCTGAGCCTAAGTCCAAAGCTTAACTGACTGAGCCACCCAGGCACCCCAGTTTTTACCTTTTTCTCTTCCAAGATTCCATCCAGGACATCGCATTACATTTACAATTGTGTCTTCTTAGGCTCCCCTTGGCTGTGACCGTTTCTCAGATTTCCCTAGCTTTTGATAATATTCATAGTTACTGGTCAGATATTTTGAGGAGTGTCCCTTAGTTGGGATTTGTATGTTTTTCTCAAGATTAGACTGAGATTATTGGTTTTGGGGGGGAAGAACATTTTTATTACATCATGTCAAGAGTGTATGTTAGCAGCATGACTTATCATTGCTGATGGTAATTTTGATCACTTCACTGAGGTAGTATCGGTCAGCGTTCTCCACTGTAAAGTTACCTTCTTCCCCTTTTCCATGTTGAACTCTTTGGAAGGAAGTCACTACCTGTAGCTCACACTTAATGAGTGGGCGGTTATGCTCTACCTTCTTGAAGGTCGAGTATCTACATCAATTATTTGGAATTCTTTTATACAAGAGCTTTAGCTATTATTCCCCATTTAGTTATTATTCAGTCATTTAGTTATATCAAGTTATATCAGTATAGACTCATGCATACTTATTTTATACTTTGGTTATAATCCAATTTTGCTTTATTTTGTCACTCAGCTTGTTCCAGCTTTGACCAATGGGGACTCTTTCAGTTAGCTTTGTTTCGTTTTGACACACTCACTGTGTGTGTATGCATGTGTGTGTGTGTGTGTGTGTGTGTGAGAGAGAGAGAGAGAGAGAGAGAGAGAGAGAGGGGGAATTTCTTTTTGGAGTACCTTCTTACTTTTTAGCACCACAAAATGCTCTAAGCTCATCTTATATATTTCCTATCCTGATTCTAGACTCGGTCATTTCTCCAAGGAGCCCTGGCCACTTTTATTGGAGAATGATATTTGACACCAAGATCTGGGTTCTAGGTGTGCCCTTTCTACTGGACTTTCATTTCTTTTAGGCCTGCTAAATGGACAAAGCAGGGACATATATGTGTGTATACTAATCTGTGTATATACAATTACCTGTAACTATTTCTATGTGTAACTCATCTGTATCTATATTAAGCTAAACATGGGTTTTACACTGAGGTCTCCAGCTGAATCCATTACCACATGGATCACTTTTGTCTTCTCCCTTTGCTTGTTGATAACCTCACACTTCAGTAGTGAGAAAGCTGGCTCCCACCATCTGTCCTTTATTTTTTTTAATTGTTCAAGGCCAATATACATTTATAGTGTTACCAAAATTGTAAATTCATATACTTGTGAGAAAGATCTTTATCATCGAGAGGACAAGGCTTATGTACAGTTTCTACTGCCTTTTAGTCTCACAGACCACTTATTCTGAAAGTCACTTAGGTTAGCACTATTTTTCCCCATCTGCATGAGGAACATTTCATACGTTTGTTATATAGTTAGATTGCTTTTTTACTTTTAGCATTCCATCCTGGGATCTCACAACCCCTAAATGATTTGTTAAAAATCTCTGTACATTAAGGTCACATTTTGTTTTATAAAGTTGCATGGTTTTTGACAAATGCATGGTGACATGTATCCACTATTACCTTATTGTACAGAACAGATTTACCACCATAAAAATTCCTTGCTGCCTTACATAAGGCACAGTGTTTCACAGTATCCAAGGGAATGTTCAACACTCTCTTCCCACCATTTTATCATTTTATTGTTGCTACACTTTTCAACTTTTCAAACGTATCATATAATTTGGATAATACTCTATATAGCCTTTTCAGACTGGCTTGTTTTTTCTTTTTAACTTAGCAGTATGCCTTTAAGATTCATCTATGTCTTTTCATGTCTTGATAACTTACTTCTTTTCATTGCTGAATAATATGCCATTGTGTGGATGTACCAGTTTCTTTATTCATTCACCTGTTGAAGGACATCTTGGCAGCTTTTAGTTTTTACTAATTCTGAATAAAGCTGTTATAAACATTTCTGTGCAGATTTTTGTGTGGACATAATTTTTCAGATAAGTTAGGTGATTCCCTAGGAGCACGTCGGTGAATTGTGTGGTTACTGCTGTGTTTCGCTTTGTAAGAAACTGACAAACTGTCCTCCAAAGTAGCTGTACTGGTTTTGCATTCCCACCAGCAATATAAATGAGAGAGGGTTCCTGTTACTCTGCCTCCTCACTTGTATTTGGTGTTGCCCATTTTGTGGGTTTTAGATACTCTAATATATATGCAATGGTATCTTGTTTTAATTAGCAATTCCCTAATGACAGATGATGTGGAACGTCTTTTCCTATGCTCATTTGCCATCTGTATGTATTCTTTGGTAAGGTGTCTGCTCAGATATTTGCTCATTTTTTAATTGGGCTGTTTGTTTATTTATTTTTTGTTGACTTTATTGGCAGGGGATACGTTCCAAGACCCCAGTGGATGCCTGAAATTGAAGATCATACCAAATCTGATGCACACGATGTTTTTTCCTGTAGTGTTCATACATACGTACGATAAAGTTAAATTTATAAATTAGGCACAATAAGAGATTAACCACAATAATGGATAATAAAATAGAACATTTGACAGTGCATTGTAATAAAAGCTATGTGAATGTGGTTTTTCTCTCTGTCTTAAAATATCTTATTGTACTGTCTCATCCTTCTTGTGATGATGTGAGATGATAAAATGCCTATGTGATGAGGTAAAAGGAGGTGCATGACACAGGCATTGGGATGTGTATTAGGCTACTATTGACCTTTGACTCTACGTCAGAAGGAGGATCATCTGCTTCTGGACTGCGTTTGAACACAGGACCATGCAGAAAGTGAGACCTTGGATAAAGCGGGATTTCTGTTTTATGGATACAAGACCTTTGGATACAAGTGTTTTACAAATATAATCTTTCGGGGAGCCTGGGTAGCTCAGGCGGTTAAACGTCTGACTTCAGCTCAGGTCATGATCTCACAATACGTGGGTTTGAGCCCCGCGTCAGGCTCTGAGCTCAAGCCTGGAGCCTGCTTTGGATTCTGTGTCTCCCTCGTTCCCTCTCTGACCTTACCCGCTCATTCTCTCTCAAAAATAAATAAACATTAAAAAAATTTAAAAAAACCCAAATATAATCTTTCACTCTGTGGCTTATCTTTCCATTTCCTTAGTAGTATCTTTGCAGAGAAAATTGTAATTTTTATAAAGTCCTTACCAGTTTTTTTTCTCTCATGGATCATGCTTCTCTGTTCTCTTCTAGAAGTTTCTTCTGTATTTTACACTTAGGTCTATGACCCATTTTGAGTTAATTTTCTGAAAGGTGTAAGATATGTGTCTAGGCTCTTTTTTTTTGGTTTGTTTTTCATATCAGCATCCAATTGTACCAGTACCATTTGTCGAAAAGACTGTCCTTTCTCCATGGACTTGACTTCCTTCCTTTGTCAAAGATCAGTTGGCCATATTTGTGTGAGTCTATTTCTGGGCACTCTGTTTGAGTCCTTTGATCTATGTGCCTATACTTTTGCTAATACCATACTGTCTTGATTACTGTAGCTTTATAGTAAGTCTTGAAATCAGGCAATGTGAGTTTTACAGGCAGCATATTACCACTTAAAAATATTTTTTAAGTAAATTTTCAGTGACATGTAGCATACGTGTAGAAAACGCTCAAATGATAATGTATAGCCTTATAAATTCTTACATAGTAAATATATTCAAGTAAGTGGCACCCAAAGAAGAAAGGACATTAACATTTTCAGACCTTCCTTTGTGATTCTTCCAGTTACTAAACCTCCATTCAGCGATCATGTCTCTTCTGACTTTTAACAACATGTATTAGTTTGGCTTGTTTCTGTAGATTATTTTAATGGAGTCACATAATATGTACTATCTGATGTCTGGCTTCTTTCCTCAATATTGTGTTTGTGAGATTTGCCCATCTTTTTATGTATAGTTGTTGACTGCTTATGCTTATTACTGTATAATTTCCCATTGTATGAACACACCACAATTTATGGATCCATTTTTCTGTGGTTGGAAATTTGTATTATCTTCAGTTTTTTATTATTACACATAGGAACAGTATAAAATTCTCCTATGTATCATCCAGCGTTTATGTTCACATTTCTGTTGATATATCCCTAAGAGTGAAACTCCATATCATAGGGTGTTGCACATATGTTCAACACTGATAGATATTGACACTCATTTTCCCAAAATGGTGCTCAATTTATGTTCCCACTACCAGTGTATGAAACTTTTGTTTATGCAGCATATATTCTAATCCTTAAAACAGCTCTGTGACATAGTTACAGTATTTTATTCTCATTTTACATTTGACTAAATCTGAATCTTAGACAAGATAAATGACTTGACCAAGGTCATGTACTATTGATTTATCTCCAAGGCAGTCTGAACTCAGACCACAAATACTTTTTTTGGTAAATGTTTATTTATTTTTGAGAAAGAGAGCGAGCAGGGGAGGAGCAGAGAGAGAGAGAGGGAGACACAGAATCCGAAGCAGGCTCCAGGCTCTGAGCTGTCAGCACAGTCTGATGCAGGCCTGAACTATGAACAGCAAGATCATGACCTGAGCTGAAGTCAGACGCTCAACGGACTGAGCAACCCAGGCACCCCCAGACCACATATACTTTTAATGACTTTCCTTTCCTCCTCTTCTAGGTTAAGAATGCCATTATATACAGACAATCTTCTTTGAAACTTCCAGACTTCATCTAGGTAAAGCTTAATCCCAGCCCAGTGTATATCCATTTCTACTATGGCCAACAGATGGCGCTAACAGTAGTTTAAAATTTGTCACTTGGAGCTGTGAACAAGTGAACTCAGATACAGCCTCTTAGAACCATTCTTTCTTTATGTTTGTCTGAGCTGGTCTGAAAGCTAGAAATCTTGGGGTCATTCCTCTTTCTCTCTCACCCATGTAGTTGGACCATAAATCTCATCCATTTTACTCAACAGTAATTCCCGTATTTGCATTCCCCCTCCGTTCTCTCCTTCCTCTGTGTTCCCATTACCTTCTCTTCTTGTCTCTTAAATATGAATCTTGCACTCATAAGTACATAGCACTCATCACAGGTGGCAGTTTATGTACCTGCCATGCCCTGCTATGTTTTTAACTCCTCACTGTAGAGACTGAATCAGATTTATTGTGTGTCCTGGGGTCTAGCATAGTGCCTGGCACAGTGAAGGTACCGATGTTTGAGGATTTAATCAAGTTCTCTTGGCAGACAGCAAAAAGTTCAAAATCACTATTCTTTCCTGCGGTCACATAAACTCGGAAATACTTAACTTGCCCTGTCTGCCCTGGATGACCTGGTATCATGCTCTGACCTCTGGGAGAACAGGCTCATTATCATACAGATCCCTTGCCCAACGGTGTGGCTCATTCGTGCATTCCATCTCCCTTTTAAAAGGCTGGGGATGAGCCAAGGTACAAGGTCATTTCTTTTTTATAGGGTGGTTGCCAGAGAATTTCTGGTGGCAGACAGTAGGCATGACCAGATTGTCCACTTGCCCTGGTTCAGATTGAATTGTTGGTAGTTCAGGACTGGGGATGGCATAGGTCAGCTTGAGATAAGGCAGCAGAACCACCAGGCACAAATCTGTCCCCTTAATGAGAAAGAGATTCCTGGTTATTGGACCATTTGTTTGTGGGCTCGGACTTTGATTTTAATCCCATAGCTTTATACACTTGGAAGAGGGTAGATAAAAACATTAATAAGCACAGTACCAGTTAAAAAATATTTTCCTCCCCTGACCTTCTCATCTGTCCTCTCCCCACAGTCATAACTTTTCAAGGTTAGTGTTGATCGTCTCTGCCACTCGGTATGTCACTATATTTGGGTCAGAACCAGACTGCTTGGGTGCGACTCTTGCATTTGCCGTTTCCTATATCTGTGACCTTGGGTAAGTTACTTAATATCTTTAAGCCTCAGGTTTTCATCTGTAAAGTGGGTTTAATAATAGTGCTTTCCTCCTATCGTTGTAATGGGGATTAAAAGAGTTAACATATAAAAAGCCTTTCAACGGTGTCGGCTCATATTAAGTGAGGTTGGTAAATACTGTTCTTTCCTTTTTTTTTTTTTTTTAATCAAACCAGATACACTATTTTGATGCTATCTAGAGCACAGAAAACATTTCATTTATTATTATGTTTCATATTGTGATAGCTTTTATTACCAGGGTGAAAATGGCTAAATGTAAATGAACTTACATCTGCAATATTTTTCTCACCAATTGTACTGGGTACTTTCTCTGCTCTTTTCTGTAATAGACTCCTGTACTCTCTACACATGTCATAATAATTCCTTATGTTTGTATTGCATCTTAAAGTTTACAAGCTACTCTTACTTACAAAATCTCATCTGAATCAGAAATCTCTGCAAGATGGACAGGGCCTGTTTTATATTCATGCCTATGTTATTTAAGAGCTGAGAAAGCTGTGTCTAGCTGTGATTAAGGGGATTTTGTGGGATCTCAAGGCTGGTGAACGATGGGGCTGGGCCTGCCATCCTTCTTGTTCTGGTACTTTCCACTCATTGTCAAGTTCTATGAGTTTGTGGACAATCAGGAAGCTGCAGTCAAATACCTAGGTGTCCATTAAGAAAATATGTGTGTATACAGTAGCTTCTACCCAGAAATTAGGTATTAGTACCCCTTGTAATAGGAAAATTCACATTCCAGGATATTGCATTTGAGATGGGTGGCAATAGGAGTCCCAAATGAGTCTCTGAAAGCTTTTAAAATTTTATGTTCACTAAAATAACGTCAGACAGCACCGTGAACAAGGACAGTATTGGTGTTTAGTGGGTAGAAGGGTAATTCTAGGTTCTGTCTTCTCAGTAGTTATAGTAAGTAGCTTGTATGGTTTTTGTTTTTTTTGTTTATTTTTGGCAGGTACAATGCGTACCACAAGGGTTTCCCCTCCCCCCACAGCGGGTCTGCTTCACTAACTAAATGTTCAATGTCTATCTGGTTTTATGACTCAGTATTATTGATTTCTGCCTTCCTGAGACCCACACTGTCAGCCCCTCTTAGATGCCTCTCAGCTTTCTTCCTTGTTCGGACACTGCCAGAATGCAGTTGAAGGCTCCATTTCCCTCCACCTCCTTTCTCTCACCGAAGGCTTCCGGTTAAGACCCCTTTTCTTTTTCTGTTACTTCCTTCACCTCCTGTGTATGTCCTCAGACCCCAGGACATCTTTATCCATTTACCTGTAAAAGATTGATTTAGCATATTTTAGAACTAAAACCACTATTTTCAGAATTATGAGTGCCATAATTTTTGTGTAAGGTTTCATTCAAATCAGGGGAACAAATATGCATCCAGTTTCTCTGTATGCTATCATAGGTCCTCAGGAAAACTCCTGAGGGCCTAGAACGTCATGATTTATCCAGATTCATTCTGATTCAGTTCCCTTCTTGCGAAGCCCATAGAATGAATGAAGCATTGCTAATGTTTATCATTCTTAATTAAGATCCCTTGTGCTTTTCTGTTTTCACACTCCCTCCCCACCCAGAACTCAATAACTGTGCTACCAAAAATCTCTTGATTGAGCTATGTTTGTGTTTGAAAAATGCTTGCTAGCCCTTAGATGTATCCTTGTAAGAATGCTGGGGAGAAATCTGTGCCATTGTCAAAGCAAAGTTATCATTGATAAGCACCCTGGGCCCAAGAGTTCTGGTCAAGGAAAGTGATGGAAGAATCCGAATCTTGGTCCCGTCCTCGGAAATGGAGGGGTGGATGTGTTGGTGTGCAACCCACATGTCTGCTTGGGCCCTCTGTGCGCCAGCTGTAGCCGGTGTGGGCCCCTGACAGTTCCCAGAGTTCTTTGTTTTTCCCTAGCTGCTGGCTGCTGAGAGTGGCTTTGCCCAAGGCCATGAACGCCCCAGGAGGGAAGGGGCAGCCAGCATCCAGTGACTTTGCCTCTAGAGCACAAATGTCAGGCTCCCTTCCCTCAGTTCAGGAAGGGAGGGCCCGTGAAGTTTCCCAAGTCTCCTGTGGGGTGAAGAGAGACTTCTGTTAAGAGTGCATCTCAGGTCAGCTCCTCCCTCTGCCTGATCCTGCTTCTTTCCCTTCCCTCCAGAGTTGATCCCAATAAACCTCTTGCACACACATCTCAGAGTCTCAGAGTTGGTTTCCCAGGGAACTCAGCCTCAGACAAATAGTCTGCTTATCTGTGCAGTGGGTTGGCTGAAAATTGAGGGCAGTGTCCCTCAGCCTCCACCCCTGTTGCCGAGCAAACCACACTGGCCCAGAGCTGTTCTGATTCTTGAAATCCTGCGTTTGGCAGTGAGCTGAAATAGTACTCGTGACATCTGGATGTCACTTGGTGTGGGACTTCATAAGGAATACTGGCAGTATGCAATACTTTGATATCTCTTGGTGGAAATTCCTTCTTGTTATGCTCAAAGAAAATGAAGACTGGTGTGGCCTACAGAGACCCTAAATTGGTACTCTTTAAACACTGCCCTCGGTGTTGAGGCTGGACATACAGCAGTGAACAAGATAGATCCCACCTGGTCCTCGTGGTGGGAGACAGGCACAGGGGTGTGGTGAGAATAGGGGTGGGACGGTCAGCAGAGGTCAGAGCCTGCAGGACTTTATAAAACAGGTTGGAGGAACTGACCTGGATCCTCAGAGCAATGGAAAAGCATCAGTGGATTTTAGGAGGGGAGTCATCTGACCATATGTGCTTATTACTTCATGAGTTTAATATTTGCGAACTGAATTATGATCGTTTATAATATAGATTAGTACAGTCATGTTGACCAAAAAACATTGAAGCCAGTGCCCCCAAAGTAATCAGAGTGAGGGATTATTCTCCTCAGTGTGTATTCCTTGTGAGAGGCCTGGCTTTAAGGATCTGAGCGGATTTCAGGAATTCCAAGGACAGGAAACAGAGAATGTGGCAGCGGAAGGTAGAGGTACGTAAGCCAGGAGCCCTGGAGCAACTGTTGCTCTGTGTGCATCTGTGTGTGTGTGCGCACGTGTGTGTTTCTTTTTTTCTTTCTGTTTTTTTGTTTTCGTTCTTTCTGACTCTGTGTCTCTGTCTCTCTAATTTCTCTCTCACTGGGTTTCTCTGGGCAAGGCAGGCACTGAAGGCATGTCTATTAAAGAGATTCCCCTGCAGGCAAGTTCCCCAAAGCCCTTCCTAGCCAATAGCATATTCCATCTGGCTTACCAAAAATGCCTGGAATGGGGTAGCAGAGTGGTTGTGAGCTCCAGACTTCACGGGAAAGGACTTTTCTGTCGGAGATTGTTTTAGGACTGAATGGCAAGCATAAATGTTTTTCTTTCTGTTATTTTATTCAGGTCTAAGCTCCCTTAATTAAAAAGTAATTATATTTCCCCCCTGAGTATTTGATCTCAATTCAGCTGATGTGCTGACATCCGTACTCGACAGGAAGGTTTCCCCAAACTCAAATCTGCTGTGGATGCCCCAACCCAAACCCCCCAAGGAGTCACAAGTTTTCTGCAGAAGTTCATTCTCCTTCAGATTGCTGGATTGTGGAGGAGTAACTGAAGGCACATATTGATCTGTTACGAACAGATGAGAGAAAATGACCAGAACAAATAAACTTTGGGGAACCAAAGCAGAGAAATTTGTCTCCTTCAAAATTCCCATGCCATTCAGTTGTTCTGTATTTGCAGAAAATAGCAATAACAACAACAACAACAACAACAACAACTAAGGATACTGACTGATAATACTTGCTAACATTTGGGGTTTGTTTTTGTATGAAGGTATTATTGGAGCTATTGCTTCTCTCTTGATGTTTGTCATGTGTGTTCCCCCCTCCACTCCCCCGCCTCCCCCGCCGCCCCCTGCCCAGCTTCCTTCTATTTGAAGTAAGATGTTGCTTCACTCTGGCAATTTGGATTGCCTAATTGATGTTGCCAAGGAGGAGGCCTCTCTTGGTTACTCTGTCACTCTTCTGCACTTGGAAGTGTCTCTAATCCCTTTAATGATTATCTTCACGGCATGCGAGCACGTCTGATGCTGACAGTGGAATAGTAGCTAAGGACACAGAGTGGAATCTTAGCTGGAATGTTCAGAGCCTGGAGTTACTTGAACAGACTGCTTCCTGATTACGCTGGAATCCTCGGAAATGTCCTATTTCATAGTCATTACTTGAAGTTTACTTAAGCATTAAAAAAATTTTTTTTAACGTTTATTTATTATTGAAAGACAGAGACAGAGCACGAGCATGGGAGGGGCTGAGAGAGGGGAGACACAGAATCTGAAGCGGGCTCCAGGCTCTGAGCTGTCAGCTCAGATGCGGGGCTCAAACTCACAAACCGCGACGAGGTCATGACCTGAGCCAAAGTCGGATGCTTAACCGACTGAGCCACCCAGGCGCCCCATAAAACATTTTTTTTTTTTTACATAAATGAACACCTTCCCAGTGTAATGAGGCTTTGGAAGCTGTGCAGGAGAGAGGAGTTGGGAGAGGTAGCAGGCTCTAGGGTCAGGTCTGTTATGACTAATATGACCGTTAGGGAAGTCCCTGATCTCCCTGGGGGTCCTCTGCCAAAGGTGGTCACTCACCTCCTCTCCACATACCTAATACTCTGGTTGGATGCATTTGGGGGCCTAATCTGAGAAAGTTGTCCTTTCTCTCAAACAGTTCAGTTCTCCTTAGAGAACTAGAGATGACAGGAAAAAACCGTGTCCATGGATTTGGCGATTCTCATTCCTTGACTAGGGGCTAATTGATGTGTTTCTCATTCCAGCCACAGAGAAGTGGTATTCGGCACGGTATCACTTTCCTTTTCACCCAGCAGTTGGATAAAAAAGATGCCTGTGTATGTGGCTGTGAGTGAGTGTTGAGGGAAGGATGGGTTTGAAGGAGTTGAGAAAGAGCAGCTGTACCAGCAAAATGTGGTGACCAGCTTAAGGACCAGGTGGCCATGTCCCCCTCTCTTTGCCCACTCTGCCCACATCAGCTTCTATGCAACAACCGCTACCTTCTGGAATTCCTCCACTGCCCCATTCTTATTTTCTAGGCCTGCCAGGTGGGCGTTACTTACGAAGACTTTTTCCGAATTTCTCATAAGCCTCTGCTGCTTGCAGCCTCACTCTGTACCCAGCAGGCCCTTGGTAAAGACTTGTTGAATGGAAATGCATACAAATTTGTTTCAAACGTTAGCTCTTAGATGTGGCAACTCTTGAAGGAACCCTAAGCATTGGGGCACCTGGGTGGCTCAGTCGGTTAAGCGTCCGATAGTAGCTCAGGTCATGATCTCGTAGTTCATGAATTTGAGCCCCGTGTCAGGCTCTGTGCTGACGGCTCAGAGCCTGGAACCTGCTGCGGATTCTCTGTCTCCCTCTCTGTCTGCCCCTCCCCTGCTTGCACACTGTCTGTCTGTCTCTCTCTCTCTCTCTCTCTCTCTGTCTCAAAAAATAAGGAAACATTAAAAATCTTAAAAAGAAAGGAACTCCAAATATTGACGTCCATGGGGGAAGAAAGGCTCAAGTAAGCAAACAGAGTTCCTGAAGGAGAGCAGTTGTCTTTTGTGCTGCCAGGCCTGCAGACTTATTCCACTCATATTCTTCCGGTGGCTCCAGGCGATGGCACGTTTCCTCACCTCTGCCAAATTTGTAAGGAGCATGTATTAATACTTCTGAATTGCTCATAGATTAAAGGCTTTCACCTCTGTTGTCACTATTCTTCTACAAGCGCCAGAGTTCCTTGCCAGCTCCTAAACCAGGTAACCTCCTAGATTAGTGGTTGGAAGATTCCGACGTGCCTCAACATCACCTGGAGGACTCGTTAAAACACAATTACTGTCTCCCACCCCCAGTTCCCGATTCAGTAGGTCAGGGGAGGAGCCCCAAGAATCTGCTTTCTTCTAAGTTCCCTAGTGGTGCTGATGTCGCTGGTCCTCAGACCTCGCACTGCGAATCTGTGCTGTCGGTAGTCTCCTTGCCTCCTTCATTGGCCTCCAGACTGTATCCATGTGAAGCTAGAATGCTCTGCTAGGAACAAAGTCAGATGGCTTTGTCTCCTCCCAGTACTTCCTCAAGTTCTTGGCTGGCTCACGAGGCCACAAGGGCTGACCAGCCTGGCTTTCCAGCCTCACCCTGCCCCATCTGCATATTCCGTGTCTTTCTACTGTGTCACCTGCCTCTTTCCGGGACCCAGCCCCATACCCAACCGCCCCCGCCCTGGCTCTTTCTAGCCTCCAGTTCTTCACGTGGTTTCTGCTCTGTGCAGGAAGCCTTCTTCTTTTCCCCCGTTTTAGTGCCTGTACCACAGCACTGTCACTTCTTCAGAGAAGCCACACCTGACCATGTGAACAAAGGTCATGTTCCCGCTTGTTCTCTTGCAGAGAAGCTTTTCTTTGTGTCTTTAGCATAATCTTTTATGGTATTCATTTGTGGTTTTGCGTTATGAGTAGCTACATTTCTGCTTGGGCTGGGAACTCCCATGAAAAAAGGGGCATGTGTGTTTCGGTCACCGCTGAATTTCCAGTGAATAGCAGTACCTGGCAGATAAACATTTGTTCAGTGACTGGATAGGTGGATGGATGGATGAGGTTTTGGAATGCTTGGGAGTTGTAGGAAAAACTTAGGGGAACCGGAAAAAGAATTCCTGCCATGGAGCACTTGGCTACATCTGTGTGCGCTGGTTTATCTGTCGATGAACATATCCGAGGTTTATTTTCGAAATTTTTGCTGAAGGACTCAGAATTGCCTGGAGCAGTCAGCACCCCCACCCATTTTGCTTCAAAACATGTGTATCCCTTGAAACTCCTTTCTTCAAGAAAATCTGATTCTGAATTTAATAGAGCCGTGTCTGTGACTCAAGGAACTGGTCCATTTATCTTTGTATCATAGTGCTGTTTATCCACGATCGAGTCAAAGTTTTTGAGAAACCTATTTTTGGCTGAAAATAACAGGATTCTCTCAGAGATAGTTTTGTGCGATTTCAAATGCCTTCCCCTTGGGAGTTGTCCCTTGTCTGTCAGCATGGGCTATTTCTCTGGGGACCTTTTCCTTTCTTAGATTCTTTTCCTTCCTTGCTTGTATCTTTTCTGGCCAATCTTCTCTTCCAAGATGCCTTCCATGGAGCTTAAACAGCATTCCTCTGAGTTCATGGGTCGATCGGATCATTGCGGTTACATGACAAAGCAAATTCTGAACCTGAGTCTCCTGCTTCCTCACCTGCTCTAGGATACCTCACCTCCCGGCCTACACATTGGGTCTCAGTCCACCTCTTGAGTTGCATGGACCCAAGGGTTGACAGAGGAGCAAAGTGACCACACGGGCAAAACTGTCAACTTCAGATACTTACAGAGTCGGCCAACCGTGGCTGGGACTTTGGAGGCAGGAGTTCATGGTCTGTACTCATGGTCCATGCAGACAGGTGGTTCGCAATGATACTTTGTTTTACAGCCAGGACGTTGAGGCGTTTTCAAAGAACTGGGCTTCAGAGATGCATGTTTTCACGTGGCAATAACTTTCTGAATTTGGCATTGAATCAATTCACCCAGGTATGAAAACAGTGTCAGGCACTCCTAGCAAGTAAAACTGAGTTGGGGAGCCAGACAGAGGTTTCATACACCCAGGTTAGGTTGTCTGCTCAGGGTTTTCCTTTTGGAAACAGCATATTTCCTCTTTGGGGAGAACCAGCTCTCACCTCTGTCATTCCTTGTGGTTTAGGAGCTGTTGTTGGAAGACAATTCTGTGTGGCTGGCTTGCATTTTTGCACACCTTCTGTCACCTGGAAGAGAGAGACTGACTGGGTCTCCCTCCAGGTGGTGGGTAGGTTTGTTTTCTGACCAGAATAATGAAGATGAAATTCTTGGATGAAGGATAGGCAGGCTTGCCAACAGCACCCGGTCGTGAACCAGAGCAAGGCAGAATTTGCCAGAGGGGAGTGTGAATGCTGCTGGAGAAGACAGGCATGTGAGGCAGGCTGGACCCTGGGAATGCTCTGGGGCTCCCAAGGCTGCTCCCACACGAGGAAGTTAGGAATTTGGCATTGTAGAGCTGCACATTTACGTAGAATCTAAATCCTTCCCTCGAAGCTGTTCTGTGGCGCTGTGTAGAAACGATGGTCACGTTGAGTTTGGATTATCAATAGTGTGTTATTGATTTTATTACTTGGTGGGCAAGTACTGGGACTTGGGATAGCACAGCGAACCTGTGACTGGTAGGCTCTTTCAGGGCCAGGTGGTGCTTTTGATGGGGAAAATCACCTTTTCTTTTTCTTTTCTTTTATCTTTCTCTGTGTAGACACATATGTCTGCTTATTCATGTGTACAGGCATACACATGTATGTGTGTGCAGGTGGGTACACGTATGTGTCTACGTGCATGTGAGCACATGTATACGTGTGTGCCTGTGTGCGTGTATGTGCACGTGTGCCTGTTTATGTGTGATTTAGGCTTTTATCTTTCTGTTTTGGCATGTAGAATCATACTTATCATCCCAGTGTTTCGTTACTAATTTCATGTAATCCAGAGTGTTCTTATACCAAAGGGACCTTTACCTTTTCAGTAATAATTTCAAGTGGTTGTTGAAGAAGGTACGTAAAGAGGGAGGTAAAGCTTATTGGGCAGAGTTGTAGCAGGGGATGTTAATAGATGCAAAGAGAAAATCAAAGGCAAGAAACAAAAAGGTGAGCAAAGAACCAATTTAAATATTAAACTTTTATGAAATGGACATATGCAAGGTTGTTTCAATTCATTTTCCAGATTTTTTCTGACTTCTCATCATGCAAACCACATGTCTGTCACCTAAACCTGCTCTTACCTGTCCAGCCTTCCTCCCTTGCCCTCTGTGTCCTGCCTCTACTCTTACATGCACACTCTGCCTGAAATAATGCCCCCTTCCCTTCCTGGCTCCCTGGGTCTTACCTCACCATGGCCAGACCCACTCTGGGCCTAATGACACCAACTTTTTTAGGGTTCCTGAACCCAACCCTTCATGAGGGGTGGTCCCGCCCACAACAAGATGAAGGAATTCTCAGACACCAGCAGCATGTCGGAGAATTCATCTCAATCCTGACACTCTCTAGCTGGAGATAGCATCAGATTCCATAGGTTGGGGGTTCAGTTGTAGAAGACTGACCGCTAACCCCCCTTCAGATACCAGTTGCAAGCCCTGGGCTATCACCGGTGCTTTTGTCCAACTAGCAACAGATTGTAGGTTCCAGTGACATCCTCCTTAAGTTCTTTTAATTTGCTAGAGAAGCTCACAGAAGTCAGGGAAACACTTATGTTTACCAGTTTATTAAAAGATGTAATAAAGGATCTGAATCAACAGTCAGATGAAGAAATGCACTGGGTGAGATATGGGGAACTCTGTAGGGTACAGAAACTCTGTACCCACTCAAGACACATCACTTTCCCTGTACCTCTACATATTCACCAACCCAGAAGCTCTCTGAACCTAGTCTTTTTGGGTTTTTATGGAGGCTTCCTTACATATTCATGATTAAGTCATTGGCCATTGGGTGATTCAGTCTCCACCCTCCCTCCCCTTTAGAGGTCAGGAGGTGGGAATGAACATTCCAACTGTGTCATCACATGTTTGGTGCCCCTGACAACCAGCCCCTGCCCTTGGGTGGGGTCCAAAATTCACCTTCATTAATAACAAAACACCCGTGTCACCTTTATGGTTCTGAAAGTTTTCAGGAACTGAATAAAGATCAAATATATGAATCATCATCTGAATGACCAAATATTATTTCTTTTAAATGACTATATTGCAGTCTGGATCTAAATTGTCACCAAATTCATAAATCCTATCATCTTTCCAGCAAGTGCCATTTCTTCCTTTCCCTTTGACCCAAAGGGATAAAGTATGTTGAGTGATGCTTCTCACTTTTTACATGCTCTCTCTCTCTCCTGCCCTCTCTCCCTTTCTTTCTTTCTTTCTTTCTTTCTTTCTTTCTTTCTTTCTTTCTTTCTCCCTCTCTCCCTCTCTTCTACCTTCCCTCCCCTTCCCTCTCTCCCCAAGTTAATTTTAAGATTAGTTTCTTGATATTGGTCCTGGAACATGTCTCCAGTGAAGTGAAGATATACAGAGTATACAGAAGTTGGAGTCTGTCTATTTTTTTAGAGGAATTTTCACTTGAGAGTAAAATTTTAATTGGACGTCTAAACTTCCAGATAAGCTTTTGTTCACCATTTGTCATGAATTTGCAGGGGGAAGGAAAAAAAAATCAATATTCTACAGTACTTCTTTCATCCCAAGGCGGTTGAAAGACTTTAGCTG
The DNA here is from genome assembly GCF_023721935.1 of Panthera uncia. NCBI lineage: Eukaryota > Metazoa > Chordata > Mammalia > Carnivora > Felidae > Panthera > Panthera uncia. The sequence continues at coordinate 141,711,566 of NC_064810.1, forward strand.
CAAAGTGAAGAGATCAGAAGAGAAACAGATTTATAAAAAACACCCCCATCTTAACAATGTCATTTGGAAGAACAGAACCTTTCTGAAGCAATTTCTGATCTCCTTTCCAAAGGCGATCACTTTTAATGGGCGACCACGAAGATGAGAAAAGGTACAAAGAGAAAAATACAGAGTGCAGTTTTCCGTTCTCTGCAGTTTTAGGGAAAGAGATCCCAGCTGTAAATGTAGACAGTTTGCAAACATTTAAGCGGGACCTTCTGCCAAATTTAAATGCCTTTGCGGATCAAGACAAACAGCATCACTCTTTGTTATAATTCCAAGCAGCTGGGAGGTAGCATAGAGCTGAAGTTCCCAAGGCTTGCTTCAAGGGGCCTCTTCCTAGGTGCACATCAGATTTCTCTGTAGTACGGTGATATAGTTGTATCACTTTGTCACCAATTGTGGCTTGATGAATATGTTTAAGAATTTCTCAGTTTCCTGCTGTCTGAATGCTCTGGCATATACCTGCAATGGTTTTATTTTGTTCGATAACTGCTACCAATTCGCTCTATCAAAATCCACTTCTTATTTCTTAAAAAACCACCCCACTTAAAGTTTTTAAGGTCTCAGTGTTATCAACTTAAAACTTTAGTCTTCTGTTTAATACACATTTCTTCATCTTACCCATCTTTCCTCGCTCTAAACTTGTGACTCTGGCTCCCTGGGTGTGGAGGGTTCTGGGTCACGATCTGTTCTCTTACATACTTTTCTCTCTACCTTTTTGTAGTGACCAATTTAATGTTGGGTCAGCGAGGAAGGAGACGGTGTGAAAATGTTGCCTTGCATGTCGGCCCGTGGTGGGGTTGCATGAGTCGTCTTGGTTGAACATACCTATTGACCTAGTTTATGATTAATGGGCTCCTTGAGGATGGCTGGTGACTCCATCAGGCCCTCCCGACAAAGGCTTCCCTCCTATGTGATTCCTTGTGCACGACTCAGCCCTGTCTTCTTGCTGATTCCAAGTTGGGGACATCACGTGATATTGCCTTACCCTATGCCTGCCCAGGTCGTGATACAGTGTACCTGGCATTGGTGATGTTTCCATCTTTGTGGCCTACTGGCAAGTTGAGATCTAACTTGCATGTATCTTGGGAACAAGAAAATTCTCAAGTTTTCCTTTCTTGTACCGTCTATACCCAGTGCTCTTTGCCTGCCTCCAGTGATCCAGGGACTTCCTGTCAAGCTCAGTGATATTGGTGTCCCACTGTGTCATCTCCTCTCTGCTTGAAGCCTCCCTCCCTTCTCCTTGTTGGGGTGAGGAGAAAGCTTCTCTGAGAAATCCTCCTTTCTGTCTGATTTGTGCTCTGTTTCAAACAGCGAGGTAGTATAGGGAGGCATGGGCTGGAGGGGACAAAGGTTAAGGTTGGTTCTGCTGATATTACCTTTCAACAAACCCTATGGGAAAGTGGTTAGTTCTTTGGCCTTAGAATGTCTGACAGGATGTGCATCTTCTCTCAATTACGAGGAAAAATAGCATCATGCTCTTATGCTATAGTTATTGCCTTTGACTAAAAAAGAGAAATAGTGAAAGGGAAAGTGTTGGAAAGAAGTAATGCATGTTTTCCTTATAATTGGCCAGGAAATGGTGACAGAAAACCCATGGATTTGGAATATTGAGACCTTTAATAGGAGGGACCAGTCTTCTTATCCCCAGTGCCCAGGACAGTGCCTGGCACAACTTACTGGGTAAATGTTGAAAGAAGGTTCCAAGTTGCCAAGGAGTTGGAAGGCATTGGTGCGATTCTGATGTGGAAAAGTCTGAGTTGGAGAAAAGTTACCTTGGAAGAAACATATTCCCAGTTTTTCTCCTCTCCTCCTTCTCTTCCAGACCTCCAGTGTTTGTTTCCCTTGCCCTGCCCACATCTAACTGTGCAGTGGGAAAATTGGAATTGTCTTTGAAGTGACCATGAATAGTGGTGACTGTCAATACTGAATAGCTATTTTGAAACCTTGGATTTAGCTCCGTATGGCAAAGTGAGTGTCATTAAGGCCCTCACTTCTGGAACATGATGGACTTAGGGATAAGCGCTGAGAACTAGTGGTTCACGGCTCTTCTGAGGAAGGAAATAAATGTCAAGCAGCACTTACCTGTCAAACTGGGCAAGAGGGGCCTCTGTCCTGGGCCACGCACTTCGGAAGGCCTCAGGTTCAACACACACGGACTGTATGTATTTGGTAAAGAAAACACGGTGCCTCTGTTACTCAGGATTCAGTCCTCAGCGTTGGCAGGTAAACATCAACCCTCATGACTACTAATACTGTTCAGGCCCCAGGGACATGCTTTCCCACATCTCTTGCCCAATATTCTCAAACAAAGGGTGACTGCATCTGAATGCCATGAGCATTTGTGGGTTGTGCTATCAGAAACGGGCGCTGCTTTGGAGTGTGGGGACGATTTGAGTAGCAAAAGCACTTAGCTAAGACAAAAGACTAATTAAATTGTAAAACCTTTCTCTCAGCGTAAGTGCAGTAGTTTATTACATTAGCAAGTATTATTTTTCAATAGTACTGAACATTCATTTTCTTGCTTCCCTTCATGGTTCCGGAGGTACTTGTGAATTAGGGAGCTCTTTGCTCTTTGCAATAGTTGCACGTGGCGAATGAAGCACATTTTGCATTATTAACCAACTACTCATCTCCAAATCACAGGTCCATCAGCGGAACACCCAGATGTGTGCAATAACAATTAAATTCAGTTGTCTCCAATGTTTTGCTGACTTCTACTTGTATGAAAACTGTAACTTCACGTGCACTTAAAATTTTACAGTTATGAAGTATTTCTCAAGGTAGGAGAATAGAACATGTTTTCTTTAATGACTCATTAGCTTTTATACGTAACTTACAGTATTAAGCACAGGGTGTAGGCTTTCTTTAGTATTCTTGCCGCTGCAGTATTAGGGGTGGGCCTAATGTAAATCATCAGGTCATACTAATTGCCTCATAAAAGTTAGCTTCCTTGCTCTTGCCGAACCCGATTGTCTTTCATAGTGGAAGGAGAGATATACCTCTCAAATTTTGGCAACATTTTATGGAGATGGGGTATAAAAGTAGCCTGGCCTTTTCCCATGGAGTTCAAGACCAATTCTGCGTTTAAAAAAAAAAAAAAAAAAAAAAAAGGAATGTGGTCTCTGGAATGTTCTGTTTGTTGGTGAGACTCAGTAACAAAAAGGCCAGATTTGGAGCTTCTTACCATGTATTTAAATACAGTTTCTTTTCCCAACATGGATGTAAGCCTAGTCGGTTAGGCAAAATGCGCATTTTGTCCTACCGTGTAAGGATCCGTTCTGTCTTTAACAACAGCCGTGGCAGCAATAATATTGACGGATGATGCACGAGCACTTTACAGTGCTTGGCGTGCTTCTGTATATTTTACCACCTGTTAATGAGTTAGGGAAGAAAACTGTGGCTTCTGACATTTTGATAAATTTAGTTGCAAAGTTAATGGCAATGTGGAAAGGTTTGCACCTCTATTTATTTTTATATTCTATTAACAAACTAAGCCCAGACATTAATTTCCATCTGGGTTATGCATTTCAGGACGTTTTAAATTTTGTTTTCTTTTCATGGAAATGGAAACATAACTGTAGTCTTTGGAGTATGTTTATGCTGGGATGGTTTATTTTTCATTCTGGCAAATCAATAGCTAACTCTCTGTGGAAAGCATAATTCAGCGATTAGAGTGTTTGACCTTTAATTTTTCAGAAATCTTTGGGGCATTACATTTGTTGTTCGTGATGGTAGGTTTGGGGTCCGTATCCAGCTACATAAAGGGAGACAATGGGAATATAAGCATCAGGCAAGGAGTTGAGAAATCTAGGTTGGGGGCTCTCCTTGACCCTTTCTGAGCCTCATCTCTTCTGTCTGATAGCAGTCATATGCCTCATCTATGTGATATGGCTGGTGTGGAGAACAGACTAGATGATCTATGCGAAAGTACCTTGAAAGCCACTAAGTAGGACAAATAAAATGTATCAAAAGTAAATGATATTATTATAGACCAAGGTGAGCAAATGGTGGCCTGAGAATCAAACCTGGCCCTCCATTTGTTTTTGTAAATAAAGTTTTATCAGATCACAGCCACATTCATTCATCTATGTACTGTTGATGGCTACTTTTGTGCTACAGTGGAAGAATTGAATGGTTGCGACGGCATATGGTCTGGAAAGCCTAAAATACTTGCTATCGTGTTCTTTGCAAAAAGTCTGCTGATTCCTATTTTAGGCCACAGATTGTTTGGTTAGAATTCTCATATGTGAGGAAGATATAAACATCGGATGTCAATTTTTAGGAAGAACTATAATCATCTGCACTTGATGAGGGAAAGTTCTTTAATGAGGAATGGCAGCTGACAAATAAAGAAGTAATGACAGAATTAGAAAATCTCCATTCTTACAGTCCCTGTGAAATAATCGATCCAGACAAGGATCGTTTTTATATAAAGTATTGTTGGGAAAAAGTATAGTCCTATGGAGTAAAAGCATGATGGTACTGCAGATCACTTGCTAATTGTGAAAGGAAAAACATAGCATTTATAAGCATTAAAATAGTGACTACTTTATCCATGTACTCAAACTTATCATCACTAATAGTGAGACAGGTGGATGTGATGTGCCTCCAAACATGACGCAAAATTTTGAAAAATCATTGTCTGTGAAGTGTTTTTGTCAGAAATGTGTAAGGTGAATTTAATCAAGATGTAGACATAATTTCCAGTTTATAGCATATATTGAGAATATAGGAATCATTTAAATGACACCAAAAGGAAACAATTGGACAAGTCCCAAATAAAAAATACAGAGTTTCCTTTAGATTACAAGAGATTAAAAAAAGACCCACAAATATGATGTGGAAACTTGGATTGGGTTCAGTGTGAAAAAAAGAAAGCTATAGGAGATATTATGGGTCAGGTGGGGGAAATTTGAATAGGAGCTGGATTTTGGATATGACTAGAGTATTATGGTTAATTGATATAATCTTGTTAATGTGATGAAGATAATTGTGGTTATGCAATGTATGTTGAAGTTTTTTGTGTCACTTCCAAATTCTTGGGTCAAACACACATGTAAACATGGCAAAATGTTAACAATCCAGATCGATTTGATTGGCATACGAGAGTTCATTATAGTATTCTTCTCACTTTTTAAATTCAGCAAGCAGTTATTATTTGCCTCCTTGGTGGTGTTAAGAGCCCAGGGAACTGGCATCTACTGGAGGGGAGACATGGATTCGTGGACATCTGGTCGATAATGCTGCGCCATCGTGTTTTCTCTGGTGTCCCCTGTCCAGCCCCCCAGGTTAGAGAATTAGAGATACACACTCTCTTTTCATGATTTTTTTCCCTGAGGATGTTCGTTCCTGCTGGTGATTCGTCTTCCAGCCATGGCACCCACCCAAGCAATATTTTTCCCTTATAAAATTTCATCTTACTAGCTGTCATTCATCATTCCAGCCTGTCAAAATCTTTAGAATTTTAATTCAGCCATTCAATCTGCTAGTTATCTTTCCCAGTCTTGTGACATCTAAATGGTCAGTAGTTTGCTTTCCGTGTTTTCATTCAAGTAGATAATGAAGGTCCTGAAAAGTACCCCCTTTCAAGTCTTGTAGTGCATGGTCCCTTCCAGGCTGTAGGGGATCTGCCCCTCCGCTCTCTCTGGGCCCCATGATTCAACCAGTTAAAAACACACTGGGCCAGCTCTCAGAACCCCTGTGAACCACTTCAGATCCTGTTGGCTTCAGAACTTCTTCCAACTTCTGCTCTGACCTCAGTGTGGGCTCTCTTTGGCTCCATACAGGTGACTCTGATTGTGGCTGCGCTCATGAGTGTCCTGAGACATTCCTGTTGACACTGAAGCATGAGATGCCCTGAAGACCACAATCCTGCCCATGCATGGTCAGCTTGGAAATGTGAGGTTTTCTGCCATATGGAGCAAAGCTTTGAAAAGGGAGATTGAAGCCTGAAGATACATTCTTTGCTCTTTCTCCCCCTGGACACCTGAGTAGCATCAGATAAATAAGTGGTAGGTAGGACTTGGTGGCTGTGGCTCTCCCTCTATCGCATTCCTCAGTTTGCTCACTCCTATTTCCCTTGGACCCACGCTTTACTTTCCGGAAAGCCTGGCGAAGATAGGTTCCCACTGTCATGAGTCTACATGACTCTAGTGTGTACCCAGGAATGTGGTAAAGGGCTGCCAGATGCCTTTCTCAATCAAGACCACCGTGGATGGCATCTTCCTGCATTATCCAACCAGCAGTCCTTAGGTGCGTACTCATGAATATCAAGGACACATAGTACATAATGGGATCAGCTAAATGCTAAAATTTAAATTAACTTTTTCACATGCAAATTATACAGAGCCAAAATGCTTTTTAAAACAATATCATGGTAGTAGTATCTTTTCCATTTTGAAAAGCAGCAGATACGTATTTCTTCTTAGTCAGTGGTTCATGATTAATGATATGTGTACAAAGGTGCCGTTTCAAGTTCTTCATGCTTCTGCTATTGATTGCTTTACTCTTTTTTACACATCCTTTTATTCGTTTTTGTTTTGTTTTTTGTTTTTTTCTGTCATCTTACCCATTTCTAGAAGTTGGGGTTCCCAGAATGGCTCAGTCGGTTAAATGTCCGACTCTTGATTTCAGCTCAGGTCATTATCTCATGGTTCGTGGGTTTGAGCCCCATGTCGGGCTCTGTGCTGACAGTGTGGAGCCTGCTTGGGATTCTCTATTTCCCTCTCTCTGGCCCTCCCCTGTTTGTGCATGTGCATGCTTTCTGTCTCTCTCCTCTCTCAAATAAGTAAACATTAAAAAAAAAATTTCTAGAAGTCAAAGAATGTGATGAATGGACTTAAATGTTTTTGGTTATAAATTAATTTAAAATATCATTACTTTTAATATACACATGGGTAAACCATTCATATGATAGTAGTTTAACATAATAAACCGTAGACTTTCAAGTCAGTAATGGCTCATTGCGAGGTAGTGTCGAGTAGTGGTTATGAACGCACTTTTAAATTAAGATTTTCTGAGTTCACATTCTTTCTCTGCCAATTAAATGACTTTCCCTCTGGAAACTTACTGTATTTAACCTCTCTGTGCCTCAGTTTACTCATCTGTATAATTAGCATATTATCAGTACTTATTTCACAGGGTTATTATGAAGATTAAGTGAGTTAAAATATAGAAAACAATTATGAAGGTACCTGACAATTAGTAAGTGCTCATTAAATGTGAATTGCTGTTATTATGATTATTAATTATTATTAAATTTATTATTACTACTACTGCCACTATGATTTTTTCTTTTCTAGAGGTCTTTTTCTCTTTTGCCATACTTTATAAGAGGATAGCTATAAATATGATATAAGCAAAAATTGTCTCCTGAGTAGCTAAGATAAGTGTCATAAAATTATAGGACTAAATACAAGCTCCTTACTTAGATCTTCATTCAGAGCTTATTTGCTCTTATGCTACATTCAGTGCTAACAGATTTTTGATCTCTTTTTCTGGATCACAAATAATTGGAAGCGTCTTATTAGAAAGCTGGGGAATGGGGTTGTTGCCGAGGCATAATGAGAGAAAGCTTTGCTGTAGTGACAATTAACCTCGTAAAACAGGAGACCATACATTAGAAAGTCGTAAGAACCCTAAGGAATGATGGCTGTGAATATTAATTCACCTAACAAATATTTATTGAGCACTGACTTTGTGCCCGGCATTGTTCTAGACCAAGAGAATACAAAAGTGTACGTGACTCACAAGGTCCTGACCCTCAGAAGATTGTATTCCATGGTTGGGTGGGGTGAGGGGGCGAGTAAATACATTAGAACAAGGCAGTTCCAGAGCATGGGAAGTTCTAAGAAAACTTGGGAAAATGGGAAGTTCTACTACAGGGTCATGTGGTAGAGAGCAACTGAGGTGGGAGAAGGCATGATTTAGTAGTGAAGGACGGAGGTGAGACCTGAAGGATGCAAAGAAAATAGCCTTGTCAACAGCTGGGGAACAATTATTCCATGTAGAGGAAAAAGCAAGTGTGAGGCCATGAAGTGTGAATGAGTTCAGTGCATTCAAGCTATGGCAGGAAGACCAGAGAAGCTGGGATGTCGGTAGCCCAAGCAGGGGTGAGGGGTGGGGGTGGGTGATGCAGAATGTGAAGTGAAAATGAAGACTTAGGAAGGGCTAGCCCACAGGTCTTAAAGTTGGTGATGAGGATATGGAACTTTATTAAAAGAGCGGGAGAATCCTGTGCAAGTTTGTAAGAAGGAGAGTGATATGATCTATGTTATAATAGGTATGTACAAAATATGCTATGTATATATGTATATATATGGAGATTGTCATTGCTAAATATAGAAAGTATTGGAAGGGGCAAGACTGAAAACAGATCCATTAGGAGGCTACTGCAGCAGTGGAGTTGAGAGACAGTGGTGGTTTGAACTAAGATGCTGATAGTAGAAGGAGAAAGAAGTGCTTATGTTTGAGATTGATTTTAGAGGTTGAGTTGAGAAAATTCTTGAAGAAGTGGAAGGAGCCATTGGGGGTGGCGGGGGGTAAGCAGAAGGGAGGAATCAGAATCAGGGCTGACTACTTACTGTTCCTTGTCAGTGACTGGGACGGTGGTCCTACCTCTTCTGCGATGAGAAAGAATGAAGAATGGGCTAAAAGGGAAGGAGTCAAGAATGCCCTTTGGCCATGTTTGGTTTGGAAGTTAACGGCCATATAGAAGAGTGAGGAAGGGGGGCGCCTGGGTGGCTCAGCTCGTTGAGCGTCCGACTTCGGCTCAGGTCATGGTCTTGCAGCTCGTGGGTTCGAGCCCCGTGTCGGGCTCTGTGCTGGCAGCTCAGAGCCTGGAGCCTTCTTCGAATTCTGTGTCTCCCTCTCTCTCTGCTCCTCCCCGGCTCATACTCTGTCTCTCTCTCCTTCAAAAATAAATAAAAACATTAAAAAAAAAAAAAAAAGAAGAGTGAGGAAGGCACTTGGCTCTGCTCTGCAGTTCTATGGAAAGAAAATGAAGGACAGATGACTTACATATCTAAAGAGTATCTGAGGATTGATATATGGGAGAGCACAGGAATTTAATGAGGCTTTAAGCTTTTTGAGATAAATATTGGTGAGAGTTGATACAGGAGTGTGAATGTTGAAACCATCAACTACCTAGTTAGGCAAAAGTTGATTTTAGTATATTTATAAAGGCCTATTAAAGGTCTCCCTGAGTGATGTAGGCTTGTTTTATTAAGAAGACAGGGGGAAAAACCATTTTTTTTTTTTATAGGAACACCTCTCCACTCTAGGCTGTCTGATATTTACTAAAATTGTCTTTTAAAACTTCCCAAAAGCTCCTAGACAAGCTGTCTCTTACTTGTGCCTCCCTGTTTTCCTATCTGAAGAATAGAGGCAAGTGAACTCAACAATCTTGTAGGTGTACCAGACATTAAGTTTTTTTTCTAGATGTTTGGGTCTAACTAAGGGCTCCATTTAGTTAAAGCAATCACTCTTTTTTTTTTTTTTTTTTTAAGGTTTTTATTTTTGAGTGATCTCTACACCCAATGTGTGGCTCGAACTTACAACCCTGAGATCAAATGTCATGTGCCAGCCGGGCTCCCACAGCAACCATTCTTAAGAGGGGTTCAGAATGGCTCAAATGTTTAAACAATGGGAAAGCTCTGAGTTTTATTATGTGTGCTTAGCATGGTGGGTAAAGGCTAGAATACCAGGGTCATCTGGCCTCGGCCCAGGCAGAGTGAGTGCCATGTTGGGGTGGGGAGTGTAGAGATACATCTCTCAGCGTGGCTATGGCAGGTGTGGCCTCCTTAGATGTGTTAATAATTGGCAAAACTGCCCCAGAATGTTCTCAATCTGTGAAATCTTTGCTTCTGAAGGGAATTTTGTCTTGTTTTTGTTTTTAAATTTAAATGTTATGTGATATCAGCTTCTTAACAAGCAAACTGCCTTCCCTCCCCGAAACCACCCTTGTAGGACTACCCACTGATTTATTTTGCTGGTGAGAGCAGTGAGTTTATTTCCTTTCACTATGTGTGGGATGGCTTCATGGCGGTTATGTTCAAGCCCCTTGGTGGGAGAGCCTGCTGAATTTGTAAAGGTGTCATTATTTACTCTTTTAATATTCTCAAACAGTGGCAGTTGTGTTGCTTATTTGAAATAAAGGCGCTGAAATTCGGGACCAAGAGAGGTTTCTGTAAGGATAGCAGCAGCAGGCAGTATTTGCTGTTTTCAGCCTCAATTTCTTCTTGACCACTCGCATCATGTGTTAACTGTTTACCAAGTGGTGACTCTTTCTATCAGATGGGGCACATTGCCTCTTGTGCTGATCGTTGAAAACTCCTTGAACTGGTCCTGTCAGAAATGAAGGGAAGAAAGTAGTTTGCATGATTAAAATAAATTGCAAGATCTTGGATCAAGTCCCTGAAGATTGGAGAAGAGAAGATGAGCTGAAGTCTATCTTCTGCGGTCAAGAGATGACAAATTTCCTTCTGCAACTAGATTGTTGAGCTGGGGATTTGTGGCCCATTAACAAAAAATATCAAAGACTGAGGGCAAACTTGATTTGGGGAAAACTCATAGACTGATATTTCCCTGGAGACTTTTCCAAGGAAGATGGAGATGATAGGCCTATTGGAAGGGGCCTACTCATTTTCTCAACCCTGTTCACTCATCTTCCATTCTTTGTGTCTCCCCTCCCACCAAGGGAGGTTGTTTTTGTCTTCAAATAAAATAAATGCTAAATCCCTCACGTCTAGTGTTTGTATCTTGCATGCATTTAGCTGGAGGGAGACAGTGTATCTGGGTTTTTATACTGTCTTTACCTCTCAGAAGTATGGGCCTCTCTTAAGTTTCTTCGTGCAAAGTGTAGACAGTGACTTCTGCCTCAGCGTGAAAGCTAAATATGAATAGGAGGCATCACATACTGAAAAGTGCATGGGCTTTTGAGGTAAAACCGACATGGTTTGCATCCTGGTTTTGTCTATTCTTGGCTTTGTGATTCACGACAAATTGATTTTGCCTCTCTGGGCTTTGGTTTCCCTATAGGTGTAATTGAGATAATGCCTGTGTCGTAGGTGGTTGTAAGTGAAATATGGAAAATAATTAGCACAGTGCATAGCCTCTAAAACATGCTCAATAGGCAATAAGTGCTATCACTGCAGTTTTTGTATTTATCCCCTGGGGCCTGACTCTCAAACAGCTTATGGTATGTCAAAATTCAGTATAAATTAGCCTGGTCTTGAGCTTGTCTAGACAAGGGTGTATAGTCAGCACCTCATCATATCCTGGTCTCATAATAAAGTTTCATAGCATCATCCCCAAAGGCAACATTGCAGCAAGCCCAAGAATGTGTAGCCATGAGGTTTGCCTCTCATGCAGAACCCAGCAAGCACCAGAGACTCCTGCTGTAAGGGTATCTTGCTGGAGTTTGGCTGCCAGTTCTCAGAGAAAGATCATGATTCAAAGGAGTCTCAGTGTCAGGACCACCCAGGCCAATGTCAACTGAATATCAGCCTTGAGTGTTATTGTAGTCCATCTTTCATCTATAGGGAGGTGGTTATAGATGGTCCACGGTATGGGCTTTGAGGTCCTGGAGTTGTCACATCGTGGAGGTAAGGGATGTGGTCTTACCAGCTGGTACTTGGCTGTGCCTGGTTTCCCATCAGAGTAGCATCTACCCACAAGAGGTCTTGAGAGCTCATTGATGTTGCATAAAATAAGGGTTCAGTAGACAAAAAATTGGGGAAATGATAGGAATATATTTTGGAGTATAGAGATAGATTTAAGGATTAGCTCTAGATCGCCTGTCTAACATCCTGTTTAGTGTGGTAGTAAGATCAGAATGTTTTATTAAACTCCTCCTGCCGGATGCCTAGCACTGTGCTTGGCACTTTATAAATATTATGTTTATTCCTCCCCAAACCCTTCAGAGTCCTTGGTTGTACTTCAGTGCTGCAGGTGAACACAACCCTGAAGCTCAGGAACATGGATCATCATGGCCACAAAACTAGGGGAAAGATCTAGCCTTCATTTAACCCAAATCATTGGCAATGCCAGGTCCAGGCTTCTGTATTCTTGGGGTGATGCATATTACATTCTCAGGGCAGAAAAGGCACTGTCTAGAATGATACTTTGAAAACCGTAGCTCCGTTGGGTTGATCTGAGGAATGGTGTGCTGGTGGTTTTGCCTAGGGAAGAAGTAACTTTGTATGATCCACTTATCTGTCAATCACAAGAAGAGGAAAGAGGAGAGAGATGATATTTAATATTAGTAAATGGTAGGGCATGGATACCGAAAAGTCTTAATAATCCAGGGCTTAAATCTGAAGCAGGGTCCTAGGGGCCACCCGATATGGCAGCTGTGAACATTTTAGATGCTGAATCAAGAGGAGATACAGAAAGTTCTGAAAGAGACACCAAGGGCAGTCGGGGTGGGGGACACCTGGAGGGGTTCAGGTACAGCCACCATTTTCCAAGCAGTTCAGTAGTTTGGTTTTATCTTCGTTTTTCTACGTACTTTGGTATGCCAATACAGTTGCTTACTAGCTGAGCATCAGCCTTGTCAGAAGGGCTAAAGCTGGTTGGAGGCACCAGAATGCTTCCTAACTTCCAGGTGATGGGTTGCACGTCTGTGTGTATTACTATAAAACCTTGTTTGCTTTTTAGTGGAAGGGGCAGGGAGACAAGTGGCTCGGCACAGAGAATCTTTTGTCTGCCTCAGCCGTTTTCTTGTCTCAAAGCCAATATTGGTAGAAGCAGTCCTTTGTTTTTTCAGCATTGTTTACTTTCCAATATTTATATGGAGTTATCTATCATGCCCTACCTTGGAGCACTGTTTTATAAAGGATAAGCAAGTTTAGTTCCTTCAGTCTCTCCTAAATTTTAAGTATGAGAAAAATTCTCAGTGTTCTTTTTTCTTCTACAGCGGTTGAGTTTAGAGCCAACCAACTCCTCAGCCTTTCTAATTGTCTTCCCCATGACTGATTGTTCTTCCAGATTCATAATTTTACGGAAAATGTTCTGCAAAACACATTGATTTTTATTTAAATTCAACAATGCCCCAGTGTCCTAGATGATATTAACTTAAACGCTTGGTTGATTTAAAATGCAGGAGGTGCCGGACTTGTTTGATTTGCTTCCCAGATCCTGCTTTTGTCCCGGCTCCTTGTCTAACATGAGCGAGGCTGTAGGGACCACTCATCCATTATGTTGCTTTCTCTCATCCACATTTCTGGTGTGTTCTGGGAAATAGAATAACTTTCTCACTGAAGCTTTCCCCAACCCTCAGCTTCTGGATTTTATTGTCTCCCGTCTCCTTTTCCAATCCAACAGGAAGCTCATCATTTGGCAATTTCCTCTGACACATTGTGGTTCTGGAAGGTGACCCTGGATTAATCCCCACTAATCCTATCAGCAGGGACCTTAGGACCAGCCTGTCTCCCATTATGACCCATTCTTCATTTGAGCCAAATCCTATGAGGGAACTGGACTGAGGCAGCCAGGACCACCCAGGGAGCATACAGGGTGGTATCAGACAGGCAGGCATCTGGTGCCCATTCAGTTTCAGTAGACGCCCGGATTTTCTGTTGGCACTTAGGCCGCAGGCTGCTAGACCCAGAGGTGCCTCACTTGGTGACTTGATTTTCAAAACCAGACCCGAGAAACTGGTTAGGCTGTCACGTCTGACTCAAAAGCAGTGGGGCACAGTATCTTGTATTTGTAAGGCACTCATGCTTATTTGCCAACGTTAGTTGATAATGGTTTTATGCCTTGAATGTACAAGTGGAGAGATCTTACTGAATGCCGTTTCTAAGCCAGCTAATGCTATTTGTTATTTAGAAAACACAGTGGTATGAATAAGGACATGAGTGTATTTGCTATCACACTTCTCTAAAGGTGGAAGAAGGCCTTGGTATAGAAGGCAATAGAGAAGGAGCCAAGAGTTGTGGGGCTTCACAGAGCTGGAGAGCACTGAGTCACCGGACTTCTTTGTACTGAGGTCTCATGCTACATGTGATGGGTCATTCTCTGGTTAACATCATATGAGGATCTGAGTAAAGCTGAGATGTCTCTTGCCTTTTTAGGCGAAACTGTGAGTCTAGAGGAGATGGTAATGCTGAAGAGCAATAATGCGAAATGATGGCAGGGAGATGAATACTGGCAGAGAGGACAAGCAGGAAGCAGCAGTTCTTAGGGTACTTTTTTCCAGGTGGGAGTCATGGGCTTGGTGATCCCCACGCAGATGGGCAAGATAGGGCCAGAAGAGAAGGGGACAGTATTTGAAAATCTAGGCGTAAGGGATATCTGAGAAAGAAGAGGAATGGACTTACATAATGTCGAGCTGAGGAAAAGTAGATGATAAAGGGGCCTCTAAGAGGATGTTGTCTCATTCTTTCTGCTCAAGTATCAGGAAGAGAAAACAGAGGCCAGATGGAGAGGGCCACCCAAGGAGACTCTTGCGGTGCAGGAAAGGGTTCCTAGAGTTACTCAAAGAGCTGTTTAGGGCAAGGTTCAACCAGCAATTCAGGACTGGGTTCAAAAGGAGTTGACTGCCGCCCTTAAGAAGCATTGTGTCTTGATTACAGTCCCTGGGGCTGGTCGGAAAGAAACTTTTTTTTTTTTTTTTTTGCATTGACTAAGGTGCCAGAGGTGATGTCAGGCTTGGGATGAGAATAACCACAGACTTGTTTTGGAAGGAGGCATTTGTAGGAAAAAATGAGAACTACTTCTTAATATATATGGAAAGGCTATTAAATAAGTGGAAGTTCCAGTCTGTTTTTCCCTCTCAGACACACTAGGCACGGGGTTTCCAGGGCATAGTCATCTTTTATGTAGCTTCCTCTCTCTCTAGCCAGAGTGGGTTGTTTTCAGTCTCATTCCCTCAGCTGTGGGTTCCTCTGTCCCAGGATCTCCACCAGTCACCTTCTCCTCTGGGTCTGGCCACTGTTCACTTTTAGGTGATACCCCAGTGCCCTGGCCACGCCTGAATGGTCAGCTTGACCCAGTCCTGCATAAATCATGTACTTTGTATAATGATAAAGAAGAAACTCTTTGAAACTATAAAATACTACTTAAAAATAAAATGTAGGGGCGCACTCAGTCGGTAGAGTGTGTGACTCTTGAACTCGGGGTTGTGAGTTCGAGCCCCACGTCGGGTGTAGAGATTACTTAAAGAAAAATACAACCTTTAACATAAAAATAAAATCTAATGGATTTTTTAAAGCTACTCAAAATTAACTGGACACAAAGGCACTTACTTTGTCTTTACTCCATGATTCTTTCCCTAATTCTGGTTTCTTTATCACCATAGTATATCTGTGAGATTTCAAGTCACCCACTTGAGAGCAATTTTTGATTCATTATTTGTTTTAAGGGACTGCCTGTAACCCCGTCTTATGTACCTCAGCTGCTGATGTGTCACACAAGGACACTGGAGTTAGGTGGCTAGGGTCAAGGTCTGTCCTACTAGCTATGTAACTTTGGCCAAACGTTTTCTACTTCCCCATATGTATTTTTTTGTCTTTTGTAAAATGAAGATAATAACAGAACCTTTATCATAGGGTTGTTGGAAAGATTTAAGAGGCAGAAAATATCTGGTCCAAATAAATGTTGTCTTTGTTAGCTGTTGTTTTTATCAATATCAGATTCATACAATTCCATTAGGACTCACTTTTTGTGGTGTAGGAGGAGCTTCATGTTCCTCTGTGCCAGGATCTCCACCAGTCAACTTCTCCGCTTCGTGAGCATCATGAACTGAATACTGAGACAGACCTGTGTTTGAAGACTAACCGTGAACAAGCTACTCCACTCTTCTGAGTTTATGCTACTTACCCATAGCAACGTTGGGGATTTAAAAATGGATCGTGTATGTAAATATGCGGATAATCTGTATGTGAAACGTATACTGCCTGTATGTGGGTAGTATATGTAAAATGTAGCAGAGTGCCTGGCTAGATGTTGCTTTCCCATCAACAGTAGCCACTATCATCGTCATTATTATTGTATACAAACAAATGCTTGGGATCACACATGGATAAGAAGCATCATTGAGATTCAAGGGCCAATGTTTCCTGTCCCCAAATTCGTCTTGTTTCGAGTTTCTATTGCTGTTGCCTCAGACTTCTTGTCCGTCAGCCTAGTGCCTTCTCTGAAATTTTTAATCTTAACCTTTCTGGTCTCATCCGCTCGCCTGAATATTGAGACTTCTTGTTGTGGCCCTGCCAGTCAGTCGTGGGTCTGAACAGCAAACACCTAGCTGGGTTGAACTCCTGGCTGTAGCACTTACTATGAGCATGTGACTTAACTTGTCTGAGCCTCAACCATCTTTCAAGTGGTCATGGTAATAACTATCTCGTTGAATTATTGTGAGACCTTAAAAAATAGTACGTAAGTGTTTTCACCATTTAGAAAGTGCTCTGTCTGACATCGGTTTCCCCGGAAACAGACCCTAAGGTGGAGCGTTACATGCAAAAGATGTTTTAGGGCAGTGGTCTCCGGAACCACATTTGTAAGGAAGAGAAGGCAGCAGGATTTGGTAGACGGAGAAGTTGAACTGGAATGCAGTTGCAGCTGAAGCCTCAACCAAACCCAAGGGGAGACTGAAATCAGGATGATCC
Source organism: Panthera uncia (assembly GCF_023721935.1). Lineage (NCBI taxonomy): Eukaryota > Metazoa > Chordata > Mammalia > Carnivora > Felidae > Panthera > Panthera uncia. Next base: position 141,728,218 of record NC_064810.1, read on the forward strand.
GTCAGAATTATCAACTGTTATCAGAGTTAACGCTGTTATTGTGTCAGCCAGTCATTAGGTGGGGGCTCCCTAGGGGAGGCAGTGTTACCTTGGGTGTGCGGGTTCCCTTTGACCTTGGGCAGCTGCTGGAGAGGGATAGAGCTGGGAGCTACCCAGGAGGTGGCACTTCTGATTGCTGAGGAGTTGAGTGCGTCAGTCCTGAAGGGACATGGCCACACCCCACGATATCCACTGCTTGCTTAGTATTTGGGATTGCTTCTGTTCTACTCTTGGGCATCCATTTTTCTTTCTCTTTTCATACCACTAGGTTTCACTCGATTAGCTTTTCTTTCTAGAGACCCCAAATTTCAGTATTGCTTTTTTAGAAAATCGATGTCTGTCACTGTATAGGTTATCATTAATTGTTTGCAACTTTTTGGGGGAGGGTGTGTGCAGATCAGGGCAACCAGGTATTCCTCTCATTGTCCAATGAATATAAACCTAGAGAAGAAGCGGTATCTTTCCTTTTCAATTTAAGGGCCACTTATAATCATTTGTCAGTGTTGCGTCTACTCAGAGTGCTGTGATGTAAAGGAAAATAGGAAGCTGTGTCTGTTTAGGTAGAAAGAATGCTGTGATCAGTTCGGGATGTCTGCCATCAGAGTGGGTGAGGACATAGGGAGTGCTCATGCTCCATGTTTGCCATCCCAGCATTCAGCCTTGTCTTCCCTTTCAATGTTGGATGTTAGAATGCTTTGGACTTTCCTTAGCCTTCCTGGGTAAATTGCTGTACCAACGCTTACATCTAATTAGCCCTTTTAAGTATAATTAAGCCATATGCCTAGAATTGTTTCTCAGGTCACCTTAATCACTTTATCTACAACTTCATCTCCAGGAAACCTTCCATTAAATAATTGTAAGAGTTTGTTAGAAGAGTTGGTTACTTTCACGAACACTTGTTTATTTGCCTTCCCATTAAAATCTGGACTCACCTTTTGTGAATACATTACGTTCATGATTGTTTGTTTTATGGGTTTGTGTAGTGCCCCCCCCCCCCCAAGGAGCACTCTTTCTCTGTCATCCTTGCTGTCTCAGATCGTGTAAGCTCCCAGAAGGCAAATACCATGTCTTTTTAAATTGCATTGTACAGTACTATGCACAAATGAGCAATTAATTCTCAAAACACTGACAGTGGGAGAAGGCACAAAGGAACCGATGATATCTTGAACGATTTAAGTGATGTCTTTAATGTATTGGTAATCCCAATTTTTTTTCTAATAAAATCTGTCAGAAAAAAATGAGATGATGTTCACAGTATATTGAGTTTCTCTGAACTAAATCCCTGGTTAAATTAAAATTATTAAAAAATCAGTCATAGATGTTTCTGTCTCTGCCCACAAACGGTTATTGTCGGACACCTCTCCCATACTCTTTAAATTGTCCTTATGAAGTTAACAGGCTGAAGAATAACAGTGGTGGCAATGGGAAAGTCAAGGACCCATACTTGACATGGGTCAGTGGTTGGCAAATTTCTTCTGTAAAGAGCCAGATGGTAAAATATATATTTTCAGCACTGTGGGCCATATGGTCTCTGTCACAACTACTCAATTCTGCTGTTGTAGCAAGGAAGTAGCCATAGATACTATGTAAATAAATAATTGTAGCGGCATCCCAATAACACTTTATTTACAGAAACTGGAGCAGATTTGGCTTGTGGGCTGTGGTTTGCTAATACTTGATCTAGGTGATAGGACTGAATTCCACTGGCTACTCATGAACTGATTCAGAAATGACGGTACTAAATTGACAAAGGCAAGAGAGACACAGTTTCAAAGTGAAGAATGTGAAAATCATTTTAATAGCTTATACTTACTCATTTGTTTCCTAGTTTGGTTACTTCTGGGCATAGTGCACAGGAATTTACCCCAGACACAGACATAGGTGCAATTCCTAATTCCAAGTGTCCTAGGCACTTCCATTTTTAAGATCCTGGCCACCATGTGGTTTCAATGTGGGCTCCTTGCGTATTAACTCCCAGATTTGGAGAATCCACTAAATATCTCTGCATCTAATCTTTTATTTCTTTCCTGTACTGAACTAGATTGTGCAATATTCCCTAGTGACCTAATAGGATTATTGTAATGGCCAAGTGAAATACTATTCAGGAATATTACATTTCTATTAAAAAATCAAGGAATATTGTATTTGGTCAACCCACTCTTTCTCTCAAGCTGAGCATAGTACTTGGTTGTTTTTTTTTTTTTTTCCCCTGGGCATGTGTGTGTATGTGGGAGAGTGGGGAGAAAGAAGGAGAGATGTATAGAATAATAGCCTTGAGTACCTCCTTCAGACATTTAATGCATTATCTTTAATGCCCACCACAAATTTGCATGGCAGGTACTGTAACTACCATTTGCAGATGTAGAAACTGAGTCCTAAATAGATTAAATAATAATAGTCCTCTATTATTATATGAAATCATGAGATGGGTTCTATACTTAGGCATTAGAATGTCCATCCTTCCCTTAAACTCTAGGTTAATTTATTACTGTCTTTCAAGCCCAATTTTTTTTTGAAGAAAGGAAAAGGAGCAGATGCCTCATCTAAACTCTATGGATACAATCTGCGCATGGTGCTGTGTTTAGCTTTATGGTTTCTTTTCTGTCTGAACCAGAAGAGTACCACGTTCTCTGTGGGGGTGCAATCAGCATTAATTTTATGAGTATAACAGGACTCCCAGTTTGCAGTCACTGTGTTGTCAATGGCACCACTGGAGTTCATTGCGTATCAAAGTAGATTGGATTGAGGGTCTGGTGTTTTCTGGCTCTGAGCAGTGAAGGACCATTGTCTTCATTGACTGCTCCTGCTGCTCTTAAAAGGTTTGAGCAAGAGAACCCAGAACAGTACTCTGACTCTTCCTTTCCACCGTAGGCCTGATGGATCTTCTTGGGGTACTTCCGTCATGAATCCTTTTTTAGTGAGTTATTTGACTTTTACAGATAATCAGATTTAGTTTGTGCCTCTGATGAGAATATAGACAGTGGGTCCTAGACTAGTAATTTCTCATCTGTCATATGTATAACCAGCATCCACAAGCAATGAAGAAACAACCCACCTGGTATAGGGCATGTGGATACATTGGACCTTGTTAGAAGAGCCTTTCAAGTGTCACTTTGGGTTGCTGTGTTCTAGGCATTAATGCTTAGAATATAATGGTAAATCAATAGCCCAAGTCTCAGTGAGAAAATACAGACAATTAAGTAAAGGAAATGCAGGTTCCTTAGGCTCTCTTACAAAGAGACTTCAGGCCAGATTTTAAGACCAGGTAAGAATTCCTGGAGGAGGTGATGCTCAAAGGTGAGGAAGGATATGGCACCTCAGTACCACCTCCAGGTAGTTAATATGTTCTCTTTAATTCTCACCAAAACCTTATATGGTGGGGGCTAGTAAATCTACCATTTTGCAGTTGAGGTTCCTACAGGTTAAGCAACTTTTGAAGTCACACAAGGAGAATTGCAAAACTGGAATTGGGCTGGGGAAAAAAACTCTAAGGCTGCAGTGGCTAATTTGTTGTCCCTTAGCCACATATGGTTATATAAGTTTAAATTTAAAAAAAAGTCAAAATCTTCAGTCATTCTAACCACATTTCGAGTGTTTAACATCTTGGAGAGTGATGTCAGCAAGATGATGGAGTTGGGAGTTTCCACTGCCCTTCCACTCACAGAGACATCCATTTGAATAGCCATCCGCACTTAAATAAAGCTTCACAAGGGCTGAGGACTCCATGTGAAAGATTATAGTAGCTGGGTGGGGCACAGAACTGAGAAAAGGCTCCTTGAAGAGGGTAGGAAGGACAGTTTTACCTTACTCATGCCATCCTTCCTGGGCAGTGCAGTGCAGAGCAGAGAGTGATGCCCTCTGCACAGAGGAGGGAGCATGAGATGAACACCTGACTGTGCTCCTGCCCCAGTGAACTCTGGCTGCAGGCTGCCCCCTGCTGCCCCAGATGGCTAGTGGCTACCATATTGGATAGTGCAGATTAAAGAACATTTCCTTCATCATAGAAAGTTTATTGGGCAACACTGTCCTAGAAAATATTTAAAGGAGTTCGAGAAGATCTTTATTGGGCCAGCCACAGGGGCAGTAGCATTTGGGTACCTAGAATATCAGAACCAGAGGCAGACTCCGTTTCTGTGCCAGTAGCTCTGTTCTACCCATATTCATCACAAGGTAGATAGTGAAAGATTCAGAGGGAGGCTTTCACTCAGTCTGCTCTGCTACCGATGCATGGAGAGGAGGAGAAGAATTATTCTGATGGTCATACAGTTAGTAATTTCAGGGCTCTATGGGCATTTCTATGCAGGATCTATCCACGGGAGAGTGCAGGTGTTGACTTGGCCTTGGGGGACCATGGGCTGTTTAGGCAAAGTGAAGTGCTGCTGTTTCACATGTGATCTGAATCTGGGGGTTATACAGAGAGAGAGTACATGATAAATTCGTCAAACGTGGCAAATTAGAACAAATGGTTGTTCCCGTTTTACAAGAATGTTCAAGTGATATCTAAGCATCCATTTATAGATAAACTAGTAATATGCTAATAAGGAGTCATCCTTTTCTGTCTTCATTTCTCTTAGTGGAAGTTTACTTTTGCATAGTGATCTCAACTTTGCAAAGCTACTTTAAAACTATAAAATCCTGCCATCTTCCAAATTATCATTGAAGGAAGGATGGGCAAGAATTGTGATCTGTAGTGGACAGATGAGGGATATAGGGTGCCTGGAGTCTTATCTTCCTCTCCAAAGCAGGTGAACTAGAGTTAATTGCACATCTGTTGTCTCCTAATCTTCGGGAATTTCTAACAAGCCATAAAAGGAAGGTAACCTCGCTTATTTAAGGAAAACACATCTGATTACTACTCCCCCCTGCCCTTTTGCTTAGAAGGTCCATCCACAGAAAAATTCATATTAATGAGATTTTACTGCTTTCACAAAAGCATTTCTATCCATGAAGGATTCAAGAGAATCCAGCAGACAATTTTGCCCTCATTTAGTGACTACACATCAATTTTTGTCTCAATATTGAGGTAGTAGGAGACAGTGATGCTTGCTGTTCAATCACTTATTAGAGACTAAGTACAAAACAAGTACTTACTAAGTGTAGGTACCTAAAACCTTAATTTGCTTATTAGCAGGAAACACACAAAGTTTCTGTCTCTGTTTCAGGCTGTTAAGGTGAAATGGTGTTGTTATTGATGGTCTGTGTAACAATTTCAGCGTGACACACACCAACAAACACACATCGAGTGAATGGTCTTGCTCTAGTCCTCAAATAGAGATCAATGACTATTTTATTTGTTCAACCCTGCCTCTCGTCCGTGGCTGTGGCCTCCATCATGAGGTAGCTGGAATGATTAATGATGTGTTGGTGATATTAAAGCCTTGTGTTTTGGTACTCTAATTATAGAAGCAGATTGGAGCCAAGCTTTAGAGTGGGGTTGAGATTGAAAGATATTTAAAAAGCAGGTGATTGGTCCAACCCTTCTACTTCTTTCAATTTAACCATAAATCAATTGTGAATGATTTTTCCACTGTAATTTTTCATAGGTTTTGAACTTGGGTAATGAGCATCCCTGACCTGGAGTGAAACTGTGATTTTCCTAGATCTTGTTGGAAAGAAGATGAAGATTTATGAAGGGGCTTAGAGGGAAATATATTGCATTTCTCCATATCCTCTCCTTGTTCCCCCCCCTCCTTTCCTGTACTTCAACCCTGATAAGTCTCAACTTTCATGCATGGCATAGAGTATTTGGGAAATGGGAAAGCTCCAGTGTGCCTTGACCTACTTTCCAGTGAATGTACAATTTACAAATAAGAAGTTGATACTATATAAAGTAGTAGCGCATTCCACACTGCAGAGAACATATGGAAAAGCAAAGACTGTGTTTGCCTGAACAGCACCAATTCTTTTTCCTATCTGCTGAGTATGTAGACTGCAGAGTTTTTAAAAATATGGGGCAGCTCAAGGTGTTGGTACCACAAGAAGCTGCCAGTCGGACTGTGAGCAAACTTCTTACTTCGTAGGAGCCCCAGGGGAAGAGAGAGGTCTCAACTGAAATCACATTGACAAATTTTCTTTCCCTAAACCAGGACTGCAGCTTACCTCACGGTGGGTAATGTGATACATCTGTGCCTGATGAAAATCTGGCTTTCAAGCTGTGGAAAAACACAGGTTATATATATGTTTGTATAATTTTCACTTGTTTAAAGAATTTTATTATCAGGGAAATGAATTGACAACAGAGAGCTTGTTAAAATAGATAGTTTACAGAAACTCAAATACAGCAAACACTCATGTTTACATTTATTTTTTTTTAATTTTTTTTAACGTTTATTTATTTTTGAGACAGAGAGGGACAGAGCATGAATGGGGGAGGCGCAGAGAGAGAGGGAGACACAGAATCGGAAGCAGCTCCAGGCTCTGAGCTGTCAGCACAGAGCCCGACACGGGGCTCGAACTCACAGACTGTGAGATCATGACCTGAGCCGAAGTCGGACGCTTAACCGACTGAGCCACCCAGGCGCCCCTCATGTTTACATTTAGACCATAGCACAAGGACCTTGAGATATTCAACTTTTTGATAACTACAAGACTGGTTGAAGTCCTGTGTGTCAGAGCAATATATTATGTTTATAATATGCTTAAGCTATGAGGTTCATTTATTGACAGGTTTGTATTCCAATTCTATGGATGTTTGGAAACAGTATTCTTTTGCTTGCTTGCTTGCTTGCTTGCTTGCTTCCTTCCTTCCTTCCTTCCTTCCTTCCTTCCTGTGTGCCTACTTGTCTGCATTTCTTTGTGAAATATTTAGTGAACCATTATTATGTGTCAGAACACTAAGCTAGTCCTAGGTGACTGGCTGGTGGGAGAGGATGGTCATTTTGAAAATAAATAAGATTCAGTCTGTGTCCTCAAAGACTTATACTCACTCTAGTGGGTGGAGAGTGTATGTTGTAGACAACAGAGTCCATTCTACGGGGAAAAACAAAGTTTATTTGAAGGCATTAAGTAGCTGACAAATTATTTGGAAACCCCTGGGATCAGTTTTTGAGGTCACATCACCAAGTATGAGAAGTGCCCACCCACAGCTTTGCTCTAGGGAAGTGCCACTGCCGTAGTACTGGGCAAGACTCTGCCACGCTGCCACAGAGGAAGAAATCCCCTGGACATCATGCTTGCAAGAGGAACCAGTCCCCTCAAGGGCGTCAGGAATCTCACATTGCTTGCTTGCTTTTCTTTTTTCTTCTCTTCTCTTCTCTTCTCTTCTCTTCTCTTCTCTTCTCTTCTCTTCCCTTCTCTTCTCTTCCCTTCCCTTCCCTTCCCTTCCCTTCCCTTCCCTTCCCTTCCTTCCTTTCTTTCTTTTTATTTTTTTTAATGTTTATTTATTTTTGAGAGAGAGAGCAAGCAAGGGGCAGACAGAGAGGGAGGCAGAGCATCTGAAGCGGGCTCCACGCTGACAGCAGAGAGCCTCATGCAGAGCTTGAACTCACAAACCACGAGATCATGGCCCGAGCTGAAGTTGGACACTCGACCGATTGAGCCACCCAAACACCCCTCATTGCTTTCTTTTCATTCCACATCTTTCAAGGGTATATGTAGTGGGGAACACGTAGGCTACATCATTTATCTCACCTGCAAAGAGGTCTGGGAAATGTAGTTTTTAGCTTTTTAGTGTCTGCCACATATGAAATTACTCTAGAAGTGTTGGAATGTGAATGGAGGAAATCCAGAGTGCCCACCAGGGGAAGACAGGAGATAACCACAATAAATTGTGCCAGTGTGGTGTTGGAGTGGATGATACTACTATGGGGACAACCTAGTGAAGGTACCTGTCTCAGAGGGGAGGAGGGAAAATTTAGGGAAACAGTGGGATAGAGTTTCACTTACTAGGGCTTGAAGGGTGCCATGGCTGCATTTGTCAGGATAGGGTAGGTATACACTACAGAAACAAGCAGGTTCAAAATCTCAGGGACTTCACACACAACTCATGCAGTGTCAGCTTTGTGGGCAGGATTAGGTATAAATTTGTGAAGCCTGGTGCAAAGAATTCCGAAAGAGTCATGGCAGAACATTAAACCAAGCATAGAGTGTAGGTTCCTCTGTGATTGTAACGGTCAGATGCCTATGAAGCTGGCTCAATGTGGGGGTTCAGGAGATTGTCCAGGGAGGCTTTCCTCTATTTAGTAACTGGCTACGGGAGGCTAGGAAGTAGAGTCTCCTGTATGCTCAAGGAGGAAGAAGACGGGTCATGGTGAACCAGTCGTTTCTACACAATGGCTCTAAGAAAAGGAAATGACAAAAACAGTCACTTTGCTCTCTGAAATTACTATCTGTATTTGAATGTTAGTAAATAGAGCGTGGCTTAAAAATTCAAGAAGCTTTTTACCTATCCACACGTTTTGAATAGAATAATTTCAAAATAAAATATTTTACTAACTCCAAATTCTAGTAGAATAATTAGCAGTAGTAGGTAATGAAAACTCTGAGGAAGTTTGAGCTTAATGCTTTGGAGCCAGGCAAAATGTTTCTGTTTTAGCACACGTGTCTTCAGATACAAATTATACTTGTATTTAGGTGGGACATATTCATATTTATAGCATGTCCATTCAATTATGTGTCATTTGTGGTTACTTTCGTACGACTGTGGCGGAATTGAGTAGGTGCCATGTGTGGCCTGTAAATCCTAGAGCATTTACCATCTTCCCCTTTATAGAAAACGTTTTCTAATCTCTGGTTTAGATGGTCACCAAAGAACTGTTCTAATATGAGAGAACTTAGGAATACTACCTTAAGGAGATAGGAGGCTGTTTTAAAAAACAAAATCATTCTGTCTCCTGCACCCAGAAAATCCCCAAGGAGAGCCTAGGCCAGCTTTCAGCTGCTGAGAGAGAGGTGTAGCATTTCTCTTTCCACTCTTGAAAAGCTGTCTACGGGCCCACCTTTGGCAGAGGTCGTTATGCAAACACAGAGTCATCTCTCCGTGATACTATGTGCAAGGCATTTGCACAAATGTAAATTGTATTACGGCCTGAGGATAATGTATACACTTTTGTCACTTTATGAGATTGTTCAGTCATCTGGACGTCTTTCACTGTGTTTACCAGGAAATGGGAAATAGAGAATTGAGCAATTTTCTTGTCAATTTGATCAATGTAGACCGGCAACCTCAGTGCCTTTAGTTTTTTTTTTTTGTTTTTTGTTTTTTTAGTTTTTTTTTTTTTAATGCCTTCCCCTACTTCACTTGCTGGAATTTATTTCTTTTACTACATTACCCAGTTAATTACCCCAATTTTCCAATCTCTCTGACCATGGCGTGGCCTGTTTGGATTTTACATGTGGCTGGTACAATTGAGGTCTGTTCCCCAAACGTAAGCTTTTTCGGTGCAGGATTCATGTTTGTTTATCCATCTACTTGCTTGGCCCTTTTGATCTGTAGCCTAAATTGTTCAAATTTCACCTTTAAATCGGTCAAACACCACTGTAGAAACACACATACACACACACACAAAGGAACGGAGGACCAAGAACTGAGGAATTTGGAGAAGCAGTGCCCTGTTGATGAGGGGGAGGGTGTGAGGAGAAAGGGCCTTGCAGCAGGCAGGCCTGTGGAGGGTGTGAGAGGAAGCCAAAGTGGCCAGTACTTGAGAAGGAACCATCCGTGGAAGAGGAGTGATCACCGGGCTCATAAAGATCCATGAGGGCGAGGGAGTGTTTTGAGGACGGTCAGTGGCCAGTAAAGTTGTATTCAGGAGTAGGCAATCTGCGGAAATAGCACGGGTTGCAAATTCCAACATTGGCCTCCTTGAAGAAGGGATCTGGAACTGGTTTGAGCTGGTACCACCTGGTCGGGTGCGGGAATTTTCTCCTCCTCTTCCTGATGTTCAAGAACTCCCTACCTCCAGGGGCTGATGAGTGTCCTTATTGTTAACCACAGGGTTGTTTACACGTGGAGTGGGGCAGATGGGGTCAGAAGCAAAGTTACAGGACACAGACATCACCAGGCCCCGTGTTGCCCACTGTGAGTTGGTTTTCCTCAGTGGCATCGGGGAATATGTGTCTGGATGATGGCATGCCTTCATAGTCCCAGCTTCTGGCCATAGATGGTACTCACTTTAGAGGGATATTGGTTTCAGATCTCACACCTTCCTGCTTACACAGCTCCTCTCTTTCTTCTTTTCCTGCTCATTTGTGCAAATGGTTTGCACATTTTGAAGCGTGGCTTTTGAATTTTCGGTGAAGTATTTTTGCAATCTTTGTTTCTTGTTTCCCTAAGAGTGACTCGCTCAACATTCTGGAAAAGAGCTGTGGCGGTTCTGAGGAAGGAATTCCATAGGAAGAACAATACTTTATAATGCTATAACTTGCCCAAAGCAGTTAATATATTTGATGATTTAGAATTTATTGATAACTTCTAATATTGAATTGAAGGCAGCTGTGTCATAGGATCGAAATTCAGAGAGTGTTCTGAAGCGTTTTCTTGTTGTTTGGTTGGTTGGTTAGCTGTTCTTAGATCTGAAGTTAAAAGTGAATGCAGAAAGGTACTAGAGCATTATAGAATGGTGGGAGAAAGATCACACACAGTTCCAGGTCTCAGTCACTCAGAGATCAGGAGGCCTCTGTCACAATTAAAGCTGAGAATTAAGAGTAATCTTAGAGGAAGCAGAGCATGTAGGTCCTGAAGAATGAGGCAGAGAGAAGATAATGGCCAAGAGATAGGAAAACATTCCTGCAGAGAGGCTTTGCTGATGACTGACATCTTTTAAAAGCCCTTGCTTCCTACAAGTGACCTTTCTTCAGTTGTAACAGGCTTTCAAAAATTTGATGAGCAGGAGTAAACTTGTGTGTTGAAGAAAGTATGGGTTAGCTTGGCAACTTACGGGGAGTGTGAGGTTACTCTAATTAAGACGATTTACTGAACGAGGTTAGAAGTGGTATAAGGCTGTATATCCCAAAGACTCTTAGCAAACCAGTAGATAAAATCAGTGCTTTCCAGGAGTTGCTATATGTTCTGAGGGTCTCAGTGCAACTTTGTGTTTCTTGTGCTTTTCTTTGAGTGTTAAGTACATAAACTATTTTCGGTTAGGTTATAAGCTTGCAGGCTCAGCCTGTATCTTTTATCTCAAAATGCAGACCACACTGGTGGAATCCCTTTCGGCATAGCTCTAACAAAGTGTTTTAATTCTTTTTCTTCCATCTTTCACCTTACTAAAGAGCTTCTTGATCTAGACCTGTGCAGATGTTAATGCATACGCAGTCCCTTGAGGATTGTTGCCCGTGCCGTCTGATTCAGGAAGTCTGACTGGCATAGAGGCCAGAGATTCTGTTTTTATTATAAGCTTCTAGATGCCGCTGCTGTGTGGGGACTGCAGTTTGAGTAGAAATGGCTGAATGAAGGGGAGGGAGCTTGGTAGCAAGAAGGTTGAGTTTCACAGTCAAGTCAGAAAGGCCTAGGTGGTTCTGGCTCTGAAGCTTGTATGCCATGGACATGTTTTTAAAGCTCTTTGAGACTTGTTTTCTTGTCTGAAAAATGGGGTTAATGATACTGACTCTACCAGTATCATTCTAATGTACATTTCCCCCTACATCATCTTGTTTACTGTTTTATCTCCAGTGCTGAGCACAATACCTGGTATAGCCCAGATCCTCCACAGACATGTTTTGAATGAACGATTCAAACTTGCTGAGTAACTTGCTGAATCACCAAATAAATAGGTTTGATTACATGTTTTATAATGAGTAGAATATGCAGCGGAGTATCTGACTGAGAGACATTTCAGTAAATGTGGTTGCTTCCCCATCTCTTCCCTTTCCCTCTGAAACAAAAAGCCGCATTTGGATGCACATCTCAAACTGTTGAAGCAGCAACGTACAAAACAGGTACTCTCTTTGTGATCCCTTAGTGAAATAACAATCACACTTCAGATAATAGAAGTTGGATGGATGGATGAGAGAGTCGTTTCACAGTGGTGTTGTTACACATACATGGACAAGGGTAAATTAGGCAATCGCTTCCCACAAATTGATCATCTAAATATGTGTACGTGTCTTGTCTGCTGCTGGAGCCCAGGGAGGGAAGCAATTGGGAGAAAATTTGAGGCCTTTTAGAATTCTGTGGATTCAGAAAAGACGGAAACCAGGTGTCCAGCTGATCTTGGGAATATGAATGTGACATCTCTGGCTAACCAAATCATAGGTCCCTATTTCCCTACAGTGTCAATTTTATTTAAGTATAACAAGTCTGGTCCTCTCGAAGTGTAATAGGTATGGAGCTTAAAGAGCTAACATTAGTTCACATATTAGTATGATTTAGTTTAATCAGATTGCTTTCCTCACTTTTAATCGGTCAGCTCTATTTACTAAGTTCCAACTATATGCCAGGGACCGAATTAGATGCTGCTGAGCGGGGGTGGGGAAGACAGACATAGACTTTGCCCTCCCGAGCCTTATTTTTGAGAGTGGGGCAGGGAGATAGAAACAGGAAGACAGACGAGGGTTTTACTGTTCCGTTGGCTTTCAGAAGAGCCTTTACTGAGATGAGTTGTCACTTAGTGATTAAATGGATGTAAAACCAGTTTTGGTGGTTATTTGTAACTACGACTTTAAAATTTTTTGATGTTTTTATTTATTTTTGAGAGAGAGAGAGAGAGAGAGAGAGAGAGAGACAGACAGACAGACTGAGTGGGGGAGGGGGCAGAGAGAGAGAGGGAGACACAGAATCCGAAGCAGGCTCCAGGATGTGGGGCTCCAGCTCACTAGCTGTGAGATCATGACCTCAGCCCAAGTCCGACGCTTACCCGACTGAGCCACTCAGGCACGCCTGTAACTATGCCTTTAGAGCACTAAGTGCAGTAACCTTAAAAAAACAATTCTGATTTTTAAATTTATGATGGCAGAACATTTTGCTGTCCTGTTCTCTGTTCTGTTCTGAGCACTCTCAGTGACAGGTACATGGTAGGTGCCCAATAAGTACTTGTTGAATGAATCAGAACAAATTACAAGAATTACTTTTAGTGAATTCTTGTTCACAGTGACTGAGGATTTATAGTTGTGTGTTTATCCAGGACTAATATATTATCATGTCTCTATGTATCCAGTGTGTAGATTTTAGCCATAATTAATTTATTAATTATGGTAAAAAGACAAAATACCCATAAACTATGAAGCCGTTTTTATGCTCTAGCAGTTGAATAGGTGCGTCACAAAATTAGCAGCCAACAGCTCTTTGGACAGTTCTCTTCTTGACTTAGTGCTCTTAATTTTTGTAGTAGCTTTTACTGTCCTTACTGGCATTTATTATATTTTAAAGTGTTTGTTGAACTTGACAATAGATTGAGTTTATGTTTTCATTTTGTTCTGAAAGCTGATGATTATGGAGTGTTGTTTCTTTGCATTGCTAGTTTTCAAACCTGAGTGTGGTCCTTGCCACTCCCACTTTCTTAAGGACAAGAATGTCGGAAAAGCTGCCACCTGCTAACTGGCCTCTGTCCTTACGAGGATCACATTAATTGCCCCAAACAGGAGGTGCCGTAATGTTAACAATAAACTCATCTGGTCTAAATAAAGGAAGAAGAACATCTAGCCTAATATGAATTCTGGCAGATATGCAGTTAAATAAACCATGTGAGTTGAAGGTCTCTGTGTAGTATTGCCATTATGATCATTCTAAGAGGGAGGTAAAAAGATTTCATTACACAGTATAGTAATGAAGGCTCATACCTGGCTGGTGTTATGGGATCAGTATTGGTACCCACAGGTCAATCTCCTCAGATCTTAGGCTGGAGATCTTGGGCAATTTCTGAATTAATAATGAGTGAGCCCATGGGATGGCTGCTTAGGCAGATGGGGCAACCTTGTTTCTAAAAACAGCCAACCATATTGGGATTAGGAGTACTTAGAAATGTAAATGGCATCAATTGAAGTATTGTCACTTTGTGTTTTTTATAGCTTCCAGATAAATATTTAAAAGTGGTGGAGGAAGAGAGGGATATAAACAAAAAACACTTGTCGAAGCAAGTTTTCTTGTCCTGGAGTGATAGTCATTCCAGAGGTATTATCCCAGTAAAGCAGTCTTTTCTCATTAGAAACAATGAAGGTGAGAAGTAATTGCTCTTACACTCTAATAAGTGAAGTAAGTCAGAGCAGAAAGGCTACTGGGAGTCCTGTACAAATTAGCATATGACCTTGAGTAATGGGCTCTTTATCTGGGAGGCAAAGGGTGACCTAGGGGGAACCTAGGACAGTGACACTCCTTTTCAAGTGGGGAGTATGGTCTTGAGAGAAGGTGCAAAAAACAGACCAGTAAAGGAGCCATGGGCATGAAGCCCATACGGCAGGAAGACATGAAACATGGCCCTAGGCAAGTGAGCCCATCACCAAAGCAGAGGAAGAGGAGGAGGTAAAAGGAAAGGGAAAGAGAAGGGCAGGGAAAGGGGGAAAGGAGAAAGGAGGAGGGGTACAATGTGGGAGGCAGGAACCCATGTGCTCTGCCTCTAAACCGTGAGTCTGTCACTGGGCAAGGCATACAATCAGTCCCTTTCAAGTAAGCAAAATGGGGAGACTATATTAAGTGGTTTTCAGATTGTCTTTTGTAGATTTTAGGGGTGCGGGGTGGGCCTTCTCAAGGAGTAGGTTTGGTTCAAAAGTGGCTGAAAACCAGTGATTCAGGGATGATCCCCTGATCTAACAAATTGGGATTTTCTCACTTTTAGCATCTCTCTAATAAGGAAGGATTGATGATGAAAAGCAAAATAACACTTCTATTTTATGCTTGCAATTAACTACAAAACTTATTATACTTGCTTAGAAATCTGTATGCAGTGTGATTCGATGATTTGCAATTAACACTTGTGTTTCCAAAATCTCATTAATCTCATGCATTCATTGTTTGGAATAAGGTCCCTGAATTCTTTTTGACTCATTGGACTCATTCCTACACTGGTGTCCAGTATAAAATAGAAAATGGAGGAATTGCTATACAAGTGATGTCCCCAATAAGTTACATGTTATATACATGATCTTAATTTGGACAGGTTATGAGTTTATTATTGGCACTAGATGTTATTTGATTGGACAACTTGCTGTCATTCTCATCTCCGGGAATGTAAAGATGGTTTAATAGATTGGCACCCATAAAGATGTACTGATGTTTTATAGGCTTATCGGTAAAATGAAATGTATCCTCAGAGTGGTAAATTGCAGGGGGAGGGGGGGGAGGTTGGCGGGGGGAGGGTGACAAAGAAGGAGAAGATGGGGAGACAAAATTTTTATTTTTAAAATTTAAATGTAGATTATTATTCAAATGATTGGAAGTAAATAATGAAAAAATAGGTTTTTTTAGGGTTTTCTCCTCATGTGGTAAAGGTCATAAGATATAAAAGAAGGAGAGAATAAAAGGGCAGGTTGCGAGTAGAAGAGCCAGTTGATTCCTGTGAGCCAATTGTAGGATCAGTTAATGACTATTCCTGAATAAGAAAGGATGCAGAGAGGAGTCTATAGGGTAGGCAAAACCAACATAGTGACCAGAAACCCTTCTCTATAGTTCAGAAGGCTGCCCCCATAATAAGGATCACAGGTTTTCTAGATGGTGGGTTGGTCAGCTAGGTACAATGAAAGGAGAAGTTTAAAATTCACCCCAACTCATTAAAAATGAAGAGTGCTTTTTTAGAAAAGTGTTCAGACAGCTATAGAACATCCAGAATAATATAATTGCTATTTTATCTTTGCCAGTGTTATTTTCATAAAAAACTGATGCTTAAAACTTCTTAACTGTAGGAAACAGTTTATTTTTCGTTTCTGGCAATTCAGCAAAATAGCTGACGCTTTTGGTAACCTGGTGGGCACACAGATGACTGTGGCATCTTTTCCTCTTCAGATAACTGATAACATTAGAGCATGAACAAAAAAGCAAATGGGAGGTATAGTGACTTCATCAAGCGCATTCTGATAAGCGGCTGCCACCTGTAGGAAGACCTGTTATAAAGTCTGCCTTTGCCCCCCTAGCCCTTCAGCACCTTGAATTTGCAATAGTTTCAGGGTCTGTGTTGGTAGTATTTATTCTGACAAAGGTCTGTAGTTATCTCAAATATAATTGTGTTACAGCCGCTGCATTAAGAAAAATGCCAAAAGCAGTTATTGAATTGTTTTCATCTGGCAGATAATGGAGATTGGTTTTTGACCTGTCGTTAGGTCTATAAATAGTTAATCCCATTATTGTAAAGAAAATGAAGCTATTAGCCTTATTTATAGAAGGATATTTTAAAACAGTGACCAGTTGGGGCTGGAGGACACTTTCTGAGGCTTTTAAATGCAATTAGGAGATTCTAACTATGAAATCTGGAAGGGAAATTTTCTCTTCTAAATGTAAGTGGAGCACATTCTGTTGAATATCGTTATCTGTATAGGAACACTTATAAGATCAATGTATTTTGAAGCCGAAGGGTTTTCTGCAATCATATCTTTTTCCTAACCCATTCAGCTAAGCATTCTGACACCCCCAAATCTTACCCTGGAGTCATTTGTCAGCCTTGTATCAAAAGCTTAGTGTGTATGCTGTCGTAATTATCACCTGGATGATACTTTCAAGCCCTAAAGGAAACAGACATGTGTGGTTGTAATTTACATGCTTACCTCTTTATTCTTTTTTTCCCTAAGGTACTTTACTGTTACCAGTAAAGTTACACTTCTGTGACTTTCCAGACTTCTAACAGTTTAAGAGAATGTCAGAATCATTTTTGACATTTTAGGGCTTGATACACATGACTGATGATGTCCTTCATAACACAGGATATTTTGTGCCGCTTGAAAGCTCTAATGTACTTAAAATTAATGCAAAGAGCTGATCTACTTGGGCTGACAAGTCAATGTATATAGTGTGTTAATTTCATGCTGAAATTCTCTTTTCAAGACAAGCGAGGATTTTATTTTCCAACACAGAATTGAGGATTTATGATCAGATCCTCTAGGTAACTGGAACCTTACCCGTTGGCATGTATGTATAGTATTTTGCGTTTGGGTGCATTTCACAGTGACTGTCTTCTGTTTAGCATCATCGCTTAATGAGAATGATGTCAGCCATCATAACTGTGAATGGCCTGACTTTGTGAATTGGAAATTTCCATCAAAAGGCTGCAACAACACTGATCCTTGGCTCATTTTCCTACTCTTTCTGGCTATTTAGTTGACTAGAAGATCACCATAAATGTTTTTGGCCTCATTCAGGTCTTTTGTCCTATTAACTGAGCTACAACATCTGTCTCATTGCTTTCTTTGCTCCACTTTAATCTCGAGAAAATTGCATAGATTTCTTTGCTGTGATTTTTCCACTGACCCTAACCTCCTAGAATGCCTTCTGTCTTTCTGGATCCAGTACAGTCTAAAGCCCTACCCTTTCTCTTTAGCCTTCCCTGACCATCTTGGAGACCGCCTTGACTATATCATCAAGTGAATTACAAAATGTGTTCATGATACCCCTGGAGTACAGTCTTATCATGTTGTTTCTGTATGCGCCTGTCTTCCTATAATCCAGATTCTCAATTATGAGTCCCAGAAGGGCAAGTTCACTACCCTAGTTTTGTATATACCCCTTCCTCATCCAGTATGTGTATTTGTATATAGATGAAGCAGTTGGACAAATGGAAAGGTAATTATCTGAGTCCATCTCCTTGCCGGTGTATTAGGCTGCTACCCTAAATTAGTAGATTATGCTTACTGAGGACAGGAGCTATGGTGTACTTAACTTTCAGTCCCCCAAACCTAGAGGTTATCAACTCATAGGCACTCACATTATCTGTTAAACTGAATTATCTCTAGTAACTGGATATAGTATGCCTATTTTAATGATATTCAGAAAACAGAGATATGATACAGCATTCCTTGATAACTCTGCTTGTGGACATTGTTTGTATTTAACTGAAGGTAAGCTAGCTGAGACTGGCATTGAGATGGCTTTTGTTTTGGCTTTGGCAAAACAAACCATCCCGTCTAATGAGAGTTGTGCTCTTTATGTATACGCCCCCCCCCCCAATTTTAGTTTTTTTTTTTTTTTAATGTTTTAAACGTTTATTTTATTGTGAGGGAGACAGAGAGAATGTGCTCGTGCATGAGCTGGGGAGGGGCAGAGAGAGAGAGGGAGAGAGAGAATCCCAAGCAGGCTCCACACTGTCAGCGTGGAGCCGGACGCAGGGCTTGAACCCACGAACTGTAAGATCGTGACCTCAGCCAAAACCAAGAGTCAGAGGCTTAACTGACTGAGCCACCCAGGTGCCCCAAGTTCAGTGTTTTAAAATAAAATGACCAGTATCCCAAAATATTTTTAACTGTATGAATGGAACATATCTAACATGAAACTTTAAGCCTGGCTCTTAATACTAAAGCTTTAAATGGAGATGTGAAGGTACATTTTCAAATTTCTCAGTTTAAATATTAGCTTTATCTAAAGAATGCAAGAATCACTGGCTAAAAAAAATGAATAAAAGTGAAGGAATTTGATTGATCAGGTTGATAATATTTCTCTGTATTGACTGATTGATATATAGCCTCAGTCAGCTCCTTCTGATGATATTCTCCACATTTATTACCCAAAGCCTTTCTGGCATATACAATGGTTGGTGACTTATCAATAATGTCTAGACACAGCATTAAAACTTATTAAATGCCATTTTCATTTATCTTGTCTTTGTCAGAGACATTCCAACCATCTTTGTGAGTAAATCTACCAAGAGTAAACCCCCTCTCAAATTTCCAGGTGGCTATATGTTGATTTCCATTGTCTTTTAAATATAAATATACATATACGTCTAAATTCTGAGATAAAGTGTACTGTTACTAAAATGCTGTCAAAGGAGTAGGGGCAAGAGAAACACATAACCTCTTTCTCCCACCTGAGTGGTATTCTCTACAGGCTTCATAACTGAAAGGTCCTTCCCTGAGCCAGAGAAGTTTGTTGGACATAGTATATAGCCTGGATTTTACACTCAAGTAAATATGCTCTGTGTGTTCCCAAAAAGGCCAATATTTATATATCAAGCTCACCAAGTTAAATTTACTTTCCCACATTAAGCCTGCATGATGAATGGCTTTATCTTGCCTATTACAGCCTGTTAAATCATAAATCCCCAGGCAGGAGAAAGAGAGAAAACGACTTGAATGAAGAAAATCACTAAGGGACAAACCATTACTATTTTAGATGGTTATGTTGAATCACATTTGCTAACAATAATATGTAAAATACCTTAGAAAACCCATTTAGTCTTATTTTCCTTCCATTTCAATTTCTGTTACTAACAACAAAAAAGGAATGTTGATGTAGGAATATCTGACTAACCTAATATTTCCATTTCCCGATTTTGTTACCTACATGATATACTGTTCCTTGAACCAATTTTACTTATATTCTTATTTGTTGGGTGAATAAATGAACTAATGAATAAACATGAGCATAACAGTATTTTCATGTTCTAGTTGGAATGCCCTCTCCACGTACTGACATTTAACCTGTTTCTTGGTTTTAAGGAAATTGCCTGTTTCTCAAAGAGCCTTTGTGTTGTAATCAGTTGTAGTTCTTCTCTTTTGCCACCATTACTTCTATAGGTCTTTGCGTTTTGTTTAGGTAACTGTTTTAATCTGCTTTGTGGTAAAGGCATTTAAGTAGTGTTAGTGGTCGCCTATAAAGTGTCTTGTTCAATTTAAAACTACTCATTTAGCGGTCTTTAGGCTTCTTTATGTCCCACAAAATGGATCATCGGGCATTCAGAAGATAGGATGGTATCAGAGTGACCACATAACTTACAGTCCAAATTGGACACTTTTGAGAGGTAAGGATGTGGTGTTAGTAATTATGCTGGGGCCGTAGCACAAGCCAGGACCTTCCTGGGCAAACCAGATATACAGGCTCCTTAGGAAGCATGAATGGTAGCTCTGATTTAAATAAGATGAAAACATGAATGAGAGTTGTAAGAATAAAGTAGACTTTAGTGGATGTTGTGAATAAATATGTTCTTAGTGTTCCTACTGGGGTTACATATGTAAAGACAAGAGAATAAACACATAATGGCAAATTATTGGATGGTTCAGCCTCCAATTCTTGCGGATGAGAGTAAAAATAAGATACATGGCTTCTGTGGGATAGGTTTGTTCTGTATACTGGCTGTATTCAGGAAATAATTGTTTATAGCTTAGTGCGATGATTGTGTACATATCTATCTTCATCATTAGACTGTGAACTCCTTAAAGGCATAAAATGTGTGTTCTTATATTTGTATCTCTTACAACCCCTTACGTATGCATAGTCAAACACTGTGTGCTGTGACATTGTGTAAAAATTTGGAAGAGTTTTGCTGGTTCCATCTTTGCTTAATGAAGCCTCTGCTATAAAATTCTTGACTGATGGTACTCTCCACTTATAAGGAGCTTAGTTTTAAAAGAAACTATCCTAGGAGTGCCTGAGTGGCTCCGTTGGTTAAGCATCTGCTCTTGATTTCGGCTCAGGTCCTGATCTCGCAGTTCGTGGGTTCAATCCCCATGTTGGGCTTTGCACTGACAGCATGGAGCCTGCTTGGGATTCTGTCTGTCTACTGTGGCCTGGTATGTGCATACGTGTTCTCACTCTCTTTCTCTCTCAAAATAAATAAATAAACTTAAAAAAAATAAACCATCCTATTTTTGAATTGCCATATTTATGGAAAGATACCCCTTTAACTTAAGTGAAACATATATCTTGTTATAATTATGACTTGACTTGACATATTTCTTGAACACTCACTGTATACAGGGCATTGTGAGTCTATCTGCTAGTCCTCATTTGACCTTCTGGATCCACCTAGAATCATCTAATCCCTTTCCTTTCATATAGTTGAAGTCTGCTATCACGGTCCCCTGAGTTTTTTCTTATCGAGTCTTAGCCTTACCAGGTTTTTAAATCCTTTCTCATATGAGTTACTTTCCAAACTAATTGCTATTCTGTTCATTTTTGAAATTATCCCACTTTGAAAGTCTCTCTTAAAAAGAAATACCCAGTTCAGAGCAAAATCTGCCAGGTGAGGTCGGAGCGGTACTGAGTATCGCGGTTTATTCCGAAGATTGCCACGTAGTTATGCAGATTGTGTACTGTACATGTGTGCCTGGCAAGGTGGCATAGGGGCTAAGTTGTAGCCTTCACTCCACCCACCAAGCCACATGTCCCGTCTCAGAGCTGTGTCTTCACAGAGAAAGGACCTCCATTTTCTTATTAGCCTAAAGGCATGGTATGGGCTTGCCAGTACTGAGTCAGGTATGCTGACCCTTTCTCCCCTCCTAAACTCTGTATATCTTTGTAATATAGCCTAAGATTTCCTATGCTGTTTTAGCAAGCATGTATTATTTGTGCATTATTTTGACCTTGTGGCTAACGAATGTCCCCAGTTCTTCTATATGAGCTTCTGTTAAGCCAGATTTGTGCTACTGTGTCTGACATTGATATATGTCATTGAAAAGGATAAAGACTTTCTGCAACTTATACAGATTTTCTTCCACATTGACTTGAAGTCATTAATCAACACTCTTTAGGAATTTTTTTTTATTTTCAACCAGCGATTAATCCATTTCATTCCTAGTCATTTCTTTGTCTTCTTTAAAAGGGTATCTTGAAACAGTAAAATCTTTTGCTAAGCTTGCTGTTTTACGTCCATGGTACTTCCCCGAATCAACCAGGTTTGGCAATCCTATCTAGGTAAACAAATATTAATTCTTGGTAGTCACTTCTTTTGAAGCAGCCACAATTTATTTAATACACATATTAGAATTTAATTAAGGCCTGATATCAAGCTCACCAGTTTCTGGAGTTTTTCTGTCTTCGTTGCACATGCTCATTGCTTTAAAAAATCGGAACATTCGTTTCTCTTAGGAAATGTGGCATCTCTCCTGTTCTTCTTAAATCTGCAGGCGGGGGATCTGTGAAGATGGCTGCCTTTCACCTGTTTTGTCTCCCTACCCCTCTTAATGATTTTCTGGAGCCTCACAGCAACCAAAGGAAGAAGGTTAGAGGACCGTTGAGGCTGGGTCTGTGGCTCCACATTCCCCAGAGATTGCAGACAGAGCAGGCACAGAGCTTCCTTGTCATAGTCGTTGGACAAAAGTCAAGGGATAACCAACAGAGAAGATGGTTTGCTTCACCGTAAATGTTGGGATTAGTCAAGTTGATGACTTGCAAGATTTTGTGAGGAGCCCGCGTCTCCTGACCTGCTGCTTTGGCTCTCTGTGGGGTCCCTAATCCTGCTTACTCCATGGAACACAATGTTTTACTACACGGGTAAACTGCCTGCCTGCCTCACAGTCTTGACAGGCAAAAGAAGAACTCCTCTTGTACAATGAGAAACTTTGAGAAGAAAGAATTCATTCTCATATCTGAGGAGAAGAGCTAGGTCATTGGTAGCTGGTCTATTAGCATAAAAGATATCTCTTTCTGTTCACTCATGGTTCCCCACTCATGAGGAACTCTGCTTAATTTCTGCAAGTTCCTGAAGAGGTTGTCAACAGTGACCAGAAAAGTGAAATTTTATCTGAGAGAGGAAGGCTAAGCAGACTAGATCAGAGTATACTAGACTTTGTCGCAATAACAAATGACCCCCGGAACTAAGTGGCTTAAAATGAGATTAATTCTCAGGGTGCCTGGGAGGCTCAGTCGATTAAGCGTCAGACTTTGGCCCAGGTCAGGATCTCACGGTTTGTGGGTTTGAGCCCCACATTGGGCTCTGTGCTGATGGCTGAGAGCCTGGAGCCTGCTTCGGATTCTGTGTCTCCCTCTCTCTCTGTCCCTCCCCTGCTCACACGCTGTCTCTCTCTCCTTCAAAAATAAACGTTGAAAAAAAATTCTTTTAAATGAGAATAATTCTCGCCCATGCTACACTTTCACTGAGGGTTGGTGGGAGGGCTCTTCTCTCCATGTGGCATCATTGCTCTTACTACAAGGTTCAGGATGATAGAAAAGCCACCAATTAGAACAATGGCCTTCATGTGGCCAGGAAGTACAGTCCTAGTATGTGTCTGAAAAGAGAGAGAACCGAAGTATGTGTGAGCAGCCAAATAGGCCAGTTGAAAAGATTTTCTTGTTGATACAGAAATAATGGAGTTGATGGATGCAGACTTTACCAAAAAAGTCAGAAGACTCTTTAAGAGATTACAATTAGAATCCCCAAATTCTAGAATTGACAAAAAAAAAAAATGCTTGAAAATTTAAAACTTCAGCAGATAATTTGAAAGGAGAATAGCCTTGTCTAAAGTCTGAATTAGATTCTTGAAGAATGAGTGTAATGATTATCTCGCAATACAGAGCAAAACTACCAAGAAATGAAGATACTGAATAAAAAATAGAAGAGACATAGGGAGGCAGTTTTAAGACACTTAACTTGAAAAAAAAAATTCCAGGAGGAAAAAACTGAACAGATGGAGGAGCAACAGTAATTTAAAAACAAGAAGGAGAAAAAAGTTTCTTAAGATAAAGAAAGACTTGAAATTTCTATTTGAAAAATATAGTTCAGGTCCAGGCCAGTTTCATGAAAAAATAAAGTATGCATATGCACACATACCTATATCTACTGACATAAATATACACATATATACATACATATACACACACATGTAAATACACCTATGAATCCCTGTGGATATGTGTACACTGGACTTATAAATACATAAGGGTGTGTGTGTGCATGTGTGTTTATGCAGGAGAATACAGGGTATATATGTGTAATCTGTATCTCCTGGAAATTCTAGAAAGACAAGGAGACAGAGAAGGTTTTCTAACCTTCGAGAAAGAAAACATTTCCTTTTTTAAAAAATTTTTTTAATGTTGATTTATTTACTTTTCAGAGAGAGAGACGGAGTATAAGATGGGGAGGGGCAGAGAGAGAGAGAGAGTGAGAGGAGACACAGAATCCAAAGCAGGTTCCAGGCTCTGAGCTGTCAGCACAGAGCCTGATGTGGGGCTCGAACCCATGAACCACAAGATCATGATCCAAGCCGGAGTTGGATGTTTAACCAACTGAGCCCCCCAGGCACCCTGAGAAGAAATTTTTTAGTAGGGAAAGAATCAGACCAGCACTAGCCTGCAACCATTAAAGCCAGAAGACAGTGGGATATCGAGAGGCTATTGAGAGAGAGCATTGGTGTTGGGAATCTCAGAGATTTCACTCACCAGTCAGACAAAAGACAGAAATAGTCAGACCTGCACAGCCTTAGACTGTAATCTGTTCTTATACTGGGTCAAAATACTTGATGAACTCATATAACCAAATGAAAATTGAAGAAGAATAGACATTTCAAGACAGGGGAGAACAGTGATGAACAGTGAATTGAGCAATATTTACTCATCAGAATAGCTCCATAAAGTCCTTCCCCCCCCCCCGCCGCCCCCCTCCCCCCCCAATTTGTAAACAGGGAAACAGACTTTGGCACTCAGAATGGTGAACTGGGATTCAAGCAGAAGCAGTTTGAGTACAGAGCCTAAGCTGTTAAACTACTTATCCACGTGACTTTCCTTGATGCTTGGGTGTCTTAGTCTGTTCTGGCTGCTCTAACAAAATACCACAGACTGGGTGGGTTGTAAGCAACAGAAATATATTTTTCCCAGTTCTGGAGGCTGGAAGACTGAGATGAGAGAGACTGCATGGTCAGGTGAAGGCCCCCTTCCAAGTGGCAGATTTCTCACTGTATCCTTACATGGCAGAATGGGCAAAGGAGCTCTTCCGGGCCTCTTTTATAAGGACGTTAGTCTTATTCATGAGACCTCTGCCCTCATGACCTAGTCCACCCCCACCCCTCAAAGACCCAGCCTCCTAATGCCATCATATTAGGCATTAAGATTTCAAAATGTGAATTTGGCTGAGAGGACACAGACATTCAGATCGTAGACCTTAGGCAGGGTAGCACTGCTTAAGTAAACCCAGAAAACCAGGACTTACCAAGGAGAGAGGGACACATTTGTCAACAAAAGGTGTTTGATGAAAGGTATCAAATACAAAGTCCAAATATCAAAAATAAACTAGGAAAACATTTATAACACCTGACAGAAGTTTACGTAAGTAATAGGACCAGACAAGATGACATGAAAAGTAAACCACTAAATAAGAAAATGGGCAAGTGTATAAACAGGCCATTTATAGACGAATGAATGCAAGTTGCCAATAGCTTATAAAAATATGCCTCACCTTATTTGTAATCTAGATGGCATAAATTAAACAACATTGGAATAAAAATTTTCCACCTTTAGGATTGGCTACAATGAAAAGCAGGTGTAACATTTAGCATATAAATGATGGGACTTCATTATATGTATACTTACATATGTTTATGGGCACAGTGTAGATTTATACATTAAGGAAAAATAATCCAGTAGAATTTATGAAAATGAAAAGTATACACACCAAAGACACCCACTGGCAAATATGGTTATATAGAAACCACAGCATACTACATTGAGACATCCATGTATGGGTAAATGTTTAACTACTGGCTCTCAAGAAAGAAAGAAAGGAAAGAAGGGAGGGAGGGATATGAGGAAGAAAAGGAAGAAAGGAAGAAAGAAAACCTCTCCTTTGTGGCACTTGCCTCTTTCTATACTGTAAATACTCCCACCATGGCCAAGTTCAAGCTATTAATGTGCAGCCTTGGGAAAAGACGCGCACCGTTGTATGGGCATGCTTGTAAGACATGTGCACTAGAACTCCAATTACATTACTGTGATCTCTTTGACTTCTGTAATCTCTGTATTGTTAGATTTGTTAAAAAAAGGCATTAAATACTTTTGTAGTATTTGACATTCTTATAAAATTTTTATGGAAGAGCGTGCTTCACTAAGTCTTCTACAGTTACCCCTTAAAGTCTTTCAATATTTTAGGATCTGGTTTATTGGGTTCTTGAGTCTCAAACTCAGTCAAGTGCTCCATTACTATTTTCTCATCATCTGGTTAGACATTGTAAAGTAATCTGACAGCTCCCTTCATAAAATGAATCTTCAACACTCCAAGGTTGGCAAAGGAGTTACAGATAACTTCATTGCTAACCTTGGAGGATCTGTGTGTGATTATATTAAGGGAGCAGTCATGTTTCCTTTCAATTTTAATTTCACTGGAATCAAGTTTCATGGAGACAGAGACCATATTTGTCTTAGTCTCCAACGTTTCTAAAGATTAGCCCAATTCCTGGCACTTGGGAAGTAATAACGAATTAGCTAGTAAATAAATACATATTTTTTTTTTACCACTCTTGCTTCTTTTTCTTTAAAAACTACCCTGATAGAGAAAATACCAGCAAAGGGTAGTTCAGTTCCCTCTCTGCTATGAACATTATCTATACTACACTTAGCCCCAACTGTCTCCACTTCTGTTTTCCTGTTTGCCTTGAGTTTAATTAGAAAGACTTACAGAAGAAAAAGGTGCTTATGTTTCTTCATATTTGCTTAAAAAAATCTTTGCTTCCTTCTCTGCGTTAGCCTGACACTTTGTGTGCATCTTTCACATTGCACATTTTTCCTGTCTTCGTACTCACCCTTTGAAAATATAAGCTCATCAGAGAGCTTTCTCTGCAGCCACTTGATTAGTATTATCATTTAAAAATCTTTTCCTGTTATGTTTATTTGGATCTTTATGATCGTGTTATCAGAGTTTCTTCTTTTAATAATCTCTTGCCTCGTTTGAGCCATCTTCCTTTTTAATTTCTCCAGCCATGATGCCACGGTTCTATTTGCTTTGGTCTGATGAGCAAAGAACTTAAGGTTTCCCAGCATCCTTGGCTGACTGGATATGGGTGTCACTAGCTATTGGACTGTTTTCCGCAGTTTTATACCTATCTTTGTTCCTTTCTTTCAAAGCCCTTGGGCTGTAGTATATGGGACAGACATTTCACTGTTTCTTCATAGTTTAATGATGTAGGTAGTGTTCGCTGAATGCCCACTACATGTCTGTCTGAGTCAGTGTTACCTATTTTATTATAAGCTCTAGGAAAAACAAATGTCAAGATGTCTAATATAGTGCAGTTCCTTTGGGCACTTAAATGCTGTGTGTATTTGTGTGTGGTGTATGTGTGTGGAGAAAATATTTTATTTACGTGTTTTTAAAGGAAAAGTTCTGAAATATGTTGGTATTTAGGTAATTCCAAGTCCTTTAAAAATAATGTAGTATCTGTGAGCCGTGTGTGACTGAGTCAGTCAGCAGGTATGGAGGAATATGGAATAAACCTCAGAGTGGATACACAGAGTGACTCCTTAATACCATTGTAGAACTATCTTACAAAGTAGAAACTGTAAGAGTGTTTACAAACTTTGTCATATCTCTAGGCTGCCTGTTTTATTCTTTTTGCAAAGGCCATGAAGAGATGGGGAACCGGAAAATTTAGAAAGGGAGAGAATATTCTGTGTGAAGTAGTCTAGCAGACAGGAGAGATGCATTTTCTATTAATTTCAATGCTAGAGAAAGTGAAAACTTGAATATGAGAGAAGGCCACATGGAGTCTAGATATTATACTGGAGGATAGATGATTTTGAGCAAAGAACTGCCCAACACACACACACACACACACACACACACACACACACACACACACAGAGAGAGAGAGAGAGAGAGAGAGAGAGAGAGAGAGATGCGGAGACAGAGAGGGACAAGAAACCCAGGATAGCATGAGACCTAATCAAGTTTGTGTTTATGATCATGCTTAGATTAAGTAGTGACTGATAACAGTGTAAGGTTTTTCAGTGTGGCACCTCATTGTACTTAGGAGTTGAAATTTCTTTTGCTATTGCTTTGTTTATTGTTTGACTAAACATAGAGAAAGGTAATTGTTTCAATAATCGTGTCTATTTTGTGGGGGAAAAAACGTTACCTGAGTGGAACGATGATGCTATTTATATCTCTGTTTTAGCCCGTGCGACCATTGTTAAGCCACCACCGCTCAGCTGGCAAGTGGATATCTGACCTGTATGCAGTGTTCAAGAAGAAATGAATAGTCTCTTTCTGTAAAGCCATGCCTATAAAATGACAGTAAACTTCATTGTAATTAGCTCTGAGACTCTGATTAGGAACATATAAACCTGCCAAAGAATCTTTATCTTGAAATCTGTGGCCTGAACATTTCCATTGTCTGAGCTCAGGGGACAGAGAGAGCTTCAATCTCCAAGGAATCTGGGATTGTTCATTGAGTTACTCTCTGCTTCACCTGCAAGAATGGACATTCCCTTTGTCCCTTGCCAGATTCCCAAGGGGATATGAAGAATGAAGTCTTTAAAGCTCTGCAGAAAATAAAGAGATATATATATATATATATATATATATATATATATATATATATATATATATATATAAAAATAATTGCTTTAATTGAACATTCTCCCTGGGCAGACAAATAGGCCCTATGATTTGACAGGTTCCTTTTCATCTCCATTACCTGTGATGGAAATGCATAAATCCCGTTCTAACCAGCTCATATGTTAATATCTTCAACAGGATCCTGATAGATCTGCCAGCCTAGATGGATGTGATTTCTAACCAGCTTCACATTCCAGCTGTGTAACAAACTAGAAGGGCAAGGCAGATCCAATTTGGGCCTTTCACTTTGCCAAGCATAGTAATGAATTCATCTCCACTTTCTCCTGTTAGAGCACTGAGGGGAATTTTAAAAGGCCGAAGTGTTTTAAAATGATGACCAGGCATGAGTTTGAGACATAATTCAATTACACAAGTTATTACAAGGACACCTACTAAGTGCAGGACCTTCTACTAGGTGGTCACTAGGGGACACGTTGCCAAATGCCAACAACACTCAGTCGCTTCTCTCAAGAAACGTAAAATGTGATCAAGGAGATAAAGGGATCCATGTTTAATACTGGTTAAAGCAAAATGTGATGAAGCAGAGCATATTACTAAGGGGAGACTGACTGATAAAATCAGGCATAAGGAGATGGAGAGGAGGATTTGAAGCAAGGCTTGAGGAGTGTAAGGTTTATGACTTGTTATTTCTGCAGTTTCAAAGCTAAGGACCTACCTAGACAGAGGTGAAAATGGCCATCCCTTCAAGCGCATGGTTAAATGGTGATGATGCTGTGGACGCTTAACAATAGACTGTCTGAATAGGCTCATCTCAGCATGGTGGCCGTGGAGCCTGGGTAGGAAGTTGAGAGAGAAGGGGAGATTTTAGAGCCTTAGGTCCTAATGGGAGACAAGATACAAAAAATAGATGATGAAGGAAGCAGAGTGCAGATCAGTGACAGAAAGCCAGCAATGAATAAACTTTAACAAATAGGGCCCTCTTTTCAGGCCTACATTCAAGTGGAACTTCGTGCTTTAGGAACTGTCGGTTTTGTTGATTCCTTACAGTACTGTCTTCTACCTTACCTTGGATTCCAAACATTTTGCAGTTTGCTTTCCTAGAAGATAATGCTGGATTCCTGAGTGTTTTACCTTGACAGTGTTGATATACTTAAGCCCTGTTTACCCAAACAGTGGCTCGGGGTAATTTTGTTTGTCTACCTAAATAGAATAAGATTCTTTTCCTGCAGACATCGAACACATTACTGTTTGTGATCATAAGGACTGTCAGTTTCAGGACTGTCCTAGGAAAGTAGGACAAAATTATAATTTTATGTAATTAATCATAATGCAGGTCACTTCCATACAGTACTTTTTCTTCTTTTTTAACAAAATTAGTTGATTCCTTTGGATTTTATACAATAAAGAAATTCTGGTTTTGTTCCTTGCCTCTTCTCCCTTTATCAATAAATTAAAAGACGCCATCATATCAACTTCATCAGTCATTAACAACAACAAAAATAACACCAGCCCATTGTTTTATATTGACTACATTGGAGAAATTAATACAGAGAAAGAACACTCTGTGAGCCGAGAGTTTAGTGGAAACCGGAGCTTTAGGGAAAAATCTGCCAGTCAGGAGTCAGGAAACCTATTTGTTAATTCTGACTTTGCTGCACACTTGCCGAGACTTGACCAGTGTCTTTCTCTCTGGGTCACTGTGTCCGTGTTGGTAAAATTTAGGGTTTACAAACTTGTTTCGTGGTTCCACACAATCATGCCAACAAGAAACACTACTGAGCACGTATTCTGTGGGACACTGTGCTAAGCCCTCTGCTTGTATTATCCCGCTTAATTCAAATAACAGCTCTTCTGAGGTGAAATCGTTATTATCCCATGTTTTCAGTGGAGGGGACTGAACATAAAGTATATGGTGGTATAATGTACCAGGCATTGCACTGAGGGCTTTTCATGTAGTTTTGTCCATTGTCACGTAGTCCTCACAGCAGCCTTACATTCTAGCGCTATTTTAGGGGGAAGGAAATGGAGATTCCAGGAAGCAAAGTGATTTGTCTACCCTTGCGCCCAAAGAGCATGGCAGATCTGGGACAGATGCGCAGGTTTCCTGACTCCCAGGCTGATGCTCATCCAGTATACCCTGTTTACATCGAAACCATTGGAATTCGACTCTTTTCACGTCTATTTTATCTGAGAAACCTAGGAATTTGGCAACTTGCAAGCCAAATCTGGCCCATGGATGTGTCTTGCTTGCCTGCGTGGCAATTAAACAATTTTTGTACTTGCCGACATTTTAATGTCAGCAAGCTTCCCATAAATAATCTAGATTTCTGGCTTCTTTTGAAAAATGGAAAGATCTGGGATCCCTAGGCCCTAATCCTTTCATGGCAAATGACCATTGGGACTGAATCGTGTGCTCTTCGTTTGTCTCTGTTACCTCCAAAGCCTTTGTGTTCATGTGAGTTTTTTGACTTCTGGATTAACGATTTCTACTTCTCCAAAATCAAGGGATTTAAAGGTTTGTGGTATAGCACAGCAAGTTGATGGTCCTACTCGGCTTCTTCCTCATGATATCCATAAGAATGAAAATCAGAGTGGTGTGGGTCTTTTTTTTTTTTTTTTTTTTTTGCGCAGGGCTTTTACAAACAGAGCATTTCTTCAGCATAAGTGACATTTCAAAATCAGGAAGGCGAGATGAGTCGTAATTGGCTCTGTCACTATTTGGGTTTGATGCTGGCACCTCATGTGTTTGCCCTGGTTGAGTAATCTGTTTGCATCTGTGTAGACCACACACAGACAAATGTGAACTCTGTTTATATTCATTTCCTGCCTGGGAACTTGGTTCCTCTGGGTCACAGCTTTGGAATGATTGATGGATTGGAAATTTACTGGTATAGACGTGGATGCAAAAACTCACTTAAACCCATTTGGGAAACTGACCTTAATAACCTTCTTTGAGCTACAGTAAAGGGGACATTGTCCAAGACACCTCCAGTGGATTAGAGCATTTGTCATGAACATCATGTCTAAATAGGAGGTGTTCAATGTGATCAAGGCATTTAGCATTCCCATTTTGTAGATGAGGCAATTGAAACCCAGAGTGATCTAAAGTTACATTAGTTAGGGAAGTACCCATTATATATCACCAGCGCCTCTCAGTAATGAGCAGGATTCCCTCTTATTTCTTGGATGTCTCTCAGGCAAGTCAGCAAGCTCCATTTCTAGAATTCCTGAAGAAAGACAAAGGTACCCCTCTGTTCATGTTTCCTATGAGCAGCAGTTTGCAAAGGACCAAGAGGGAAGGGATTGAGCTTAGGAGACTGAAAACTCCTAGCTCTGCTCTGTGCCTCGTCCCAGGGCCAACCACAAGGACTTCCTAGGGCCTCTTTCCCCATTGTGATGGTCTGGCAGAAGAATGTTTGCAGTATTGCTCTCAGTGACCTGCATATGTAGCTTTTTGGCATTTAAGATCTTGTCCCTAGCCTTTATAGTCAACCAGTGAGTTACAAGTAAAAGTAGGTGAGTAGTAAATGAGAAAATCCTGGAAGCCCTCCAGGAGGAGACTCATTGGCACCATCTTTATCTGGGACACTTCTCTGGAATCTACCCTTGGAAACCTGGGGATGCCTAATCCAAGTTGGGAGGCTGCAACGTACCTCCTATTACAGTGAGCATCAGGATTTTTTATTGGAAAAGACAGGCACTTTAACTCAATTTCTAGCACTGAACTAGGCATTATGAGACTTACAAAAAGAACATGTGTGAAAACCAGCTTCACCCCTCAGGGAGTTTGCACTCTAGGTCAAGGATGTGTACAAAAATGTTCGAGTAGGAGCTTCGAGGCTTCTTTGAGGCACTGACCACCAACGTCATAGAAACACTATATGATAAGTAATCCCTTGTCCGTTCCTGACTCATAATAATCGAGAAACTGTCAGTGACAAATGCAATTTTGGGACAAAGGAAAGAAATTCAGGTGGGGAGATGTTAAACTGCCTTAGACTAGAGACTAGGTAGAATTAGAATTGATTTCAAATAAGCCACCACCCTTTAATATTCAAGACCTTAGGCATTAGTAAAGCTACCAAGAGGCCACGTTTGATGTTATAACTTTACACAGGTTAAATAGCCAGTGAAGGAATGAAAATTTGAGCACAATTTGGAATAGCATAGAATATTTTTAACGTGATTCCTAAGGAAGTGCTGAAATCCTCCTTCTGTATGGGTACAATTGTTGGCAACCTGTGATACCATTTTCATTCTGTAATGGCACTCATGCATGCAAGGAACCCAGGGAGTAAATAAGCCTAATGCAAATGTGTTTCCTTTCTCCCTTCTGCCATGGTTCTCTTTCACTAGACCTGGAGATTTGAAGGTGACTGTAATTAAACATTCATTCCATTGGCATTGTACTTTTCACGTGTGAGAAAACTTAGCAACGAGTTTTTCCCATAAATAATGTGCAGAATCCATTTGAATGGACCAGATCATCTAGAACTTCACTCTGACCCTTGGTAGTTCTGGCTGTTGTATCTATTTTCAGTGTATCTCATGTAAATTATTATTTGTTTCCTAAGTGAGTTGATCTGACTGACAGATGAAGCATTTCTGTGCAGACAGGAGCAGAAGTTAGAGAAGATCATGAAAGTACATTGTGTGCGCCTTCATATTTGGTGCTTAGAAAGTCTTTATTTGTTGTGCTTCTTTCCATGCCCTTCTTGATTCTGGCTTCTTTCTGGCCATTGTGACAGCTGTTTATTATTCTGTTGGCAATTCATTTCTGGATGAATTACCCATTGCTTTGTCTGCTTATCATTGTTGTGGCTTCTTTAAGTTCCCATGTGGTGGGGGGTTGGGGGGGGGCAAACCAGTTCTAGGCTGTGCAAAGGGCTGGACTTTCTTTTCCCATCAGAATTATTTTTAGAAAGCTGCTATAGAATTAAGCTTCCTCAATCAAGTAGGATTTGTGTAAAGCCATACTTTGGTGTGATTTCCTCAGATAAAGCCTTAGAAATGTTCTTTTAGAATCCGCTAACTGGTAGGCAGGTCCGTTCTGTGGGCAGGCTTGCCCCATGCACCAGGAGCGATGGCGGAGCCTCTGAGGTGCTGAGTGCATGAAGTTTCCGGTGGCCATTCACTCTTGAGGCACTAGACTCAGCCCGGAAGGATTGAAAGGATATGACAGTGAAGTCTGTCAGCAGCCGAGATGGGGATATGGAGTGATCTGTGTAATCAATACTTTATTTGGATTGTCAGTTGTAAAGGCTTAGAAAACAATGCAACAGAATACTCAGTTCTGAAATAACACCGAGTGTCATTTCACCTTTCTTTGATTCAGAAGGTCCTTTAGAATCTTCATATCCTGAGGGAGCCAGCTAATAAAGATCAGAGGCCTAGAATGTGTGCGAAACCAGACTCTGTTCTAGTTGGGACAGGAAATATGCAAGTGGAAAGGGTATAAAGTCCTCCTGGCCCAGGACAGGGATGACAACCCAAAGCAAAGGTAAGGGTATTTGTAGTTAAGGGTACTAGTTTTCATTGCTGTGTGTCTGTGCTAATTGTTTCCCAACCCTTCAGTTCTGGAGTATAACATGGGTCAAGATAGGGCTTTCTCTTTATCTGTTTTGGTCTGTCACCTGTTAGCATTTTGAGGTGCTTCATAAATCAGAAGGCTACTTATTTTCAGCAGAGGCCCAGAATTTGCAGGAAAGATCTGCTGAGGATGAACCTGACATTGCTCTGTGTAGCTCTTCTAGCTCCCTCTGCCTCTGACTGGACTCTCGCTCAGAAACAGGCTGAGAGAACATATCTGATGATGCAGCATCCCCCGTCCTGTGTGCCTGGAGGGCTTCGCACGGGCCACATGACTCTGGTGCCCTGACTTGGTGCCCTGTCTCAGTGCCAGCTTCCATCTGGGTTTCCAGGCTCATCCTTCAAAGAATTGAAAATAGCATCACAGTTGCCTTCTCTTAGGAGCTTTCTCACCTTTGACAAGCCTGCGGGACAAGCGGACCTGACCTCTGTGGCCTCTTGTCTGTCAGCCCTGTTTGAATATTCACTCTGCGGAGCATCTTGCCAGGCATCGTGGAAAATTATAGAAGAAGGAGGTGATGCACTCCTGGCCTTTGAACATCTTATCAACTTACAGGAGAGAGAGAGAACAGCACAAAGCAAAATATACAAAAATTCAAATGTCAGCCAGACACCTACTGTTCATTACTTATAAATCCAATTAAAGTAGCCTAGGAACACATATTTATGTTCATATATCAATATGTACATAAAGTTAAGGCATTTGCTGAAATGCCTTGATGTAGCTGGAGTTGGAAGAAGATAGTTTTCTGCTGCCTAAGTTTTTGGCTCCAGGAATGACCCTGAGTGACAAGGATTTAAGAGCAAGTAGTTTATTTGAGAAGTTTTGGAAACACCACTAAGAGGAATGGGAAAGGAAGCTAAGAGATAGAAAGGCGGCCATTAAAGGGTGTGTTACTGAGCCAGGGGTGGATGATGAGGGACACTTGAGCTCAAGCCCATGGGGAAATTCTGGGGAGCAGCTAAGAACATTATCCCCCGGAATCTATCATCCTCTGGTTGAGGACTCCTGTCAGGATGAGTTAATGCCCACATATTCCTGGACTGCCATGCCCATACAGATAGTTTTTGGAGAAAACTCAAATGCAAAGAGATGCAGCTAATGGTGGTCGGAGGTTGGCCTTGAAGAGGGCTGAGTGATAAGGGCGGGTTGGATGTCAACAGCCTCTGCTAGATTCACAGGTATTAATGGGAACAATAGCTTGGAACGGTAAGGAGAGAGAGGTTTTGTACATTGAGGAAGCCACGGTGTGTGAAGGCCCAGATTAACAGTGGGTGACATCGAAGCCAGAACCCATACGCTTTCTTATGTGAGTTCCTCGAGGAGTGTGGTTCAAGTGGCGTAGGGAAGAAGGTGTCAGCTGAAGCTTACTGATGACGGAAGGCAGTTTGGAGTCTGAGGATCCAGGCTGTAATGGCCGCTCCGAGTTCGGATGCCCCGTGTTCTCCTAGGCATATCTTGGCTGCAGATCATGTTGGGGCTAGCAGGTGGGGTAGCCACACCGTGGATTATAGACAGCCACTCTATCTGTGGCGTGAAGTCCTGATTCAGCCACAGGGCTCATTGCAGAAGAATGAAGGCTGCATGTGTTTGGAGATGCCGTGGCTTACCAGGTGCTTCTTCAGCTTACCTAGTTTGAAGAAGCAGGTGGTAACCAACAAGCGGTGGGGATTTCATCCCGGGCCTCCTGCTATATTTACAGAGGATGAGACTGGTAACATTATTGGAGAAGTGGGAATAGGGGTGGTCGTGGTCAGTACCTCTAAAGTGGTTCTGATATCGTATAGTCTCCTCTTGCACTGCATTGCATTGTATTATGTTGTGTTTGTACCTTCTCTGGAGAGCTGGCAGATGGGGGCAGTTAAGACTGTCAAAGGTCGCAGCATTGCAGAGGGCTCCCATTCATCTGACATAGTTAGTTGGTGATGTATTGCTACAGAAGGTCTGCACCCTATGCTTTAGCAAATGCCCCTGCCAGGACTCCCACGTGTTGATCTTTGCTAATGGAAATGTCCATGTGTCTTACTTGAGTTTTAGCTGTCCAGGCACGTGTGCCCAGGAATGAGCTCCCAGAGATTGCACCTCAGGGGTTAATTACTCTCTGATGTGTCAGATTATAGGATTTGATATGCTCTGTTCCCTTTTTCTATCCTGTATTTAGATATGAGGCGGAGAAGATCTAGAATAGAAATGTCAGGATATGTTAATAATTTATTGATAGCTCTATGTGGGGGAAAAATGTAGGATGTGTTCATATATTCTTATGCACACAGTAACATAGCTCTGTCCACAGAAGAGAGAGAGGAAGAGTGTGTCAGGTTGGGTCTGATCAGGAGACAGCTAAGCAAGTTACTTTAGCAGAAGGAAGTACTGTGAAGAGTTCTGTACGGGACAGAAAAGTTTTCCTTGACTCCTTTAGGGTCCACGACTGGGTCCGGAAAGCAAACCAGCAAGGACAGACTAGCAAGAGAAAAGCATATCCATTTATTTAATAGAAGTGTAATGCCACGTGGAACCTTCCCAAGGAAATTAGACCAACGGCAACCGTTAGAGCTGAGAATTGCTCAGCGGGCGTGCTGGAGGGTGGGCGGCCGTGGGGGGATGTGACAGGTCACAGAGGACGAGGCGAGCGTAGTGACCCGGGGGAGACTGAGCAGGGCCCTCTGTTAGGATTCTTCACGGTGTCCCTTTGTCTTGAGAGATAAGGGTGCTCCTTTCCTCCGGGTACGGAGAGGACCCCTCACGGGAGGGCTTCATGACCTGTTTCAGAGAAGAAGGGGGCGAGGGGGCGGAGGTCAGAGTAACCTTACTGCTTCTTCTCATTGCTCAAACTTCTTCAGTTTAAAATATTCCGTGTGCCAAGGTGGTGCATTTCCCGAACCGCACCACTTGTTACCCAGGTGTTGGATAATCCAAGAGTTGCAAAGGGACACCGAGGTTCACGGAAGCCACAGACCGCAGGAAGCAGCTGTACCTCTAAGGCTGGGGGCACAAAGGGAAGAAGTTAGGATAATGAAAACTTCAATACTTGGATGATGGACCTTGCAGACGGGGAAACTAGACCTCTGAGAAGGGAGCGCTGGATGGCGAGCTGGGCTGGTATGTCTGAAGGAGACTGCCAAGTGGAGTCAGTTGCTCTGACTGGAGCCAGTTGCTGTTGCCAGGGTGGGTGAAGATGTCTGTCTGGAGCCACGTGACAGAAGAGGAAGCGGATAGGGGAGCCAGATCCCTCTCTACCCCCTGCCGCTGGACCTAGCAGGGAGCCTGCATGCGGCCCAGGAGAAATGTGTTTTGCAGAGTCCCAGCCCCAGCACTACGAAGCAGGATGGGTTTGGACACGAGACACGATTAAGTTATAAACCAACACAGAGAACATAAACGTGTGTATACACAGAAGAGAGAAAGAAAGACAAAGGGAGAAAGGGCATGTGAGTGAGCTGGCAAGAACAAGCATGTAGCCAAGAGCTGGCTGGGATAAAGATTGTTGCTACTTGGCTATAAAAATAATCATCATAATAGCCTGCATGTAAGAACTTAGTGCAGGGGGGAATAGCATCAGAACCCTTATTTAGCAAGGGGGTGGGGTGGTGATTAAGTTCTAAAATCAGAGCATTAGGGGGAAATCACATATAAACACTAGAATCAGGCACGAAGACTCTAAGAGCCTGTTGAAATGAGAAAACATTTCTGTCTACTATCCTGTGCTCAGTCTGTGACAGACACGTGCGTCCTGCCCCCTAGATATCATTACTTTCTCCCTCTCTTCTGCTCTCTCACCAAGCACAGAGAGAGGGATTCTTAGAAGTTACGTGTGTACGTGTTACAACTTCCCTTGAATTGTACCAGGTATGTGCTGAGCACTTTCTCATGTGCTGTTTTACTTGATGATCACGTTGGGCCTAGACATGGTATTATTATGCCTCCCGAATCAAAAAGAGATCAGACGCACAGGAAGGTTGACTGATGGGCTATGGGCACAGCCAGTGAATGACAGAACCTACGTTTCGAACTCAGGTGTTATCTTGTTCCAACCCTGTGCTGTGTAATTGGCGTAGCCCTGCTCCCCGCCTCCGAAGGTTCTGCCCTGACTTTATGTCTAGGGCAAATCAAGTCATCTCTAACATCAAAATAAGGGGCCTCTGCAAGGTCTTCAAGGTGCAGTAGATGCGCAGTATCCAGCATGGCAGCCGTTGGACATGTGTGGCTATTTAAATTTAAATTAAGTAAAATTAACTAAAATGTAAAAGTCCATTCCTCAGTCACACTAGACACATTTCAGGAGCTCAAGAGCTACATGTGGCTAATGACTGCCATATTAGCACAGAACATTTCCATCCTCACAGAAAGTTCTGAGGTAGATCCATAGTGAGTGAGAACGTGATTCTAAAGCTAGTTAAAAAACGTAGTGCCACATCTTCCTGGCTGTGCATCCCTGGGAAGATTCCTTAACCTCCCTGTCTCTCAGTTGCCACATCTGTAAAATAGGAATACTCAAGGAAGCTCCTCACAGGGTTCAGATGAGAGTGAAGACACTATTTACAAAGTTCTTAGTATGGTACTTCACACATCATGGCTTCCTAATACATTACCTAAGGGGGGAAAGGGTCTAACATGTGATTTTCTAAAAATTCCACTGTCTCTGTTTACCATCTGGTATTTTTGTTTGAGAAAGAGAGAAAGAAGTTTGAAGCAGGGGAAAGAGTATCTTGATAATTTGTGTTTGGAGTGCTTCATGGAGTCAGGGAATCCTATATAAATATACAAAATTATTTTATTTCATATACATTACCATGGCTCAACACCATGTACCAGGTTTCGATCTAAGAACTTAACACATATTCCCTCGTTCAGTCCTCCAAATGGGCCTGTGATGAAGCTAATCTCCACCCTCATTTCAGTACCCCTTGCATTTCTCTACACATTTTACCACTTTTCTGGGTAAGTCCCGTAAGAGTGAGGAAGAGGGGACAGAGATGAAAGAATAAGATTCGACCCTTTTGAAGAGACTAGAGAAACAAATAACTGTGGAGGGAATACTTTCTCAAGCTAGATATTTTGTGTGCATTATTTAATTTGATGCAACGGCCCTATGGGATGGGTGATCTTTTCCTCATTCTATAGATGCGGAAATAAGCTAAACAAGTTAATTACAACTAGCCCAGCATCACACAGTTCTGGATGAGACCTGTGATTCTAACCCAGGCCTAATATTTTTCATGGCATCTTGATGTCTATTAATAGGGAAGGTAATTTAAACAATACTTCTTTAATGTTTATTTTTGTGAGAGAGAGAGAGATTGAGAGAGAACATGAGCACCAGCAGGGGAGGGGCAGAGAGAGAGAGAGGGAGAGAATCCCAAGCAGGCTTCACACTGTCAGCACAGACCCTGATGTGGGGCTTGATCTCCTGAACCGTGAGCTCATGAGATTTATCACTGGGTGGGAAGCTGAGAGTTTGAAGTCGAAGACTGAAGTCACTAAAGAGAAGACCAGGTGGTTGTTGACACCCCTCCTACCCCCCCCACCCCGCCCTCTCCCTGACCACCACCCTGGGGCAAAGGAAAATGGAGAACCTCTTGCTAACTTCCAACTGCTCTCTGTTATGTAGTATTTCAGTGACAGGATCCACTCAGGAGAGTCGGGGCAAGGCTGGCTGAGGTTCTCAAGGAGCTGAGTTTTGAGTTCAGGTGCCTGCGTGGCAGTGGAATGATGCTTCCTGACCTCTCAGACCTTTGAGACGTCTGGGCGGTCTTAGACTTCACCTGGAGCCTCCTGTCCGGCATGCGACCATCTAGGGGAGTTCCAGGGAAAGGTGGCAGGTAGAGTATCCTTTCTGAGTTTTATTCTCTCTCATCCTCCCTTCTCTTCTTTCTGTGTGTCTGTGTTACTCTGTTGTGTCTCCTTCTCCTCAAGATTCATCGACCAGTGATGCAGGGGTATTTATTTTATGTTCTTGTCAACAGAGATACCATGGACTGAAAGGTGATGGGTACCCCAATGAGCTCACTACAAGATCTCAAAGATTCCAAGCCACTGGCTGCTCCAAAGCATAAAGCCACCCTTCTGGAGAGTCAGCAGGAAGGAAGCCTGGCGGAGGTGAGGAAACATCATTCTTCCCTCTGCCCTTGACTCCATCGGCCTTTAGCTGTCAGATGGTTGGGCCCAGGCCTGAGGGGCTTTTTCCCGTGTGTCCTTCCACAGGCTCTGCTTTTGGCCAGAGGACAGACCACCTCCTCAGGTCTCTGGGGGAACTGCTGAAGGACAGTGAGGAAGATGTTGCTGGTCCCCAGGACAGAAACATAGCAGCTGGAGCCAGGAAGCACCTGGAGTGGGACTCAAGCCCAGCACCCCTTCAGACCGATGCTCTCTGAGCGGCGTGTGGTCCCGGATCGGACTGTTTTGGCTTTGCCATCACGTGCATAACACAGTTCTAGATGCTTTTAAACGGTTGGCTTTCTTTCCTTCCCCCCACCCCACTGTCTTTTCTTTTTCTTCTCTTGGCCCTGAGAACTGTAAGAAAATAATTGTTTTAGAAAGTATAATTCTCTTGCTGACATTAGCCTTGTTTATGAATAAATTCTGTCCCGAAGGATTTTCTGAATTGCAATCCCAGGTTACCTAGTAAATGGGGCTGCGTGGTTTGATTTGTGTAGTACTGATCCTTAGATTAAAAATACATTTTCTTTCTTCTTTTCTTTCTTTCTTCTTTTTTTTTTTTTTTTTTGTAAGTTTGGATCCAGGTAATGGCCCGAGTCACATTTGCTTAGCTAGTGACGCGATCTCAATGTGGTATCGCTAGGAGTTGAAATATAATCAAACATATATTATACCTGGGGCTCTTGCACACTATTTGATATATATGTTACGCTACAAAGAAACACAAACCTTGTAGGTTGAAATCTAATTCCTGTCTGATCCTGCAGTTAGAATGGTAGAGAAATTATAAATACCAAAAGTGGCTTCAAATACCCTGAATGTGAGCTAACCAACAATAAGTGGACAGTTTGGAAATGCCGTTTTCCAAGGCAAAGCAGGAACTGGAGATCCGCTGACCTCATCAGCAGGGTTGTGCAGGTCCGTCTGTGGATCTGCTCATTTTGGAAGAATCAGAGAACAAGGCCTGCTTCTGTGTTTGAGTTTACGGAAATTGTGGCGTTGCTGACTTACTGCTCTGTAACTTCCTGCTTTGCAATAAAACACTTTTGGTTGACTCAGCAACAAGGTCTCTGTCAATTTCCTTCAATATTGTGTCCTCAGTGCTGTGTAAGAAAGTCCAAGGTAGACCTTTGAGTGGTTGACCAGTCAGAGATCTCGGCTGGATGAAGCTCAGTGCTCCTTCAGTGGCATACAGAGTTATCTGTTGTCTACACGTGTGGTCCGTGTGTGTGGTCAACTTCTCTTCTTCATGGTATAGTCAACTCTAGACCTCTCTAGTTATGGCATAACCCATTTAGGCCACTGTGCTGCCATCTGCCATTATTCTCTCATTCTGGAGTCCCCATTTATTTCTGTGAGACTCTAGAACAGGCTACAGACTCTCAGAATGTCCATTCCCTCATCCACAAAATGGGAATAATGATCCTGTATTTATGGTGATACATGCTTATAAAAGAGCATCGCATGGATGATACTTTCCACATTATAAACACACAGGGATGTGGCAGCACTCAATAAATGGTGATTCTTTTCTTTGTTAGTAAAGAATTGAAAGAACACTCTTAAGTCCTTATAGTTGACTATACAGTTGACTGAGAGCACCGAGTAGCCTGTGAATAGCATCTTAGGCTTCTTTGCTTAAAGCCAGTAGAAAGAAAGGTGAAGATTAATGGGAGAAGAGAATCTTCTGCTCCCTCCCTTGACCAGTAGCCAAATACCTTGGTTCCTCCCTCTGTGGAATACATCAGGTGTTTTACCTGCTTCATGGAGACAGCGCTATTGCTTCTCCAGAAAGTGAAATTTACCATTCATATAGATGTCTGAGATACCATCTTTCCCACTTGTTTGCAACATCAGGCCCATAGCATCCGAGGCCAGTAGGGTCTCTAAATACTGACAAAGAGGGCCCTTTCACCGTGGGGGAAGAATTTGACCCATCTCCGGCCTCAGCAGACTGCCACTTCCGTAGAGAAAGCACTTTTGAAAACGCCCCTGCCGTCTCCACCATCACACCTGAGATTTCTGGATGACCAAAATGTGACGCAAAAGCAAGAGCTAAGATGATTCATTTCACGGAGGGTGGCAAATAAATTAGTTGTTCTCTGATTGCCTTGGTGTGTATGATAGTCCCATGGGTATCCCTGGACTTCAAGCCGTGCGTAGTAGAAAGAACATTTTCTACTTTCTACCTTGAAGTCATCAAAATGGTGATAATAACAACAGAAAAGCAGGTAACAATTACTAAATGTTTGCTTCATGATGGGCACTGGGCAAAGATCTTTCTAAGTAGTGGCTCATTTACTCATTACAGCAAACATGTGAGGTAGGTACTTTGAACTCGCATTACCTGGATGAGGAACTGAGGCATGAAATTGCTGTGTAAGTGGACCAGGCTCCCCAGTTGGTGAGAGTCATAGCTGGAATGCACCAGGTCTGCCTGACTCCAAAACTTGGGCTCTTCACCACTTTGGTCGGCTGCTTCCTCTCCTTGGCCCGAATCCCTGTCTGCTTTACTGGCTTCTGACTGTGAACCTTCCCTTTGTACCTTCATTGTCCTTCCTTATAACTTGGGACGATTAATTATCAACCATTCCTGCCTGCTTCCCACAATTACTATCTAAGCTCTTGGCAAATGTATGCAACTAATTGCAAATCAATATGAAAAGTAAAGGTGTTCTTCTGGATGGAGTCCAGGCTCGGCCTACCTTAGGCTGAATTCTGCTTCTGTTTAGCATTCAAAGATTTCAGTGCATCTTATCCACAGGAGATCCTAATGGATGCGAATGTTGAGTCTAAGAACTTTCTCAAGGGTAAATGAGAGAGCACCGTGTATAGGCAAAATACCATTAGGTAGGCAAAATATTTGGTTGACCATACTGTCTCAAACCTTAGTTCCTAAAGCTGTATAAGCTGTATCAAAGGACATCATTTCTGTCACACAGAAACAACCTTTTCCCATTTTGCTCCAACATCTCATCCAGAAGGTGGTGTTATGGTGTATGTGTTGAAAGGACACTGGACTATAAAGCATTTTATATGTTTGTAGGCAGGTCATAGCAGATGCAGTTGGCCTTGTCCGTGTCGGAGGGCTTTCTCTGGCTGTGGGGCCTGTGTGATCCCGGGCCAGAAGTGCTGGGGTGTCCATTCTTCACCCCACCGAGACTAGCCCTCAACCCCTCTGAAGAGAGTTGGTATATATATGCCACAGCTCCTCACCCTTGGGTGGGCCAACTGAGGCATGTTCTGCACTGGCTTGGAGTTCCCCAGTGAGGTGACACTCTAGTTGCCCATGGTGGGAACTAGTTTGTTAGCCCACTTTTGTTGGCTGCCTTTCCTTCCTGTGTCAGCCTCTTGCTTCTCAACCAGTGTTTCCTGGAATCGCTTCCCCAGTAAGTAGTTAATTTTCTCATAAATTCCTGTCTTAGGATCTGCTTCTGTAGGGGGCCCAAGTGAACTCAAAATTCAGGTGCTGGTCAATTATCAAGATAATAATGCCCCAGAGAAAATACAGCAGTATCATTCAAGACTAAACCATTTCTCCCCTTGTCCTTCTACTGATACTTCTGCTATGTTAGGGACTGGAAAGGACTCTTTATCAATCTGAAACCCACTTGCCAGAGAAGTTTCCTTCCTGTGAAACGGGCACCCCCACAGGTTCTGAGATACTTTTCCTTTAAATGAAAGACTCAACTAACATATGAGACCAGGCAAGAGTCACCTGATGGCAAATCAAATTACAGTTCACCGGCTAGAACAAGTAATTAAATATAAGGGGGTAATGGGAAAAGGAGGGAGCCACAATCCCAGAGCCCCCCTTTCACCTCTCAAGGACTTCCATTTGCCTTTGAATCACTTCTGCTTCAATTAACATTGATTGAGCCTGCCTAAAGTGCCTGGCTCTTGTCAGATCCCATTACACGGGCTTCAAGGCACTCTCTGTCCGCAAGCCTTTGTTGTGCTGGGACATTTTGGTGGGCATATCGAATATTGTGTGGAGTAGCTAACACATTGATCAGGACTGTTGTACAAGAGGTTTGCTTTTTCCGGCGTGGCAGTTTTGCCAACGGGATTTCGTCTTTGCCATTAGCATTATCAACTTGGGCCATTTCTCAAAGTTCAAGTTATGATGCTCCAAAAAGCATGTCA
Source organism: Panthera uncia (assembly GCF_023721935.1). NCBI lineage: Eukaryota > Metazoa > Chordata > Mammalia > Carnivora > Felidae > Panthera > Panthera uncia. Next base: position 141,772,435 of record NC_064810.1, read on the forward strand.
GACTGACCTACTGTAGCTTCTAAAGATAAACGTTGAAAATGTCAACCCTGTAAAGTAAGAGATGTGCCTGTTTCTTTGTTAGAGGCATCACACACCTACTTTCTGTATTTTGGGTGTTGGGAGGAAGATGCACAAAGAAACATGTTTCGTGTCTGGGCTTCCCAGTAAAGAGTTTGATGTTTATTTTATCAGAGATGTAAATGGTACCCTAGTATGTATCAAAGTCTGCCTTATCTCTTTTCTTAGTAGTCTTTGCTCAGGTTTTGGAGGATAGGACTGTGTTTTACGCAAGAATCCTATTACGAAAAACTCAGACAATAACATTGTTCCTAAAATGTGCAAGGCTCTTTTATGTTGGGAAAACATTTACTGCCATTGACACCTTTTTCATACTCACATTTTCTTTTTTTTTTTTTTTTAACGTTTATTTATTTTTGAGACAGAGAGAGACAGAGCATGAACAGGGGAGGGGCAGAGAGAGAGGGAGACACAGAATGTGAAACAGGCTCCAGGCTCTGAGCTGTCAGCACAGAGCCGGACGCGGGGCTCAAACCCACAAACTGCGAGATCATGACCTGAGCCGAAGTCGGACGCTTAACTGACCGAGCCACCCAGGCGCCCCATACTCACATTTTCAATCTCATTAATAATTTTTTCCTAAACACTCAAATACTACTTTTGCCATAAGTAAAACATACTTTACGAATCAAATCATTTTAAATATTTAAATACTGGTTAGAAATAAGCAGACAGATTCACCTAAATATTTCAATAAAACCTCCACCAATGTCATATAAAAGCTTCACAAACTTAAAAGCAGTGCGCACGCACACACGCACATGCACGCACACACGCACGCGCACACGCACGCACACACACGATAATCAGCATGGGATTCAGAATGTATTAGACCTACACTTAAAAGATTAAGAAATGTTTATAATATGGATTCGAGTTATGTCTTCATTATTTATAAACTTGTTTTATCCCTTCCCTGTTTTTTTTTTTTTGTGCTTATCAGTGTTTATATTTTCCTAAAGTTACACTAGTATTCTGAAAAAGAATGCAGTCTCAGACTAGCTGAGTTTACAGATTCTGGGGTAGGCACCACTTGATTTTTGTTTGGCATATGGGATCTTAGTGGATCTCTTCAAAGTGGATTCAAACTTGGGCTGCTGTTTTCTGGCCTGAGGTTTTTCTTAGAATCAAGGCTCAGTTCCATCTTAGTCCCAAGGCAGTGAGCCTTTATGTCATCAGTGCCTTGGTTTCTCAGTACTTTTTGATAAGAAAACGTCCAGCAACCTCTTCATCTAGGGGATGAAAGGAGGAGTCTGGACAGCAGGTTCTCTTCTTGGGATTGCTGCCTCATGCATCAGCCTCCAACACACATCTGACTTGTGGGTGGATCCACTTGAGAGTGGATCACTTCTCTGGTCAACCAAGAAAAATCTCTAAATTTTCTTGACTTACTTGACTCCAAATTCACTGTGGCTGTTCTTTTCTATTTACTGAGAAAAAAAATACGTAAAATAAAAGAAACAGAACATCTCTATATGTCAAATCTCCAACCTGCTTACTAGAAATATTTTTTTAAAATACGCCCTTTTTGTTTTTTAATGACCTTTTTTGTATACCTTATACTTTTTCGTTGTTGAGTACTGTTATGGGCTCAAGGCTCTTCATTAGGTACCAGTTATTCCAAAGAACTATAATTATTCTTGTTGATCAAATTATTCTTACGTGGACACCCCTTTAAATAGTCTCCTTTGTCTTTTCAGTGTTGCTCCTGAGACATTTTTGAAAGTCTCTTGCTTAAAGGCAGCAAGATATTCTATATCTGTATTGATTTTTCTCTACCATTAGCTAAAATTTTAGTCCTTGAGAAGCCCTGAATCTTATTAGTAGAGAATAGCAGTAGGATTGCTTATCAGTTTTATCCCTATGAACATAAAGATAGTCAAAATAATATTAATTTTGGCCATTGTAATGGAAGTGCTGGAAAAATAAGTATTTAAGGTAATAAGTTTTCATTATCTTTTTCTCATGTAAGTGCTAATACTACCAATTCTAAATTTTTATTTAATAATAATTTTTAAAATGTATTTTCCTACACCATTCTTCCTTGGATTATCAACTGTAATCAAACTGTAATCACGTGCCTTTCTCATTTAATAACCTTATATGTGTAATTGGTCACCATTTTGTACTTCCTTAATTGACAAATGTAAGACAGGATCCAAGTGAAGATAGGCTTGGGATACAATAGAAAGATCGGTTTTCTCATCTGTAAAAGGAATGCTCTGATGAGGTGTAGGATTGAGATCTTGTCCTGCAGAGAATGGAAAACTCCTTGGAATTTTTACCATTGGTCTAAGACCATGATTCTCAAATTAGAATCACCGGGATGGGGTGGGATGTTAAAATGCAGGTTGCTGGGCCCCGCTCTCAAGTTTCTTATGACTGTCTCGGGTAGGACTAGAAAATGTGCCTGTCTCCCGAGTTCCAGGTGGGGCTGATGCTGATGGGTGGGAGACCACACCCTGAGGACCACTGTAAGGAACATAAAGTAAGTTTTGTTGGCTAGGTGGGGCTCGCCTTAGGAGCTTAAACTTTGAGGCTGTTGATCAAAGTGAAGATTAAGTAAGAACAAGTAGTAAGGGAACGCTTCTAGAAAGACGAGTCCTTGGGTTATAAAAATTGGAATTATCATTGTGAACCTTGCGTATTCAGGCAGGTCTGCCTCTTATTCCTTGTTCCACTCTCTCTGGGCAACTCTAACCGCTTATCGGCTATAGATCTCATATCTGTCAGCACAGAGAAGTATAAAAACAACATTTAAAAAAATCAACAGATTTCACAATTCATGTAGGAAATTATCTTCACCGTAAATGTACAGCAATGAAATTTCTTATAAGAAACGCTTTGGTGGGGGAAAGAACTCGTACAAAGGGATTTTGCATCTTGAAGCCCATATTCTAAATCTTGATTTTAAGGTTGAAGGGTAGACCTTATCTCCCTTTACCTGACATCTGTTCTAGCAGGAAGTCTATCTTCCTAACTGTTTAAGCAGGTGCCAGGTATGCTGTCATTTCAACATGAATAATAAACAGCTATGATAAATGGATGGTGTAGGTGACATTAATAAGACATTTGCAATCCTGCAGGAAGAATCATGCTGGAAGATAAACAGATACATTTATTTATACTATTGTTAGGAACTTGAACTTCTGACACACAGAGCAGGTGTTCAGTCTATTTTGGAACTACCTGACAAAACTCCTTTGTTTTCTTGTTCCTCTGTCCCCCAAATGTAGATGTTCTTTAAAGTTCTGTCTTCTTTGTTCCTTGACCTCTGTTTTTTTTCTATCCGTGAACTTCACACTCTTTAAATAAATTATTATCTCTAGAGGGATGATTTCACAGTACCATCGCCACCACCCACCCGTCAAAAAAAAAAAAAAAAAAAAAAAAAAAAAGAGAAGAGAGAGAGCGAGAAATTGAATCTTTGTTTCCACTGACTGTAGGACATCTTTATCTGGATCCATCCAGCAACTCAAACCATTTGCCTGTCACAAGACTCCGCCTCTCCTCTTTCTAACCCAGCTTTTCCTTAACTATTCTTCTCCCAAATAGAAGTTATGTTATTTCTTCACTAAAACCTCTCTCGATGATCCTTGACATCCACAATATTCAGCCTCCAGCGTGTCTTTGTGACATTCATCCCTTTATTCCATCTTCTGACAAAACTGTATCTTCGACACCCAATGCTGCCATTCAAATGATTGTTAAAGCCTTTTAACTGATCTCTCACTTTCAGTCTCTCTCCACTGCAGCCCATCTTTTTTTTTCTTACGTGTTTGTTTACTTTGAGAGAGAACACAGGCACGTGTGCGTGAGTGAGCAAGGGAGGAGCAGAGAGAGAGGGAAGGAGAATCCCAAGCAGGCTCTGCGTTGTCAGTGCTGAGCCTGATGATGGGTTTAATCTCATGAACTGTGAGATCGTGACCTGAGCCAAAATCAAGAGTCGGATGCTTCATTGACTGAGCCACCCAGGTGCGCTTCTACTGCAGTCCTTCTTGAAACACAAATTTCCCCTCACATCATGTCGTTGGTCATGACATTCTCCCGATCTAGAATCTTTCGTGCCTCCCAGTATGTAATGAGGTATGTTCGTACTCTTTATGCTGCCATTCCATATTTTCCAACACCCCCCCCCCTTACTTTCTCTTTCCTCTCTCACTCTTCACTTATGAACCGTCTCTAGTGTGTAATATCAATCTTTGGGCATGGCTTTGAATTTAATCTTTTGCTTGTGTTATTGCTCTTTCTTCATCTCCTTTTTTAACCTATTGAAATCCAACACACTTTTTAAAGGTACCCACGAAATGCTACTTTCGTACAGGGGGTTGCTTGATTACACCAGCCAACATTACTCTTTCATCTTTGTATGTCCTACATTACTCTAGGGAGCTTTCACCTCTGACTTGTGCTTGTTAACCTGGTGGTTGTGACGTTTGGTGGTTGTGGTATTGGATCCTGAACTCCAAAATCCTGTGGACTTCTACATGGGAAATACTGAGGTGGACATTCCTGGCAAATTCATTCTATTGAGAGCCTTTTCTTGGCCAGGCACTGTGCCAGGCATTGGGGGCCACAGAAGGACCAGGCTTTCTTAGAGCTTATGTTCTAGAAGAGGAAGTGATGTTGACGAGAGCTGTGGATGGAAAATGGATGTGCTTGGGGAGCGTTTCTCTGAGCAGATGACATTTAATCTGAGACCAGAAGAATGGGAAAAAACCAGCCAGGCAGAGGACTGGGGGAAAGTGTTCTAAACTAAGGAACAGTATGCAAAGGGCCATGAAGCAGGGATAAGCTTGGTATGTTTAAGAAAGACCAGTGGAACAGGGGCGTCTGGGTGGCTCAGTTGGTTGAGCGTCTGACTTCAGCTCAGGTCAGGATCTTGAGGTTCTTGAGTTCAAGCCCCGTGCTGGGCTCTGTGCTGACAGCTTCGAGCCTGGAGCCTGCTTTGGATTCTGTGTCTTCCTCTCTCTGCCCCTTCTCTGCTCATGCTCTGTCTCTCTCTCTCTGTCTCTCAAAGATGAATAAATGTTAAAAAAATTTTTAAGAAAGACCAGTGGAAGAGAGGATAGTTATTAATGAAAGTTATATGAAATGAGATTAAAGTAGAAGATGGGTCTACTACTCTTCAAGTAGAAGATTGGGTCTTGTAGACTATGGGGGAGAGTTGGGATTTCAGTCAGAGCATGGTATGGGAAAACATTAAAGAAGTTTAAAGCAGGAAAATGCTCTGTGGGAATGGAGTTATGGTGGCACAAAAGAAGGAGCAAGCAGAGTGTTCATCATTCTAACATGTTAAATCCTGATGTGTTACTATTTGTAGACTCTAGGTTGGGTGAGCTGGCTGGCCTGTAGTTAGATCTCAAAAGTTCTTGTTGTTTTGTGATCTAGATCAAAAGCAAGTCAAGTTACCATGTTGGCTTCTTTCCCCATTGGCCACAACCTTACCTTGGCCCTTGCTATCTTTGCATCCTATGGCAAGAAAAGGCAGGAAAGAATAAACTCAAAGATAAATATCCCAAAGATGTCCAGGGATCATCTTACTGTACCAATGACAGTAAATTCTAAAGGTAAATTCTAAAAAGACTAGAAATCCAAAGAGTCTGTACTATGTGGAACCTATTAAAATTTTTGCTCATTAGTTTCTAAACTAGCTTCTATGATTAGAGCAAAACTCTATGCTCTCACCACAAGGTCAGATAGTGATCTCGGTCTGTGTCCTATGTCAGCATCCTCTCTTAGGAATGGACAAAAGAGGGTCTTGAACTCTTCACAGAGTCATTCCATTTTTTAATTTTTATTTTTAGGAATGGCATGTATAAGTAGGTGCAAACTATATAATTGCTAAACTAAGCCAAATATTTTGTAAGCAACTTAGCTAGAGTTTTTTCACTATTAGTAGAATTCTTTTTTTGTTGTTTTTTGCTGAGCCCAACACGTTCTGTACCTTTTTTTTTCTTATAAGCGACTAACTTTGTTGTGAAACTCACTGGAGTGATCTGTTTTCAAAATTTTGAAGGATATAAACATTATTTGAGAACTTCTCTGATATTTTTAGAATTTATTTTTCATTCCTCTTTAACTTATTCCATGTCTCATGACTGCTGGGTTGTTCTGTCTGACTAAGTAAGCAGATAAGATTATGGGTTTGTTAATGAACAACAATAACTTAATATGTCATTTTTCCAGACTAAAAAAAAATGTTGTAGCCATCATGACCTTAAAATAAGAAATGGTTAATGAATCGTAGTATTATTTGACATAGTATGTTTATCTTTCTTCAGTCATATTCTAATTCCTATACTAGAATCAGTGATGAATGAGGAATACTCTATGACTTTAAAAGATCACAGTCTAAATACTAGTAAAATCTCAAGGAAGGGATTTTAAGTATTATCATCCAATGCTTAAATTCCTTCCGTGGAGTTGCTTCCAAATGGCGATCCAGCTTCCCTTGGAAATCCTCAGTGTCGGTAAACTTGTTATCTTCCAAATGGCAATCAGCACCACTTCTGGGGAATTCACCCTTATTATGAGGTGAAGATCTAAGTTTCTGTGGTGTTGCTCATAGATCCTAGTTCTCACTCAAGAAATTCAAATTCAAATGCCTACAGGGGCTTACCAGGTAGTAAATATGAGCTAAGTAATCCAGATATAAAAATTTTCAAGTTCAAGTATTAGAATAAATGGCATCTGGTATGTGGCCACATTGTAGTGAATACAATAGGTGGTGAGACGGACTATGATAAACTGAAGAATAGGATGCTTTTCAGCTCTTATATATTGTCTCTTTAGAGAAATGTGGGCCGGATAATTCTAATTTTTTTCGAGTAAATCAGAATATGGATTTTTTTACGTGGCATCTCCTGGCTTTTAAGTTGGCAACCAGTTCACAACGTTTACAACACTCTGTGGGTGAACACTGAGAGTCAAACCACTTCTACAGCTAGATTTGACCTATGGGTCGTTAATTTTCAACCTTTGTTCTAAGCCCCATAGTTATAAGAAAGAACTGTGAGTTCTCTCTCACTTGACAGCCCACCAGGCATTTGAAGATAGCAGTCACCATCATTCATCACCACAATCTTTTCCATTCTTTCTTTCTCCTCCCTAAGCAGCCCTCCAGCCAAATTTACAGGATATTGTAGATGGAATCCACCAACACCTGCTATTAAATGATTGTGATTAGATGATATCCATATAAGAGCTGTGAAAAGAAAAGCTCAAAAGTGATTCTTGGAAAATCTTTACCAAACTATGTTTTTTACCTATATAAAGAGTTATTCTTCCAGAAAACTACCAGAGCACCTATTTAAATTCAAATCTTGCTGAATGGTGGAAGTTTTCGGTTGATAGGGATATATTGGGGGGAAGTTTTCCTCAAATCACCCACCAATTCTATTTACACACGACTTTATTTAGAAAAAACACCTACCTACTCCAGTGTCTGCTTTTTATAGTAAATATTCAGTGTGTATTTATTCCTGTGCTAATTTTCCATTTGCCTTGACACCTAGATCTACCCTCTGCATATATGTTCCTTGATTTGTGACATGAAAGGATGATTACTCTGGACCACAACCCTCAGGGCCCCTTGATATAGGCTTTCAGTAGGATTTGGCCAATGGGAGGCACCAGAAAGATATCATAGAGCATCAGGAAAGAGAGTTCAGGCTGTTTCTTCTATGTCCCCTCCTTGCTTTGAAGCCCCATCTCTGTCAGCTCTGTCTCTGTGTGATGTCAGCCTCTATAAGAGAGTCCCTCTGCCATGGCTCCAACTTTCATGAAACTTCTGTCATGCTTATTGTTTGCTCTTACCTCTTTGGCTCTAGCAGGAGATAATGGCTTCCTAATGTTGTTAATGTCTTGATGCTTCAACATCCCTTGTTCCTTTCTTACCCTTGCTAACCGGAATCGCTGTCTCTTGATTTGAAACATTTGGGCTGATTTTGTTTTTCTGCCCCTGACAGATATATTCTCCTTTCCTATTTCCTTAGCTCTTATAATGCCATATCTTCATCTCTGTATGAATCATAGGAACTCGCCTCTGAAGCAAGGCATTTAAATATGTAGTTAGGAATATTCATGTATATTTCACTGTCCCGGTTTCACAGTCTTGATGTCAGGATGTCTTGGGTAAGTCTCTCCACAGAGTCATGTTTTACGTTACTAAGGAGCACCCTTTGATCCACAGGGTCCAAGAATATCTTAATGAGCATAAAAGTTAGCCTGCATATCTAGCATGGTCAGGTGCTGCCTCTGAACATCCAGAAGCCATAGCTCTTCTTCGTTTCTGAACCAGATCTGACCTCCTGGAATGTGTCAGCAGCTTTATTCCCTCTTGCAGGATAGGTCTGGGGTTAGTCTTGCTTTTCTGACCAAGCGTTTGAAAAGATGCCCACCAAACCCATTCTTCACTATAATTTCTGCTTTTTGGGTCTGCTGTTATCTATCGTCAGTTCATGCCTGGAGACCTTCTTTAAATCATGCAAACTTCCCAGAACCATAGCCCTCCTGCCAGCTCAAATGTACAAGGCTGCATAGATTCTGGATTCAAGCCTCGTAGGGCACTGGTTATTTGGTCCTCTGGCCACATGCCATCTTACTCCCCTTGGTCAGGCCACACCCAGTCTTTTATTTTTTTTCCCTTTTCCCTATGCCCTTCAGTTAAGGTCCAGCAATGGCTTGGAGAAGAATATGAACCAGTTACGGCTGTGTAATATAACAGGTCACCTTCTGTAAACAAAAATTTTATAAGTATTAAATGTCAGGGACCAATAAACATAGCACTACAGACAGCCCTGCAACTGTAAAATCCACTAACAAGTAATTAGGGAGAGATGCGTAGAGGTTTTATGTTGAGAAATTCAGAACATCTCTTGGCAAAATCTAGTTTTAGGGCAATATATGTTTTAAAATTTGCACTAATAATTTTAATATGGTCTTATCTTTAAAGCACTTTTCTAAGTACTAATTCTCCCAGCAAGCTTCTGAAATGTGTATCATTGCCAAAGGTATGTGCCACACTGGATTATTTTTAAAACAAATTAGTATAGTGAGTAAGCATTCTGTTTTTACCTTAATATTTAAGTTGGAATTTTGAGGTATCATTTACAACTACAGAATCAAGGTGATTAAAGTTTTATTCATTGGGCTAGGCTAGAATAGGTTATATGTAGACATTTGATAATACTGCAGTCAATACCCATTAAAAACAGTTGTATATTCCCATATTCCTACATAGTAACCCCACAGAGCCAGGGGTTACTGGCTCAATCAGCACATATTTTGTTTCCAGTGGGGTATTGGGCATGCCTGGAGGCATTTTTGGTTGTCACAGTGGAAAAAAGAGGAGACTGGTATTTGGTAGAAACCAGGGATACTTCTAAATATCCTACCATACACCAAATAGCCCCCCACAGCAAAGAATGATCAAGTGTAAAATGTCAATAATGCCAAGGTTGGGGTTAGTTCCTATTTAAATATTTGACACAATTCTAAGTGAAACTCTCTGGCCCCGGTGATTTCTTATTTAGAAGCTTTTGAATTATGAATACAAATTATTTGATGGTTATAAGCCTATTCAGATTGTCTATTTAATATTGGTTGAATTTTTGTAGTTCGTGTTTTTTGAGCAATTGATGCCTTTTTTTCCTAATTGTCAAATTTATGAGCATTAAGTTGTTCATAACCTTCTCTTATTATTTCATTAATGGCTGCGGGACCTATAGTTGTCCCTACAGAAAATAACCTTTTTTTTTTCTTTGAGAGCGAGAGAGTTTGTGAGAGGTCGGTGGAGAATCTTAAGCAGGCTGTATGCTCAGCACGGAGTCTGACACAGGGCTCGATCCCAGGATCCTGGGATCATGACCTGTGCCAAAATCAAGAGTTGGACGCTCAATTGACTAAACCACCTAGGCACCCCCTCCTTTTAAAGTTTTTATTTAAATTCCAATTAGGTAACATATAGTGTAATCTTAGTTTCAGGTGTACAATATAGTGAATCAACATTTCTACACAGCACTGGTGCTCATCACAAATACACCCCTTAATCCCATCACCTATTTCTCCCATCCCCCCACCTACCTCCCTTCTGGTAACCATCACAATGTTCTCTATAGTTAAGAGCCTAATTCATTCTTGATATTGGTGATTTGTGCCTTCTCTCTCTCCATGAAAAATCTTGTTAGTCCTGGTAAAGGTTTATTAGTTTTATTAAAAACTAATATTTTAATTCCCTTATTTTCTTTATTGTTTTGGTTTGAATTTCATTGATTTCTGTTCTTTCATAATTTCCTTACCTCTTCTTGCTGTAAGCTTATTTGACATATATATATATATATATATATATATATATGTATATGTATACACACACACACACACACACATATATATAATTTATTGTCAAGTTAGCTAACATACAGTGTATATACAGTGTGATCTTGATTTTGGGGGTAGGTTCCCATGAGTGCTTATCCCAAGTGCCCTCCTCAATGCCCATCACCCATTTTGCCCCTCCCACACACCCCCCCATCAACCCTCAATTTGTTCTCTGTATTTAAGAGTCTCTTATTGTTTGCCTCCCTCTCTATTTGAAATTATGTTTTCCCCTTCTTACTCTTTGTCTAAATTTTTGAGGTAGAAACTTAGATTATTAATTAAACTTCTCTTCATCTGTAATGTAAGCAGGTAGTGCTATAAATGTCCCTCTCAGTACTGCATTATTTGTGTCGCCCATAAGATATGTTCTGTTGTGTTTTGTTTTTATTTAGGCTCATGTATTTTTTAGTTTTTTTGAGATTTTCTCTTTGACCTCTGGATTATTTAGAAGTGTATTCGTTTGTCATATGTTTAGAGATTTTCCTATTGGCTTTCCATTATTGATTTGTAGTTTGAATACATTATGATCAGAGATTATACTCTACATAATTTCAGTTCTTTTAAATTTGTTGACATTGTTTATGGCCCCAGGGTGGTTTATCTTACTGAATGTTCTATGTGCACTGCTGTTGTGGGATGGAGCGTCCTATTGATTCTGTTGGTGGGTTATGTTGTTTAAATATTCTCTATCCTTGCTGAATTTTCTGCCTAAAAATTCTGTTGGTTGCTAAGAGGGGATACTGGACAATTTTTGTAGTAAAAAATGCATATATGAACATACATATGTTTGCTCACAATTTCAAGGAGTTTTTAGATTTTCTGTTGCTCTTATAGGGTTAGTAGCCTCTGCTTAAAGTCTCTGGTCTTGATAGAGGTTTTCATTCTCTTTTCTGCCATGAATAACAGAAACTGCCTGATGAATTTTGAAATAGGGCAATAACTATGAGAGGAAAGAAGACTTCATCATAGAGAGCGGATGAAATGGTGTTGACAATTTGTATGTTCTACTTCACTGTTTTGCCCATGCTTGGACATGGTTGCTTTAATATTAGCAACAGCAGAAAGGTCTCCATGAATTGTAATTAGGATTTTGATAGTCATAAACATAGGGGTGTTTAGGCACCACATGTGATGCTCTAAATGTTAATCATTTATCATAACGCAGCAGGTACAAAGTATATATATGTCCAGGGTCTTGGGATGTATCAACTCCATTGAAGTTAATAAATGACAGATCGATCGATCATGTAGTAGGAAGATAAAGAGGAAGCCTGTATCATTTCGATATTGCTGCATAACAGACCATTCCAAAACTTAGGGGCTTAAAACAGTAGTCATCTATAATTGTGTACGAGTCTTTGGCTCAGCTTTTTTCTTGTCTCAGCTAAACTAACTCAGGTGTGGGGTGGGGGGTGAGTTTCCTGTTGGGTTGCCAGCTGTGCTGATATGGGCTGGGCCGGTCATATCTGACTGGTCATTGATATTGTCCTCAGCTAGGGCAACGTGGATCTCTTCCATGTGGTCCCTCCCCTTCCAGTGAGCTAACCCGGGTTTGTTGAGTGGCATTGGTGGAGGCTCCGAGACTGAGTGTGCAAATGTGCAAAGTGCCTTGAGGCCTCGGCTTAGAATTGACTCAGCATCTCCCCTGCCATGTTCTACTGAGCAGAGCAAATCATACAGCCAGTCCATATTAAAGGAGTGAAGAAATTAACGCCTCCTCTTGATGGGAGAGGCTGCCAGGCCACATTGCCTGGGAGAGGTGACAGCATGGCCATCAGTTGGGCATTGATGCAGTCAGTCTTCCACCATGTCCTTTTGCATTTACTCTTGCCCAGGTTCCTAAAGCTAGAATACTTGGAAGTAATTTGGTCTTCAGTTACTTAGCTTTCATTAAGAAGCATTCTGCTACTTGAAATGAAAAAGAACTTTCTAAGGTTTTGCTCCATGTCTTAAGTAAATTGGGTGATATTTTCTTTACCGCAGCCATTTTTTTTTGTCATTATCTGTTAACAGGAATAAGACTATAAAACAAAGAGGGAGAGAGGGAGAGAAAGAGGTAGAGAGGGGGAAGGAGGAAGGGAGGGAGAGACAGAGAGACGGAGAAACCCAAGAGACAGAACAGCCTTGTATATGGATTTCCAGGGCACTCACAACAAATGTTTATTCTGTTAGGCAGAATAGACCCCACTTGTTATTTCGAGATAATCCTGGCAAATGTAGTGGCTGTGTTGGAAGGCATTAAAATTATTATTCAGCATTGCTAGAATCCTTTAAGTTTGCAAAATGTTTTACAGTCTCCTTTATTTTTGCTTTTCAGTGAAGAGGTTGGCATTTTTACTCCTGTCTTATGGCACAGTAATGGTGGTTAAATTCTTTTCCTGCTGTCATCCCTTCAGTAGTGTCATAGAGCAAGAATGGCCTCTGAGAGTTCATGAGATAAAGAATTCCTGGGTTTTCATTTGGTCTCCTCAGAAGAGAAAGTTTTGGAGATTCCAGAGTGTCTTTTGGAATCCCCATTTCAATATTTTGTCACTGTGATAAGGAAGTCCTTCTTTATTTGCAACCCTAATTCCCGCCATTTCTTCTTGGTCAATCTTACCAGGGCACACAGTGTCAGCATCCTCCTAAGACTACCCGTAACAAAATAGATGTTATAGGAGTCTCATTGGAGAAGGGAAAATTTTTCCAAAGTTGTTGGAGATTCCTAGTGATAGTTCCTTAATGCAAAATCAATCTGAGAGGCAGAGCAAAACAGTATATATATGCCAGATAAATCAGGTTGAAAAACTGGCGTTCGTTCACGTAGCTATTCAATCAATCACATACCTTCCATGTGCCATGTACTGTTCTAGGCCTTGAGGTGATAAATAGGACACATTCCCTGCCCTCGGAGCTCATTTTGAAGTCCCGGAAAAACAGACTTGTAAATAGATAAATTACTATATTCTGTCAGAGGTAAACAGGTGATTACTATACATTCGGTTACCCATGCTTTTTAAAGTAAAGATTCCGAGGATAGAGAAGGTGTTTAGATATCCTGACCCATTCATATTTGCCATGTGCTGTGGTTAGATGTCTTGGGTCTTCCTTGCATGGAGCTGTTGTCTGCCCTTTTATTTTTTTTTTAATGTTTATTTATTTTTGAGAGACAGAGCTCTAGACAGAGCGTGAGCTGGGGAGGGGCAGAGAGAGAGGGAGACACAGAATCCCAAGCAGGCTCCAGACTCTGATTGTCAGCACAGAACCCGACGTGGGGCTCAAACCCACAGGCCATGAGATCATGGCCTGAGCCGAAGTCGGACTCTCAACCGACCGAGCCACCCAGGTGCCCTGTTGTCTGCCCTTTAAGCCAAAGATGATCCACTGTGTTCTCATTACTCCAGGGCTTCATACAAGATTTTGTGAGTTTTTTCCACAGTAAAGTATAAAACTATTCACAGTGTTAAAAAAAATCGCATGCTATTTTAAGAGCAATAGAGAGCATATTTTTGAGGAATGACCTGTCGAAAGTTGGAGAATTTATAAATCAGGTTTCCACACATAAAAGACAATGGGCAACTTGGTAATAAGTGGGATTGATTGGAAGTTGGCAGGGGGTAAAGTGGGGGAGTTCTACTTTATTTGGATAATTGAGACCAGAATAAAATGTCAGATGTACAAGTCTGCATAAGTGACTCAGCTTTCCTGTGAAGTGTTTGTGATGGGCTTCATGACCACAGAAAGCCTGCCATCAAGAAGAGATGTGAAAGAGTAAAATAAATACATGAGCAGAGATTAGGTCAAATCATTAATCAAATCCCTTAACTATGCCTAAGAAATCCCTGCACATGAAACTGTCACAAGAATATAAAGTAGAGATGGCTCAGATCATTATCAAGTAGGATACTTGGGATTAGCATCTTTGTCAAACAAAGGGGAAATTTGTATTTTGGGATGAATTCAGGTAGGAAGAAGGATCCACTCAAATATAGATTTTCCATCACTTAGCAATGTACTTTTTTAAAGGACGCTTTATGAAAATGTGTTCACTGATCATCTTTTCTCCATCGCCCCTAAGGAAGGTGCTCAGAAACCGGGACAAAAGTTTGTACCAGTGCAGACACTGATTTGGGAGTGTCTCAGACCCTGTTTAATGTACAGCAAAGAGGCACAGGGTATCTATAAAAAGCAGCATCTGGGATTTACTTGTTTGTAATTATGAGTTAGGTTACTTAAGATCTTGGATATTCCTGTACCCCTGAGGCAATGAGGGGCCCAAATTTGTTGTCCTGTTCTAGAGAGACGGGGCCAATTTCGGAGTGCATTAGTCAGGATAGGCTGGCTTATGCTATATAATGACCATCTTCCGATCTTAAGAGCGTAGCACAAAAATTATTATTTCTTTCCTTTTGGGTCAGGCAGGAAAGCAGGTATAGTGGCTTTTCTGTGGGAATCTTTCCAATCCTCTAAAGATAGTTACCATGCAAAAATAAAATTTAGCAGAACTGCAAAAAGATGTTTTTGTTCTATAGCTTCCATTTTGGCAATCTCAGCACTGGATACAGGAAGGTGCTTTTGGTTCCCTTCCAAAATAGAAGGCACATTCTTTTGGCAAGACTTTCCATTCTCGTATTTTAGCTGAATGAGGCTGAGAAATAGAAAACTGTTTCATTTATTGCATTTAATGATAATTAAAGAGGATCTTGCAGCTTTTCTTGAAAAAAGTTAAAAATAAAATTGAGAGACTGAAATTCATACAGGCAAAGTATGTTACTATAGAAAAATGACTTGCTTCAAGTAGTACTCATCAACTCAGAAATTGCCAAGTGTGATTTTTTTTCACCACTTAGTAGTATTTAGAAATCCTGAGTATTTTAGCTATCTGGTAGTGGCAGTTGACCCAGACCACACAGTTATTACCTTGAGCTACATCAATCGAAACAACTGAAACTTGTTGTTCTATCAGATTGAAGATCTCATTTTCCACTCTAAGGATCTTTGTGAACTCTGTTGCAATGAGATGGAATTAATGCATAGTTTCCCCACCTCAGCTCTGTTAGCGTTTTGGGCCACATAGTTTTTTGACATGGGACGGCTGTCTTGTGCATCGCAGAACGTTTACCAGCAACCTAGACTTTATTCCCTAGGGACGTTCCTCCTCCAGCCCAGTTTTCACAACCAAAAATGTCTCCAGATAGTCCCAGATCTTCCCTGGGTGTCTGTCTCTACTCTCTCCCGGAGAACCAGGGGTGTGTGTCCAACTGAGTTGAAGGTAGCCAATATTTAACCAATTCAATTGGTATTTTTATGGGATTCTCACTGATAGAGGACAATTAGAATTTTTAATTATAAATGCCATAACAGGAGAGTTCCTTTTTAAATACATCTGATTTCCCAATCCCATGTCACAGTCGTTTGCAGAGAAGGTCATCGAGAAGGGACCTGAGAAGTCACCGATTTTAAACCCCTTTGACAAATAAGGAAACTGAGGCTCAGGGAGGTGACTTACCCAGGGTAGAGGCAGCTCACTGACACTTGCAGTGCAAGAGAGGTAGTGCTCTCTCTCTCTCTTTTTAATGTTTATTTATTTTTGAGACACAGAAAGAGACAGAGTGCAAGTGGGGGGAGGGGCAGAAAGAGAGGGAGACACAGAATCGGAAGCAGGCTCCAGGCTCCGAGCTGTCAGCACAGAACCGTACGCGGGGCTCGAACACACTAGCCGTGAGATCATGACCTGAGCCGAAGTCAGATGCTTAATGGACTGAGCCACCCACGTGCCGCAGGAGTGCTGTCTTTCTAATGCTCTTTGAAAGAGTGTTTTGACCTAATGTTTTTCTCTGCTACGCAGTTTTTCGCTATATAGTTTCTACAGAAACAAGGCCCATAGTGCATTGGAATAATTTTTTTAAAGTTTTTATTTTGTGAGAGAGAGAGGGCGAGCGGGGGTGGGGGTGGGGGGAAGCAGAAAGTGAGAGAGAGAAAGGGAATCTCAAGCAGGCTCCACACTGTCAGCGTGGAGCCCGATGCAGGGCTCAAACCCACAAATTGTGAGGTCATGACCTGAGCCAAAATCAAGACTCAGACACTTAGTGGACTGAGCCACCCGTGAGCCCCCAGAATAATATGACACCACTCTTAAAGAGGCGAAGGAAGAAAAGAAATAGGGGAAACCAAGGTGTTTTTCATCAAAGGTCTTTTCTTGCAGCCACTTTATCTGGATCCAAGAACTGTGGTCACAGGGCTGCAGCTCCCCCCTACTGGGGATTTGAATTCATTTGCCCCATGCAGGCTTTTCTAAGGAAGCAGGGATGTGGTGTGAATTATTAATGCTACTTTTTAGACAGTGCTTAGCAGACACTATATTATTATGCATTTGCTGTGCACTTTTAATGCTGGGAGCTGGAGCCTTGTAATGTTCACCTGAAAAGAAAGTGGAGCCCAAGACCCAACTGGGGGCCGGGACGATGACCCTTCAAGAGAAATAAAGCGAACATCTTAGAGGTAAATATATGCTTGGTGCATTCACATTAAGGATAATAACCAAGAATCATAGAATTAAGAAATGGAAGGGATGCCTGATAGCATCTGGATCAGGAAGGGCAAATATGTAGCGTTCAGATATCCCTTCCCTTTCTCATGCCGTGACAGACATTATTAACCAGTCACGACACCCTTGATGGACATAGGCTCATTATCCTTCTCAAGGCAGCACTCCAAGGAAATCACTACCAGTTGATTGGCATTGACACGTAAACTGTGATTTAAAGACATTTTTTTTATCTTAGACATAAGCCTTCTGGGCATGATTTTTTTTTACAAGGTAATTGCCCCAAATCATGCAACTAGTCATTTACAGTATTGGGAACTAGAGTATGATTTTTTGTTTTAACTCCCTGGCTGTTTCTCCCTCTTTCTACCAGGCTGGGAGGTGTACTGGAAATTCTTCCAGGAGAAGAAGTATCTTGGGGGAATAAACATGTGTCAAATACTGGTCGGGGCAACAACCCGGGAGAGATGGGTGGTTACAGATCAGACCAACCTTGTGGGGCACCCGGGGATGGGGAATGGCCATCTTAAGGAGTCTGGCGGTCCAGGGTGACTCTGCAGCCACCGTGCTTTGCAGAACACTGCGAGTGAGGTGATAGTGTTTCCAAATCTATGGACTGTACTGGGAAGTAGACAGACAGGGTGGCTTATTGAAGAATGCTCCAACCTTCTCTTTTGATCAGTGCAGTTCTTTCTTTGAAAGGGAGAGAAACTTTCCTGAGGTTCTATGTCTAATAGGGGAGGGAGGATCGAGAGGGGATCTAGAAGAAGCTACATAACCTGGACTTATGCCATGAAGCTCCTTTGGCACAGGGGCCCTTTGCATGGTTGCTACTATCTGCCCTGCCGTCAACTGCTCACTCTTTGTCTCTGTTTGGAAAACATTTCTTGGCCCCGTTGCTTTCACTTCTAGTTTGTTACTTTATAACACTAGTTTGCTGTAACCTCTCACAGCTCTTACTCTTTAACCCTCTCTCCATGTTTCCTTTCATCTCCCTCCTCCACTAACTACCTCATGCTCTCAGAATTTGCTGGTTTAAATTTTAAAGAAAGGGAGGGAATCTGATTGGCCAATGATCCTATAATTAGAGTTTTCGAAGTGAGGTCGCCTGAGCAGCTGCATCAGCATCATCTGGGAGCTTGTTACCAATGCAAATTCTCAGTCCCTACCCCAGACCCACTGAATCCGGAACTCTGGGGTGGGGGCCCAGTAATCTGTTTTAACAAGCCTCCAGGTGATTCTAATGCACCTTTAACTTTGAGAATCGTCGTCTAACCCCAGGCTTAAGGACTGGCTGGCTGGATCTTCAGCTCTGGCCCAGGGAGGAAAAAGTGAGGGCAGAGAATGGCATGGTGTAAGATGTGGTTACCCAGGGCTGTCCCTTCCTTGGTGACTATGGATGGAGCAGGTGCAGAGACTGACATTTCTGGTATATCTTCCATCTCCTACAACACAGAATTTGGAATCAAAATTTTATGTCTTAATTTTAATTGTATCTCTGCTACTTGGAAGTTTTCTGACCGCGGTCAAGCCATTTTTCTCTTATAGTCTCACTTTATTCATAGCTAAAAATTAGCGATACTCATGCTTGGGAATTTGTAAGGATCAAATTATGATGATAACCTAATATTTAAATAGACTTTACAGTTTACAGCACACTTACTCATATGTTCCTCAATTGGCCCCTTGGGTAAATGTATGTAAGAGTACTTATAAACTGCCGTGTGCTATATAGCTGTAGCTCTTGTTACTATATTTCCCAGAAAGCTTGAGCGGAGAGATGTTTCCAGGGGCCCAGACTGGCCCACACTTGCAGAGACCATGAGCTTGTGCCATGAACTTTGTACTGCAGGATTTGATCTTGTCAATTTCCGGAAGCCCTTGTTTCAAATGCTTGATTGAGTAGGTCTGAATCAAGGCAGTGTGTTCTCCCCCATTATTTGAATTTATTTGGAACCTGGTTCTCCTTTTATGAAAAGCACATTAACCACATGCATTTTTCAGAGGATGTCATAGACCTAAAAGTTATAACTCTGAGAATTTATAAAAATTTTATTTATAATATGATTTTTTATCTCTGTAAATGAGTATCTCGATACTCTGAGTTCCCACAGTATCTGTAGTTAACTATTTCTCATAGGTCGGTAGTTCTCAAAGTGTGGTCCTTGAACCAGCAGCAGTTGGCATCATTTGGGCATTTGTTAGAAATGCAGATTTTCAGGACCCACTCTAGACCTGCTGCGTCAGACATTCTGGGCGTAGGGCCCGGAAATCTGTTTTAATAAGCCCTCCAGGCGATCCTGATGATGTTACCATTAAGAATCACTGTCACAGGTCTAATTAGTTGTGCTGAATATTTTTTCGGGGGAGGGGGGTGTGTGTGCCATCATTCTTTCCATTATCTTCTTCATAGTGCCTTGCACACACAAAGTGCTCAATATCCACTGGCACATTCGTGCAGTGGTAGAGTAAGATGTAAGGAGGGTCAAATTGGGAGCCACTAGACCTCAATCCAAGTCTTGGGTAGTTCTGACATCATGTGTCTAAGTTAGGGTATATAAGATTCCAAAGATGCTTCCTTTGGAAGGAAGGGGGATTCCTTGGGGGAATCATGGTTATCGGATGAAAAGTCACTTCTCCCATCCGCTTGAGCCCTGAGACCGAATCTTTTATTTTCTCTCAGTCTTTTGAACCTGCGTCCCATTGTGAACGAGTAACCCTAAATTTTCACACTGGTCCCCGAGCGGTCTCTCCATCTCTTTGTGTTTCAGCAGCACCCTGGTTTTCCAGGAGGCTACTGGCCACCCACAGCATGCTTCCAGAGAAGCAGCTCCCTCCTCACTGCCACCTTCAAAATTGCCACACTTAACTGAAACATGAAAGACTGCTTCAAAGCTCCGCCTGTCTTCCCTGCAGCCATTCTCCCTTACACTCAGAGTCATCCCCCGACGTGGACATTGGTCATGCTCTACTGCCTGCCCTCACGTGGGGACACCTTCTAGGAGCTCTTGGTGCCCTGCTCCTTTGCCTACATGCTTTTCTATCTTGCGAGTCTCAAACCTAACACAGTCCTGATCGCAGAGAAAGTGCTGGGTAATTTCTTGTTAGATGATTTTGAAGGAAAGCACATTATGAAAGCAGTTTAGGGTCACACATGGGAAGAGTTTAAGGGTTCTCCGACCCGGTGGTGGTGGTGAGCTCTAACTTCTCAAGTGACGCCTTGGCCCATTGATTTGGGGCTGAGCAATGTGGGTGTTTTTCAGTGCCTGAGGATGCTTTCTGACGTTCACATATTTACCTTTCTCACTTGTCTCAGAGGAGTTTTCCAGACAGATTCTGAAAACATAATTGTTTTAATGTAAAACTTAGACATGAACATCATTTAAAAAGTTCAAAAGTATAAAATGTCCTGTATAATTGGAATGTGTCCATAATTCCAATTATGATGCTGGCTGTTGTTTTCAAATACTTACTGTTTATCCATTAGGACAGCCTACTATTTATAGAGGTTTTTTTTTTCTTTTTTATCAGGTTTTACTTTTTACCAAATGTCCTTTGGCATCCAATAAGATGATTATGTAATTCCTCTTCCTTGGTCTAATGATGTAATGTATTTTGTTAATAGATTCTCTAATATTAAACCTCTATTACATCCCTGGGATAAATTCTGGTTGGTCATAAAGGATGAAAAATTTATTAAAGTATTGACTCCATTTTACTATAGTTTCTGCTCAGGGATTTGTATCTTAATTTTAAAGAGATTCCATTTTCAACTATAATCCCTCGCAGAGAATCTTCTTTTCAACTTTTTAAATATTGTTTTGTTTTTAAGTCCATGTGCGTAGTTTGAAAATGCAGACTGTTCAGAAGGATATAAAATGAAAATGAAAACGACTTCCATCTCAGATGTGCCCTCGCTTTACCTCTCACTGTGAAAACAACTCTTTCAATGAATTTTTCTAGAAGTTTTTATGCACACAAAAGTATATCGAATTCTGTGTGTAGATTCATTTACTACAAATTAGGGTTTTCAGGTTACATAAGTTGTATGTTGTTATTTTTAATGACTGTGTTTTGAAGATCTTTCTACGTTGCCCAAAATAGACCAAGAGGGGCAAATATCTTATTATACAATGCAGCATTATTTATTTAACTAGTCTCTTATACATGGTCATTTAGGTTGTCCAGGTTTTCATTATTATAAATAAAGCTTTAATATATATCTTCAATCACACATCCCTGTAGATGTGTTTACCTCATAGGTAATATTACTAATCTTGGAATCACTAATCCTTAATGTTATGATGTGTATCCCCAAGTTACTCTTCAAAAAAGTTACACCAATCTGCACTTGGAAGTGATTTGTTTTTGATGTGGGAAGCAAGTCCGTGGTTTACCCTGCTGGATGGTAGTTTTATGTAAGGCTGGGAAACCTCAGGTCCAGCATCCACCAGGCTCCTAGCTGGCCCCGAGAAGGGACGTCATTAAAGTCTTCTTGGCTCCTTTCCATGTAAAGTCTCTCTACCTTTTCTCTCCAGGTTCTCAACAGAAAAATTAAAGAACCTTTATTTCTACTCCTCTTCTGGAAGAGCTCTACCTCTGAGAGTTTTAATTTCAAAATTCTCTTCCACAGCCTCCAACAGATTTGAAGCTCTTTAGCTTTTAGAAGGAAAAGCATTTCCGGAGAAGTATTAAGGAAGAGCTGGTAGCAAACATTCCCATTTGGTCCCCATGCAGTTGTGCTTTTAATAAACTCTAAGGAAGTGCCCCCAAGTTGCCCTCAATTGCGGCTTCTTTTCTTACTCCCCAGAGGACAGTGCCATCAGGCAGCCTTTACCCTGCTAACTTCTGCCCGTTTTCCTGTCTCTGTTAACAATTAGGCTGTTTCTGTTCTCTTGTTCATTGCCCCACTGTGCCCTCCCTGCTCTGTTGACATGCTTTGTGTCTCCTCTTTTATCCCAGGCCTTCCCGCAGCTTTCTTTTATGAGTGAGGCACAGCGGCCTTCTCCCCTACTGTTGGAATTCACCCAGGCCGTGTGTCTGACTGTTCCACCTTGGCTACAAGAACTATGGCCAGGGCATTTCTAAAGCGGGCGAGGCTTCTATCCATTTTTAACCTTAAACTTCTGACTTTTCCCATTTTAGTCCTACAGTGCCTTGTTTCGGCTCTTGTACTTTGTTCATGTCAGGTTGGCCATGCTTCTGGGGCTCCCCGAGGAGCGCATTCAACAGCCCCAAGAATTACCATCCACAGACTACTGGGGCGGGAGAGGCAGCATCGGGCTGTAAGTCAGACACTCCCGCTTTAAATGTCAACTCTTTGTCTCACTAGCTGTTCATGTGACCTAACCCCATGGACCACGGGAGCCTCAGTTCCCATGCGCCACCATGGAAATAATTATGGCGTGTCTAAGAGCCTTGATGGCAGCACTGCATTAAAAAGTGTATGGGAAGTGTGAATACACACTGTGCCTGACACACAGAGCATGGGAAGTTCTTCTAAAGTTACCATTATTGTTATTGTTATTTACAAATGGCTTTGCCGTCTTTTTAGAGCCTCTCAAAATGCACGGGGATGAGAAAATTGAGAGCATGAGACGTTGAATGACTGCCCACATCATTATATACCTTTCCTTTGAAGTATTAAGTCTTGTAGCTCTTCTATCAACTTTATGGATCTAGGTGTTCCAGTGAAAGGTCTAACTGAAATGAAAACACAGATTTTTGTGAGCCCATGTGTTTCGTATTTTTCAGTGTTCAAACTGAGTCTTCAAAGGGGACTACGTCACCTTTAAAGTGCTACCTCACGCTGAGATTCCCAGAAAGTAATTAAAAATTGCCCAGCTAAATAACGTATGCATATTTGATGCAGAAATGCTCTTCTGTTTCCTTCTAGCTTCTCCTTATCATGAAACAGGTCACCATGCTGCCGTATTTCCCCATGGCTAGCAAACCTGTACCTTCTCCAGTTGAAACACTGATATTTCCAACATCACTGCCGTCGCTGGTTTCTCCTTTGTCGCTATTTGTCAGAATTACATTGGTGCCTCTCATGTACTTAATTCAAACCCGGGGCCAGATTAGAATGTTCCAAATCCCAGACTCTTATGACCTCAGACTGGGACTAGCTGGTCTGTATTATAAAGCATATTTGCATGTGATTTACATAGGATGGTCCATTTATCTTCAGTAATTTTTCATTGCAAAGCATGATTAGGACTTATTTTCTTTGTCTCTGGTTTGATTTTCTTTCTTATTATTTGGATTATGCCCATTCCAAGTTTGGCTCCTTTTAGAAATTCCTCACAGAATGGATTTCAAGAGATACTTACCTTAACCACACAAGTGTATACTTCCGATCTGGCTAGTGTGTGTTGAGCTCTTGCCCTACGAGAGCTCCTGCTCTCTTCCTAGGCTTTTGTGACCTGGGCACTCCCATCCTTATTGTAGAAGTACCTCAGACCAAAGTGAGGACTTAGTGATGTGAAAATGAAATGGACATGGCCAGCTGGAAGTAGGGTCGGACTGAGGTCCCAAAACAGGGAGGGCGTGCCCAGGGCACCACACCTAGCCCCAAGGATGATGTAATATTGTGAAAAGGCCACTTGGTAAGTTAATGTAGGGGGAATGTTCAAAGGGTTTACTAAGCAATTCAGAGTTCTTGGTGGAATCCAGAGTCAAGGCAAAGCTAGGGAACAAGGATGGGGATATTTGGTTAACCATGATAAATTTGCTCAGAACATCTAGAGAGTTTGGGACTCCATCTGAAGTCATTTGAAGAAGTCACATCTTGCCACTGAGAGCTGCCTTTGTTAATCTTTGATTCTACTGGTTGTGAAAGGTTTGCTATATGCAGGAAAGGAAGCCACGGGCTTCTCCTCTGCCAGCTGCCTCACTGAGTCTTTATAGGAACAAAAATAAGTGCTGGTCACTGACCTCTCCTTGTATCATGTACCACATGGAGGCAGAGATGGAAAGTACATGGGCACTAGACTCTCACAGAATCAGGTTCTGATTATGTCACTTTCTTACAACGTGACCCCGAAATATTTGCTTATGTATTTTGAGCTTATTTCCCTTTTCAGCCAAAGGAAGATTAACATCTAGCCTAATTCTTGTGAGGATTACAGCTAATATACTACATGACCATCATATTGACAAACATCAACTGTAGGTCAATATGGATGAAGAGATAAGACACAAGGAAAAACTGGGATAAACAAAGACGGGTGACTTGTTTAGAGGATACAAAACTAAGTCATCAAGTCACTCATAGGAATTGGAGTTGGAATGGGTCAATCAAAGGTATAGAGATCATTTGGGAGGCTGGCACAGTAAATTTGATAAGAGATGATGTTGGCCTGGAGTGGGATTGAAGAGAAGTGGAAGGATGTGAGGGAGTCTTAGATTTGATGGTTGATAGATAGTAGTGAGTGGGATGGGGAGGGGTCATCCATATGGTCCAGGATTCTGGATAGTTCTAGCAGATAGGTGGTGGAGCCATTCACTGTGGTAGATAGTAGAGGAAAAGGGTCAGGACGGGGGCTGCTGGGCATGGGCAGGATGAGGAATGTCCAGTGTGGACATAGTGAATTTGAATGCAGAGATGAGCTCAGAACATACAACTGAAGAGGGTTTAATAGTCCTTTCACAACGTTGTGAACAGGGCAAATCAGCCGCAGCTAGTGAAGCAATCTGGCATCAACAATAATGGAAAATCATTACCACTACCTATAGGTCTAAAGATCAAAGAGAAAGTATGGGTCTCAGAACTTACTTTACCAATAGGAAAGAGCCATCCAACAACAAACACAGCCTTAGGCATAGTGTTGTAGACTTGTCAGAACACATTCTTGCAGGGTGGAAGCTGGGAGGGTAAAGACCCCAGCCTCTTTACCCTCATCCTTGGAGCTCCTGCCAGTGACTCATTAAACTCATCTAGATTCAAAAAGTCAGGGATCTAGTTGATGAAGCTCATAGAGATAGTCTCCTGGAGCCCAGAGCAGAGTGAAGGAAAAAGAGAGTGTATTTGCAGGAACAAATGAAATCTAAATAGCACAAAGTGCCTCCAAGACACCCAAATGGAAATGCCAGTAGACTATGGCCTATGTGGGTCTGGAACTCAGAGAGATAGTACGGCCTAAAGCTATGGATGCCAGTGGTTTAAAGTGGAAGTGCAATCCATGATAGTGGTTGCCATCTCTTAGTGGTAGCATATAAAGTTAGGACAGAGCCCTAAGGACCCCTAGAGTCCATGGTAGAAACCCTTTCCTGAGTCAGCCTTCATTGCCTCCTTGGAAGAATGACTAGGGAACTTCATAGCACATTGGTGTGTTAATTTTTTTAAAAGTCCCTTTTATGTTACAAATCAAACTGCTTGCAAGTCATTGACTTCACAAATTTGGCCAGTCAGTGATTATTTTTAATGTTTTTTGCTGTACAGTTTTCAAGCTTTCCATCCTTATTATTTCTTTAAATGCATAATCACCACTCCTGGGACCAACATGCTTCCTGCTAATGATGTGTACTTGCTGAGTCTGGTTCTTTTTTTTTTTCTTTTTTAAAAATTATTATTATTATAAGATCCCATCATCTAGTTTCCCACTTTGGACCGGCAGGTAAGCAGGCAGGGCATGGTTCTTGTAAGAGAAAATGGAAGTGGAAAACCCAGATTTGGGAGAACTAAAACATTATGGGAAATGAATATTTTATAAAAGAGAGAGCAAAAACAGAGAAAGGATGAGAAGAAATGAGAGATGAGAGCAATTCTAAAAGCTTGCTGCCAAGCAAGGATGCTCGGATCTCAGCGGGAACGTGTAGAGGCAGGAAAGCTGCAAAAGAGAAACAGCCTTTGGAGGTGAGGTCGAAGGAGCTCACCGTGCAAATAACGGAGCCTTTGGAAGTATGTTGGTGCCAGGGAGGGGGGCTTGTGTTACTGCTGTGTTTGAATTTTAGGTCCGGAAACTACACTGGAAACAGGGTCTAGTCTACCTGGGCATAGAAAGATAATACCTAATACTTAATACCTAAGTAAAGAATTGAGGGTCCAAGTTAGGGTTTTCAGTGAGGCTCTAGTGACCAAAAAGAAACTGGAAATCAGAGCATGAGCAGAAGGCTAGTTAGTTGAGATTATTGGAATCAAATGGTGGAAATTAGAGAGTGAGACTGTTGCCTGATGCTCACACCGGTGTCTGGGCACTGGTCCACGATGGGCACACTGGTTAAGTTTCCATTCTGTCCCTACACCGTTGAGGGGACTGTCTGGAGGTATACCAGAACCCCATTAACAAGTGTAAATAATCCACTGTCTTCATAACATCAGTTGTAAAACCGAGTCATTAGTATGGAAATAAAGTAAGTGGAGTGCTGTGGGATAGCTACTACCCATGGCTAGTGGAACCTTGGCATCTGAGGATTTAGTTTGTCACAGAGGGGAAAAGTTACAGGTGGAAGGAAGGACATATGGAAAAGCAGTCGTGTATGTGGATATTGGTGAGGAAAATCAGTCTTCATACTAAATAGAATTTTATGTCATTTACTGTAGAAGTTAAAATCTCAAAAACCCCCAACAAACATTTAATACAGTTCTTCAATCATTTAGGAATCAAATACCACCGCCTTTTTCCAAATATATGTTATTGGCATCCCTGTCAGTTAGCTTTCTTGGATTTGCTACCTTACATCTATATCACTAAGGGCTTCAGTAATGGAAACTACAGGGAACTACAGGGAAGCTCACAGGAGAGGACTAGAGTCCCTCCACTGGAGTCAGTGGAGGTTTACAAGGAAAGTGACACCTAAGTTATATCTGAGAGGTAAGAGGGAGCCTGGGAAAGAGGGTAGAGAAGAGATAGGGAACAGTTTTCCAGTTAGAGAGTGAGGTAGATATTCAACATGGCCTCAATTTACCTCTCTCTGGAAGAATTAGGCCCATTGCCAAGTAACTTGGCAGTGTCCCTACCCCCCAACTCTGGGTTCAGCCATGTGACTTGCTTTGGCCAATGATATTTTAGTAGGCATGCAAGCAGAGCCTTAAATAAACAGTGTTCCATTCCTCCTTGCCCTCTTGCACTCGGCCATCATGCTGAGGAGACTGTGCCTAGCAGAGGATGCTGGAGGATGAGCACCATGGAGCAGTGTCTAGTTGCTGCAGTCATCCGAGGATCAACCAACATCCAGCTAATCCTTAGACATGAGACCGAGATCCACGTAGGTCACCAGAGCCGCCTACGTAAGATACATGAGCAGTTAACACGCATTGTTGCACGCCATGAGGCTTTGTGGTTGTTATACGGTGTTACTATGGGGATAGAAAAGACTTGGGGACCAGTTAAAGAACAGGGTACTTAAATCACTGACAAGAATTCAAACAGTAACTACTCCCCTTGCTTATCTTAATATACTGTCTCTTGACTGCTGTGAAACAGTTCAGAAACTGTTCCCATTGTATGATCAATACCAATAGAAGGACTGTCTTGAGGCAAATTCTGATATGGGTCCTATTGACCTTAGTCAAGGAAATTGAAGGCAGCCTAGCAGAGTCAAGAGCTCAAGAGCTGGAGGTAGTGATGGAGGAAGCGTTCAATGGATTCATTATTTAGTATCTCTGAGTAAGGATTTATAAACAATCAATAGTGCCCTCTTTTGTTGTTTCTCCAGAATTAGAATACAACTTGATATTGCTGGGACTATCAGATATGCCATTTAGACATGGAATCTATCAAGTGACTAAGGCCCATGGAAAATAAGGCAATTAATATCCTGCTTCTGTGTTAACACTTTTCTTTATGACCTAAGTAGAACCTAATACTCTAGTCCATTGGTTCTCAGACTCTGGTGTGCATCAGAAACACCTGAAAGGCCTGTTAAAACAACACTACTGGGTTCCACTCCCAGAGTTTCTGATTCAGGAGGTCAGGGAGTGGTGGGGGGAGCCCAAGAATTTGCATTTCTAACAAGTTCCCAGGGAATGCTGATTATTCTGGCTGGACACTGTGCTTTGAGAGCCACTAATTCCATGACTGTGATCGTTAATTTTATGTGTCAACTTGGCTAGACCTTGCTACCCAGTTTTTGGTCAAACGTTGCTCTAGCTAGATGTTGCTGGGAAGTTATTTTTCAGATGTGATTAACATTTAAATCAGTAGACTTGTAGTGAAGCAGATTACCCTCCATAATGTGGGTTCATCCAATCAGTTGGAGATCTTGAGAGCAAAGACTAAGATTTCCAGAAGAAGAGGAATTCTGCCTCAAGACTATAGCCTGTTGGCTTGCAGTTTGGACTTACGGATGCAACATCAACTCTTTCACACACACACACACACACACGCACACACACACTTCCTCTCCCTGGAGAATGCTGATTAATACAGTGACACTACAACAGATTCCTTTAAAAAAAAAAAAAAAAGGTAGGATATGCTTTTCTCTACTTGTTCACCATTTAGAAACCTCCTCAGGCAGATATCCCATGTTGGATGAAACTTTCCTGACTGCCTCTGGAGTCATTTTCTCTTGTTCTGCAAGCTGCACTGTGGTTGCATTTTAAACTGTTCACCACAGATGACATTGTAGAGGGCTGGGCATCATTTTAACCTTATCTGCATTATGAAATTATTCATGAGTCCCACTGCATAGTTAGTATTTAATAAATACTTCGAATGAATAAATGAGTGAATTAATGGTTTCTGTTCCTATTGAAATTTATTAATTCACCAAAGGGCTATAAAAATCAAGAACTACCAATTAGTCCTAAGAAATAGTTTACAGAAAAGCATATTTTTTCACTTTACCCGGCTCGCCAAAAACCTACGAGGACAATAGCTACCAGATAAATA
This sequence comes from Panthera uncia, assembly GCF_023721935.1. Lineage (NCBI taxonomy): Eukaryota > Metazoa > Chordata > Mammalia > Carnivora > Felidae > Panthera > Panthera uncia. The sequence continues at coordinate 141,801,256 of NC_064810.1, forward strand.
AACAAGCTGTTACAGTGATTACTAAGCTGGTCTCCTGATTTGTGCATGGGCATTAGTCGTGTAACTGTAGGCTTAATCGTCCTTTCAACAGGCATTTACTGAGTGCCTACTGTGTACCAGTCACTGTGTCAGATGAGGAATCTATTACTTATCACTCATTATGGCACTTTTCTCAATGTTCTTAACAAATTTTAACAAGCAATAATAAGACAATATATTTTCACACATCTAGGAAATTAGACATGTTTTTCTTACATTTTAGAAATTAAAAGAAAATTAAGCAAATGGCACTAGAATTAAAAAGAATGAGCAATTCATTAGGCAATGAGAATATTAACTAGAAATTGGGAATCTCTTTCCTATTTTAATATGCACTTGAGCTTAATTGGCTAAGTTTTGAATATGGGGTGATGAGTTGAGTTGTTAATACAAATCACACACCTTTTATATACTTAATAAAATCCAAGAGTCTGGGATGCATTTGCGTTGCAGACAATTTATCCGCAGGAGTCAGTGAGTTGAGTAATAGAAAGGGATAATAGGAAATCAGTGGCTGAGAAACCTATAAAGTAAATTAACGTGTGCCTTACTTTATTAATTTATAACAATAATGTAATGGATAAATCAATGAGGAGTGCTTTGAGAGAAATGGATGGAGGGAAGAGTTCCTCCTTTTTGCAATTTGTTGAAATCATTTCCTGTGCAGAGGAAATATTGGCCAGATGTAAAGAACTGTCTTGCTTGTGGCATGGAGAAGAATTGTGTTGTATAGAAGAATGAGTGGGTGCTCTGCTCTTTTCCTTGGGTCTTATGAGTTTAGGGAGCTCCTTTTGACTTCCAGATGCTAGTATTTGCTTTTCTTTGCCTAATGGCTTTTTTCCAAAGCCTCCACTGTAAAGAGGTGCTTGGAAAATAACTTAGTCCCTGCTTTTCAGCAGCCCTCAACCAATGACTGATAGGAGTTGGTGTATAAATACCCCAGCTCCCTAGTTCCTTGGGTGGTATATGTCCCAGGTATTATTTTACACAGTTCCCCAGAGTTTCCATTCAGGGTTAAGTTCCATTTATCCACAAGGGGAGCTGGCTTGATGGCCTGCCTTCTCTTCACTGTGTCATTTTCTCACTTACTTAGTAATGCTTCCTGCAACTCCCAAAGAAACGCTTGCACTTGAATCCCTGCTTAGGGTTGGAGTCTGGGAAAACCCAAACTAAGAAAGGAACAAAGAATGTGGGCTCTTTGTGTCTCTCACTTATCATGGAACCTGGGCAGTGGCCTGATTTTTCAGGTTCTGTAGTACTGACTTGAAAGTACTGCTTATAGAATCTCATTCGCTGGCATCCTGGGTGTCGGAGTCTTGAGCAGGCGGGATTCTGCTTACAGAGGAGCATTCTGAACAGAGGAGATCTTTTAATTGCTTCCTTGCGTCCCTCTCCTATCAGTTGTGTCCCGTAGCCTTCTCATCACATAGCACTTGCAGAAGACAGATTGGTGCTCATCAGACTGAGCTTTCATTTTCCACTGCCACTCTTCAAAGAATGCGGTAAACATGTCTCAGGAACATTCAGAGTGAGCATTTTTCTCCTTTTACTCCTGCCATCACCAGCTTAATTAGCACTTTGCACAAGCTACATAATGCCTATTGTAGATGCTCTGTCTCTGTTCCGTTTAGGGGAAAGAATGTCCCTTTCCAAACCTCTGTGTGTGTCTTGGGTGGGGGTGGGGGAAGTTGTGCAGCATGAATTTTTCTCTCAGCCATCATCTTCCACCTTCACTACTATAAATAGTCTCATTAGTGGTCTCCGGCTTCTTCTCTTAAACCGCGAGGATCTATTTTCCAATGAGCAGCCAGGTCAGTTAAAATAGAGATTCATTCATGACCTTTCTCCAAAAACCCTCCGATGGCTTTCTTATGCCCTCCTATAAAATCAGAACTGTCCTGCCATATTACAAGGTCTCCCTCCCTCATGCCCTTAAGGTCTTTTTGCTCAGATGTCACCTTCTCAGGGAGGCCTTTCCCGACCACTCTGTTTGAATTTGCAAGTCCATCCCTCAGACTCTCTGTCTCGTTTCTCTGCTGTATTTTTATAGTATATATTGCTGTGTGATTTCCTGCATGTTTGCTTATTTGTTTGTTGATTATCTTACTTCACTAGAGCAGTGCTTCTTTCCTTTAGCAAAATGCATTTGAGATTTATCCTTGTGGGTCTCAGTGGTTCATTCCTTTTTACTGGTGAGTAGAATTCTACTGGGTAGATGCATCTAAGTTTGTTTATCCATTCATCATTTAAAGGACTTCTGGATTGTTTCCATTTTGTGGTAATTATGAATAAAGTTGCTGTAAATATCTGTTCACAGGTTTTTGTGTGAATATTTTCCATTTCTCTTGGGTAAATACCTAGGAGTGGGATTACTAGGGCATATAGTAAGTATATGTTTAATTTTATTAGAATCAGCCAAACTGTTTTCTAAAGTGGTTACACCATTTTGCCCTCTCGCCAGCAATGGATGAAAGTTCTAGTTGTCTGAAATCTTTGCTAGTATTTGGTATTGTAGGTTTAGAAGCTTGGAACCCCCTTTATTTCATTTCATTTATTTTATTTTTTTATTTTTGAGAGAGAGACAGAGAGAGAGAGAGAGAGAGAGAGAGAGAGAGAGAGAATGAGAGGGGAAGGGGCAAAGAGAGAGGGAGGCATAGAATCTGAAGCAGGCTCCAGGCTCTGAGCTGTCAGCACAGAGCCCGATGCGGGACTTCAACTCACAGATGGTGAGATCATGACCTGAGCTGAAGTCAGCCGCTTAACGACTGAGCCACCCAGGCGCCCCATGGAGTACCCTTTAAAAGAGTACCTGAGACTCATCATTGTATTTCATCAGAATTTCCAGGTGTGTGGCCCAAGTGCAGATCTTTTTTTATTCCTGGTAAAATCTATAATTTAAAAAACTGTTAGTGTTAATATAGTTTATCTTTTAGAATAGTTTAGGTTAAGAGACAAGTTGTGAAAGTACAGATAGTTCACATGTATCCCCTCTTCCTGCACACTGTCACCTGTTGTGAACATCTTAGATTAGTGTGGTGTGTTAGTTACAATTGGTGAACTGGCATCGATACGTTATTAACTAAGGTTCATGCTTTATATTAGGGTTCATTTCGTTTTGCACAATTCTGTGGGTTTTGATAAGTGCAGACATTATGTGTCTACCATCACAGTGTCATGCAGAATAGATTCATGTCCCTACATCCTCCTCTGTCTTCCACCTGTTCGTCCTTCCCCTCAAACCACCTGGAACCCCTGGCAAGCACTGATCTTTTTCATTGTCTCTAGTTTTGTCTTTTCCTGGATGTCATATAGTTGGAATTTTACAGTATGTAGCCTTTCAGACTGGCTCCTGTCACCTATTAATGTGTATTTAAGGTTCCTCAGATCCTTCTAAAAAATCTTCTCAGGAAATTATAATGTGCATCCAGGTTTGAGAAGCACCAAATCAGAATATAAGCTCCCTAAGGATATTTCTTTTCTTTGACTATGTTTTGTTGATTTGTATATCCCCAGAGCCTAGAATACTGGCTGGCATAGAACAAGCTGTCCCTAAATATCAAATGGGTGGATGAATGAATGAATCAATGAATGAAGGCCATACCAGGTCCACAGAGACTTGAATACTCCTCCTGATGATCGTCATGAGCTCTAAGAGGGGTTTCACACCAAAGGATCCACTGAATTGATCATTTTTACTTGCCTGGAGTTTGCCACTCCCTATTTTGCTACACGCATACGTGGTTATTCCTCAAAATGCAACACACGTTGAACTTCCCTGCATAACTCCTTTATTACCTTCGTTTGGAAATGTTCTCTTTCGCTGTGCTTCTCAAATACTTCCAGACTTTCCACACCTAACTCAGATTGGATTTCTTACAAAAGAACTTCCCAGGTACCCCAAACCCCTCCCTAGACTCTTAAAATAATTAGTGCTTTTAGATACACTGGAGACTGAAGTGCTGTCTGTTTTTCTGTTCGGCTGCTGTCCTGAAATTCTATTAAGAGTTGATTGTATTACTTCCCTGTGTTCCTACCCACTCCCTCAACCAGACTCTAAGCACCCTGAGGGCAGGGGGTATATTGTTAGTCACTTTACTTGTTTTAATCCTCCCTAGCCCCTAGCATTGTACCAAGCTCCATAAATATTTGCTAATTTGTTTGTTTTTCTAGTTCAGGAAATGATGCTCTGTGAGGATTGAAAATGATGTTATGGGAACAGTGTGGGTCCAGGCAGCCAGATTGGGGCACCATTCATTGAGCCTCTCTAGGCCTCAGTTTCCTCATTCACATAATTACTGTTTATACTAAAGTTTCTAATTTCTTCTCTATTTGTACTATTCTGTGTTTTGATTATCATAGTAACAATAGTGGAATTGGACAAATGACTATATCTAGAAAGATACAGTTTTGTTTTTTTTTAATTTTTTTGTAATGTTTATTTATTTTTGAGACAGAGAGAGACAGAGCATGAATGGGGGAGGGTCAGAGAGAGGGAGAGACAGAATCGGAAACAGGCTCCAGGCTCCGAGCTGTCAGCACAGAGCCCGACGCGGGGCTCGAACTCATGGACCGCGAGATCATGACCTGAGCCGAAGTCGGCCGCCCAACCGACTGAGCCACCCAGGCGCCCCGAAAGATACAGTTTTTGATGAGATTATGCATCAGTCTTTGGAACAACAAAGAGGAATAAAACTATTAGCTGGAGACAAGTCTGATTTTCATGGAAAATTTTCATGAGTTATTTTCCTTTCCCCTGTGGCCTGTCCCTTACCTTCTTTTCTTCTACACTTTCCCAGTATTCAAAGGTACATTCAAGTTCCACCTCACAGAACCTTTCACGGTTTGTAACTTTGCTTGCTTTTCACTTGTTCTTGTATTTTTCCCCTTCTGTCTACTAACTTCAAGAGAGGAACTGCACAAATCGTCTTTGTATCAGTGCCTGATATATAATAGGCCATAAATAAGCATCTGTTAAATGAATTAATGCCACTGTTTGCCACATTTATTTCATTACGGACCTCCTCCCCCTTTTTATTTTGCTTGAGTCATCTATTTATTTGATAATCCCACCCACATTAGTAAAAACAGTACCCACCTGATATTAAACAACTCCCATGTGTCCAGGACTTTTCAAGCAATTTATATGTATGATCTTTAGAATAGTCCTGGTTTTACTGTTTTTGATTTGAGAATTTCAGATGAGGAAACAGAGGCATGGAGAGTTAAAGTAACTTCCTAAGTCACACAGTTCCTTGAGAAACCAGGGATCTGATAGCTCAGTATGAAAAATGCTGGTCTAATGGCATTCACTAGCTCTGGTGAATGGCCAAGACTGACCTGCATTTGAATCTAGAATGGAGTGGATTCTGGAATGGATTGCTGCTTTCTAAATGTAGGTTTAGAGGACTTCCGAGGAAGATGGCAGAGTAGGAGGACCCTAAGCTCACCTCATCCCATGGATACAACTAGAAAACATCCACATCAGTTTAAATAATCCAAAAACTGACCCAAAGACTGGCAGAATAGACTGTCCACAGCTAGATGTAAAGAAGAAGCCACATTGAAGAGGGTAAGAATGGCAGAGACACAGTTGGGAGCGAAATGGACCATGGCCATCCATGGGAGGGAAGGATGTCAGGGAGAGGAGAGGAAAAAAACTCTCACACCAGGGAGCCCACATGGGGAAGATGGATCCCCATAACATTTGGCTTTGAAAACCAGAGGGGCTGAATTTTGTGAGTTCTTACTACCAGTCAGACTTAAAAACTGGAATTTTAAAAATCAGTGGGCTCGGCTCTGGGAGAACTAGAATGGCAAGCGAAAATTGAGTCCTTGCCCTTTAAGAGATAGGACAACAAACAACCTCATACAGATACAGCATGGAAGCAGCAGTTTGAAAAACACCTGAGGTATACAGGAAGGAGAGTAGTTTATTCATCTCAAAAGCATGTTCCAGAGGGATAGAGATCTTGGGAGACTCCTCTAGGAGCAAAGGAACTGGCAAGGTCCATATCCCACCTCATCTTTCAGCATATACACATAGCCACCTGCAGGAAATAGCACAGCTCCAGCAATCACTACCTAACTTGCTAACACTGCTGCTCCTTACCCCCCGTGCACGCTGCTGCAGATACCCCCCTCCAATATGCTCCTGTCTGGAGCCCATCCAGGCTGGTACCTAAGGCCTGACAGTGTGCAAGCAGCTGCACCAGAGGCCAGCACCACTCCAAGGTGACTCCTGTCCTGGGGGGAGTGTAAGATACCCAAACATGCAAGTCGGAATGTGGTTGCGGCAGTGGGCTGGAGGCAGACGACTGGTCTGGCTATAGGCCCCGCTCAACGATGAAAGCCTCTCAAGGGACAGCGCAGGGAAAACACCCTGCAGTTTGGTGCTACTGCATCTCTGGCAAGCCCAAGGAAGCCCCCGACTGGCCTATTAACACCACAGGGACCAAACACCGTGCACGATAGGCAAAGAGAGCCACTGCAGACAACTGGACTAAAGGAAAAATCAGCTCAGCAAAATCAGCAGGGCACATGCAACACACATAGAAGATATGCCTGAAATGCCAGGTGTTGGTGAACAGGGGACACTGTACTGTAGGGCACTATAAGACCTCTTCTTCATAAGGCCACTACTTTCAAGAGCAGGAGACCTAGCTGACTTTCCTAACATGTAGAAGCAAACACAGAGAGTTAGACAAAGTGAGACAGAGGAATACGTACCAATTGAAAGAACAGGACATAATCACAGCAAGAGAGCTAAACAAATGGAGATATGTGATGCCTGATATAGAATTTAAAGTGACAGTCATAAAGATACTCACTGGACTCAAGAAGAGAGTGGATGACATCAGGGAGACCTTTACAAAAGAGATAAAAAAAGGACCAATCAGAGATGAAGAACACAATAAATAAAATTAAAAATACACTAGATGTGGGGCACCTAGGTGGTCAGTCGGTTAAGTGGCTGACTCTTGGTTTTGGCTCACGTCATGATCTCACAGTTCGTGAGTTTGAGCCCCACGTTGGGTTCTGTGCTGACAGTGCAGAGCCTGCTTGGGATTCTTTGTCTCACCCTCTCTCTCTGCCCTTCTCCTGCTCTCTTTTTCAAAACAAACAAATTAAATAAAAAATACACTAGATGGAATAAATAGCAGGCTAAAGGAAGTAGGAGAATGAATCTTACCTGGAAGATAGTAATAGAAAATAAGCTGAGCAGATGAGAGAAACAAAAAAAAATTGCATAATGAGAATAGATCTAGGGAACTCAGTGACACTATCAAGCATTATAGGGATCCCAGAAGGAGAAAGAAGGAGAGGGGGCAGAAAAGTTATTTGAAGAAATAATAGCTGAACACTCCCCAAATATGGGGAAGGAAATAGAAATCAAGATCCAGGAGGCACAGAACTCCCCCAACAAAATCAATCCAAGGAGGCCCACACCAAGACATATAATGATTAAAATGACAAATTTTAATAAAATTTGTAGTGATAAAGAGAGAATTTGAAAAGCAGAAACAGAAGAGAAAGCAATTACATACAAGGGAAACCCCATAAGGCTGTCAGCTATCTTTTTAGCAGAAACTTTGCAGGCCAGAAGGATGTAGCATGATATATTCAAAGTGCTGAAAGGAAAAAAATCTGCAGCCAAGAATACTCTATCCTACAAGGCTATCATTCCAAACAGAAGGTGAGATAAAGAGTTTCCCAGACACACAAAAGTTAAAGGAATTCACGACCAGTAAACCAGCCCTATAAGGAATATTAAAGGGGACTCTGAATGGAGAGGAAAGACCACAAGTAAGAGTGAGAAAAGTAGGAAGCACAAAAGCCATGAAAATAAGTATATCTTTAAATACTCAGTGAATGGACTCACACACACACACACACACACACACACACACACACACAAAGATGTAAAGTATGACACCATATACCTAAAACATGGGGGTAGAGGAGTAAAGACTGTGTTCAAACTTAAATGACCACCAGCTTAATATGGACTGCTATATGCAGAAATGTTATACACAAACTGAATGGTAACCAAAAATGAAAAACCAGCAATAGATATGCCAAAAATATAGAAAGAAATCTAAGTATATTACTAAAGAAAGCCAAATAGTCACAAGAGAACAAGGAAAGAAAGGAAAGTGCAGAACTACAAAACAACCATGAAATAAGTACCAAATTGGCAATAACATCATACCTATCAATAATTATTTTGAATGCAAGTGGACTAAAGGCTCCAATCAAAAGACATAGGGATAGGTGACAGAATGGATAAAAAAGCAAGACTCATCTATATGCTGCCTACAAGAGACTCATTTCAGACCTTAAAGACACGTACAGATTGAAAGTAAAGGAAATGGAAAAGAAATCCAGGGCCGAAATACTTATATCAAACAAGATAGACTTTAAAACAAACACTGTATCATTAGGCAAAGAAGGACACTATGTCATCATAAAGGGAACAATCTAACAAAAAGATATAACAATTGTAAATATTAATATTGTAAATACTGATATACCCACATGGGAGCACCCAAATGCATAAAGCAGTTAATAACAAACCTGAACGGAATAATCAATAGTCATACCATAATAGTAGGGTACTTTAACACCCTAGACACTTCAATGGATAGATCATTCAAACCAAAAATCAATGACAAAACCGTCTCTTTGAACAACACATTGGACCAGATGGATTTAACAGATATATTCAGGACATTCTACCTAAAGAAGCAGAATACATATTCTTTTTGTGTGCACATAGAACATTCTCCAGAGTAGATTTCATATTAGACCACAAAACAAGTCTCAACAAATTAAAAAAAAATTGAAATCATACCATGCATCTTATCTGAACATAATGCTATGAAACTATAAATCAACCACAAGAAAAAATCTGGAAAGAGCACAAAAATGTGGAAGGTAAATAACATGCTACTAACAATGAATGAGTCAGCCAGGAAATCAAAGAAGAAATCAAAAAGCACATGGAGATAAGTGAAAGTGAAAACACAATGGTCCCAAATCACTGGGGTGCAACAAAAGCTGTTCAAAGGGCAAAGATTATAGTAATACAGGCATACCTCAAGAAGCAGGAATAATCTCAAATAAACAACCTAACTAATGTTACACCTTCAAGGATCTAGAAACAGAACAAGAAACAAAACCCCAAACCAATGGAAGGAAGAAAATAATAGAGATTAGAGCAGAAATAAATGAAATAGAACCTAAAAACAAAACAAAACCAAAAAACAAAACAAACAAAAAAGAAAAAAAAACCTATAGTAGAACAGATCAAGGAAACCAGGAGGTGGCGTTTTGAAAAGATCAACAAAATTGATAAACCTTTAGCCAGACTCATCAGAACAACAACAACAACAACAAAAAGCAAGAGAGAGAGGACTCAAACAAAATCAGAAACAAGAGGAGAAATAACAACTGAAATACACAATGGATTATAAAAATATTATGAAAAATTATTTGTCAGCAAATTGGACAACCTAGAAAGAATGGCTAAATTCCTGGAAACATATCATCTCCCAAATCTAAACCAGGAAGAAATAAGAAATTTGAACAGAGGAATTACCAGCAATGAAATTGAACTAGTAATCAAAAACTTCCAACGACCAAAAGTCCAGGAGCAAATAGCTTCATAGGCAAATTCTACTAAACATTTAAAAAAGAGTTAATATATATTTTCCTCAAACTATTCCAAAAAATAGAAGAAAAGGAAATCCCCCAAATTCATTCTATGAGGCCAGTAGTACCCTGATACCAAAACCAGATAAAGACACTTCAAATAAAAGGGAACTATAGGTCAATACCTCTGCTGAACATAGATACAAAAATCCTGAACAAAATATTGGCAATCCAAGTCCAATAATACATTAAAAAAATCATTCACCACAATCAAGGGGGATTTATTCTGGGGAAGCAAGGGTAGTTCAGTATTCACAAATCAATCAATGTGATACATCACATCAATAAGAGAAAGTATAAAAAGCATATGATCATTTCAATCAGTGTAGAAAATAAATTGACAAAGTGTAACATCCATTCATGATTAAAACCCTCAACAAAGAAATTTAGAAGGCATATACCTCAACAGAATAAGGGTCACATGTAAAAAACCCACGGCTAACATCATACTCAATCAAGAAAAACAGAGCTTTTCTCTTAAGATCAGGATATCTGCTCTTAACCACTTTTATTCAACAGAGTACTGGATGTTGTTGTATAGAACAACAACGTCTGTTATTCATTTACCTTTATCTGTATAATAATAATGATAATCAGGGGCACCTGGGTTGTATAGAACTACCCTATGATTCAGGGATCACATTACTGAGTATTTGTCCAAATAATAGGACTAGCCATAGCAGTCAGATAAGAGAAAGGAATAAAAGACATACAGATTGGTAAGGAAGAAGTAAAACTAGACGTATTTGTACATGATATGGCACCCTATAGAGAAAACCCTAAGGACTCCACTAAAAATCTACTAGAATTGATAAAAATGAATTCAGTAAAGTCACAGGATACAAAATCAATGTAGAAAGTCTGTTGCCTTTCTATACACTAATAACAAAGCAGCAGAAAGAGAAAACAATTAAGAAAACAATCCCATTTACAACTGCACAATAATAACATACCTAGGAATAAACTTAACCAAGGAAATGAAAGACTTATACTCTGAAAACCATAAGACAATGAGGAAAGAAATTGAAATGACAGAAACAAATGGAAAGATATTCTATGCTCATGGATTGGAAGAACAAGTATTGTTAAAATGTCCATAATACTCAAAGCAATCTACAGATTGATGTAACACCTATCAAAATACCAACAGCATTTTTCATAGGACTAAACAAAACAATCCTAAAATTCTTATGGAACCACAAAAGATCTCAGAAAGCCAAAGCAATCTTGAAAAAGAAAAATAAAGCTATAGTTATTAAAATTCCAGATTTCAAGTTATACTACAAAGTTGTGGTAATTAAAACGATATGGTGCAGAAACAAAAACAGAAACATAGAACAGAACAGGATACAAAGCCCAGAAACAAACCCATGACTATATGCTCAGTTAATCCTAGACAAAGGTAGTAGGAATATGCAGTGAGGAAAAAGCAGTCTTTTCAACAAATGGTATTGGGAAAAATGGACAGCTACATGCAAAAGAATGAATTGGGCCACTTTCTTACATCATACACAAAATGAACTCAAAATGGATTAGAGGCCTAAATGTGAGACCTGAAACCCTAAACATCATAGAAGAGAACATAGGTGGTGGGTAACTTCTTTGACAAGCCACATCAATAGTGTTTTCTAGATAAGTCTTCCGAAGCAAGGGAAACAAAGTTTCAAAAAATAAACCACTGGGACTGCATCAAAATAAAAAAGCTTCTGCACAGCGAAAGAAACAATCAATGAAACTAAAAGACAACTTACTGTTTAGGAGAAGATATTTGTAAATGGGTTATCTGATAAAGGGTTAGTATATAAAATAAATAAAGAACTTCTACAATTCAACACCCCCAAACCAAATAGTCCATTAACAAATGGGCAGAAGACATGAACAGATGGTCAAGAGACACAGGAAAAGATGCTCAGCATCACTCATCATCAAATCAAAACCACAATGAGATATCATTTCATACATGTCAGAATAGCTAAAAACACAGGAAACAAGTCTTGGTGAGGATGTGGAGAAAAAGGAACCCTTGTGCACTCTTGGTGGAAATACATACGAGTACAGTCACTATGGAAAACAGTATGGAGATTCCTCAAAAAGTTAAAAATAGAACTACCCTATGATTCAAGGATCACATTACTGAGTATTTGTCCAAATAATAGATAAATACTATTTCAAAGGGATACATGCACCTTCATGTTTATAACGGCATGTAATAGCCAAATTATGAAAGCAGCCCAAGTGTCTATTGATAGATGAATGAATAAACAAGTGGTTATATACACAATGGAATCTTATTCAGTCATAAAAAGAATGAAGTTTTGCATTTGCAACAACATGGATGGAGCTAGAAAGTATAATGCTGAATGAAATAAGTCTGTGAGAGAAAGAGAAATACCATATGATGTCACTCATGTGGAATTTAGGAATCAAAACAAATGAACGAAGGCAAAAATAGACAAGAGAGACAAACCAAAAAACAGACTTTTAACTATAGAGAACAGATGGTTACCAGAGGGGTGGTTGGTGAGTGAATTAGGTGAAGGAGATTAAGCATACACTCATCTTGATGAGCAGTGAGTAATATTTAGAACTCGTGAATCACTGTATTGTACTCCTGAAACTAATATAACACTGTATGTTAAGTATATTGGACTTAAAAAAAAAGTCAGTGTGTTATTCATTTACCTTTATCTGTATAATAATAATGATAATCAGGGGCACCTGGGTGGCTCAGTTGGTTGAGCATCTGACTTCAGCTCGGGTCATGATCTCATGGTTTGTGAGTTCAAGCCCTGCATCGGGCTCTGTGCTGACAGTTCAGAGCCTGGAGCCTGCTTCAGATTCTGTGTCTCCTTCTCTCTCTGCCCCTCCCCCACTTACGCTCTGTCTCGCTCTCTCAAAAATGAATAAACATTAAAAAAAAAAAATAATGATCATACTCACCTGAAATGGTGTTTGTAGAAACTGAATGAAATAATGTATCTAACGAAGGTTACATCGTCAGTGGCTAGTGATAAATGCTGCCGAATGTTAGTTATTATCAGTAGAGACTTTAGCACAAAACAGTACTTGATGAACATGTTACATTTTCTGTCACTCCCCCCCTTTGAGCCTTTGGTGGTTTGGTTTACCTTGAAAGTTCTAATAGCAGTACGTTAGTTACATGGGACTAAATATATACCCAACAGCCTTAAATATTGTAACTCCACCCAATTAAAGTTTATGTCTCACTCACAAAAAGTCCAAAATGAGTTTTTTGATGGGGCAGCTATGTTCCAAGCTGTGATTCCCATCCTCCGCTGCATCCTCTGCCTTGAGCACAAAGACAAGAAAAGAGCAAGCAGACCATCTCAGGAGGGTTTGAAAATAATTACAAACACAATGCCTTTTTTTTTTTTTTTTTTTTTTTTGGTGCACCTCACAGGTGCTTTTATTCATGCCACAAAGGCAATACGTCTACAAGTGAACAGCAGTGCTCCATGTTCTCCTCTAACAGAGCTTACCTGAGATTTACAGCCAGACTGATGCCCCATCTGATGTGTACTCCAAGTAAAGCTGGTTAATGATGACCCTGAGCAGGTCCAGGACTCAAGGCTTTCAAAGCTTGACTTCTTTCATCAGTGCTCCTGATTTTATGAACGATGATGCCCATCAACCCCACTCCTACCTAAATCTCCTGGTAAACTTGGGTGTGATGGGGCTTCAAGGGGGACCCAGACATTTTCAACAAGGCTTTGAAGCATCTCGGCATAGAAGGCCTGGTTCAGGCCTCCCCAACCTGTACAGCCAAGGACTCGGAACGATCACCGGGTGCCATGTTGCCTAGTGTGTATATCGTTGACTCTGGATAAAGGCTCAGGAACCCTATGTACTTTCTGGTTATATTTAGGTAATTGAAAGTCCAGTAGTCAAAATGTCCAGGATTTTGTAATTAGCAAAGTTGTGAACATGATTTGAAGTTAATTAGTTTTCCCATCGAGAACTGGAGACTGTGACAGGTGGTTTACAGTGGGAAGGGTGAATATAGTCATTAAAGCTTACTATTTCTCATCTCCCCTCCTCCTCACCATTCTGTAAACATTTTAGAAGAAAATAAAGTTTTATCATGTTCAGTATGTGGCTTGATGAATTTTCACAAAGTAAAGCACATTGTAAAAACTCATGTAATGTAGATTCTTCGGGTTTTGTCTGTTATGAAATGTCTAATTTCTTTTTTTCTCTCCTTTCTCTCTCAATATTTTCGATATTTCCCTCCACTCTTTTCTTGATTGCGTGGTTTCTGAGAAGTTGGATGCAGTTTTATCTTTGTTTCGCTATAGGTAATGTGTTTTCACTCTCTTGCTTCCTTCAGGATATATTTTTTTAAATCTTTGATTTTCTGTAGTTTGAAGATGTTCCTAGGTATAGATTTTTTAAAATAATTTTTACATGTTATTTAAATTTTAAATCCAAGTTAGTTAACATGTAGTGTAGTATTGTTTTCAGGAGTAGAATTTAGTGATTCATCACTTAACATATAACACCCAGTGCTCATCCTGACAAGTGACAAGTGCCCTCGTTAATGCCCATCACCCATTTAGCCCATCCCCCCACTCCTCTCCCCTCCAGCAACCCTCAGTCTGGTCTCTGTGTTTAAGAATCACTTATGGTTTGCCTCCCTCTCTCTTTGTATCTCATTTTTCTAGGTGGAGGTTTTTTGACATATATCCTTCATGGTGAACTCTGAATTTCCTGGAGCTGTGGTCTGGTGTCTGATGTTAATTGGGGGGAAATTCTGTCATTATTATTTTAAATATTTCTTCTGTTCCTTTTTTCTTCTCCTTTTGGCATTCTCGTTCTGTGAACGTTACACCTTTTGTAGTTGTCCACAGTCCCTGGAATTCTGTTCTGTATTTTTCATCTTTGTTCTCTTTGCTTTTGAGTTTTTTATCTTTCTATTGCTATATCCTCTAGCTCACTGATTCTTTCCTCAGCCATGTCCAGTCTATATCAACTTATGAAAGTTGGTCTTCATTTCTCTTACAGTGTTTCTTTTGTTTTCTTTGCTTTTTTTTTTTTTTTTTTTTTTTTTTTTTTTTTTTTTTTTTTTTTTTTACCTCTGGTATTTCTTTTTCAGTCTTTCTCAGGATTTCTATCTCTTAGCTTACATTGAACATCTGTTCTCTCATGCCATGTACTTTATCCATTAAAGCCCTTAGCATATTAATCATAGTTGTTTCAAATATCTAATCTGATGATTCCAATTTCCCTGCCATAATGGTGCATATCTGGTGTAGCAAGCATCCTGATGTTTACTCTGCCTCTTCAAACTATATTTTTACCTCTTGGTATGCCTTCTTCACTTTTTCTTCATAATCAGACATGATGTACTGAGTCAAAGCAACTCCAGTGGATAGGCCTTTTAGTGACGTGGGGGTGAGGTGTGGGGAAGGGGAAGCAGTCTATAGAAGTATTATTTTTTAATGTTTTACTTATTTTTTGAGAGAGAAAGAGAGCGAGTGAGCACAAGCCAGGAGGTGCAGAGAGAAAGAGAGAGAGGGGGACAGAGGATCAGAAATGGTCTCTGGGCTGACAGCAGTGAGCCCAACGTGGGGCTTGAACTCACGAACCATGAGATCATGACCTGAGCTGAAGTCTGACGCTCAACCAGCTGAGCCACCCAGGCGCCCAGGAAGCACTCTCTAGTCCTGTGATTAGGTCTCAGTCTCTCAGGGATCCTGTGTGTCTGGACTGTGAACTTTCTCACAAGTGTTTCTCAGGTTTTTTCTCCATTTAGGTGGGACAGGATAGCACCAATAGACTGGTGTTGGGTGTTTACCTTTCCCTAGGCAAACTAGGCTCTGATAAGACCCCAGCAGATTAGTTTCAGGTTAACTATTTTTCCCTGAGGATGGGTCTTGTTATGAAGAACAGAGCGCTCTGGCTTATTTGAAAAATGGTTCCTTATTCTCTCTCCCTGCAGAAAGCCTGTGGGGATTTTCTTTTCTTTTCTTTTCTTTTCTTTTCTTTCTTTTTTTTTTTTAATTTTTTTTTCAATGTTTTTTATTTATTTTTGGGACAGAGAGAGACAGAGCGCGAACGGGGGAGGGGCAGAGAGAGAGGGAGACACAGAATCGGAAGCAGGCTCCAGGCTCTGAGCCATCAGCCCAGAGCCCGACGCGGGGCTCGAACTCACGGACCGTGAGATGGTGACCTGAGCCGAAGTCGGACGCTCAACCGACTGCGCCACCCAGGCGCCCCTTTCTTTCTTTCTTTCTTTGTTTCTTTGTTTCTTTGTTTCTTTGTTTCTTTGTTTCTTTCTTTCTTTCTTTCTTTCTTTCTTCCTTCCTTCCTTCCTTCCTTCCTTTTCCTTCCTTCCTTCCTTCCTTCCTTCCTTCCTTCCTTCCTTTTTTTTTTTTTCCCAGATATTTACTAAAGGAATCTGGCTGAGCTCCTAGAGGTAAATCTCACAATGTTGTGGACCTTCCCTGTGATTGGGTCCCACTGGAGTTTTTAACTCTGAGAGTTGTCCACACTGAGCCTTCAGCAATTAATTCATAAATCACAGTTCAAATTTTCTTACCCCAGCACTGGTTCTTGTGGCAATTTCTTCGTGATTCTCTGCTCTGGGAAGCTGTGATGATCTGTATTCACCCTTCTCTCCGGTCTTGAGGGTCAGCAGTTTGTCCTTGGACCTCCCCTTTCTTAGGGATCCAAGAAGAGTTGTTGATTTTTCACTCTGTTTAGTTTGTACTTACTTGTTGTTGGGACAGAGTGGTGAGTGACTTCGAAGCTTCTTAAACCTTCCTCACCTTCATTACTGATGTGTATTTTCACTTGGTATAGAATTCTAAGCTGTGTGAATTTCAGTAATTATCTATTTTTTAATTCTAGAATTTCCACTTTATTTTTCAAGTTCTCTGGTGAAATTCTCATCTTCACGTGATTTTCCTGAACATACAAATCACAGTTATTTTAAAGTCTGTGCCGGTAGCTCAAATATCTGGATGACCCATATGTTTGTTTCTGTTAATTCCTTTTCTCTTGTGTCTCTTCATATGCTTGGTAATTCTGAACGGAAGGCCAGACATTTTGTTAATAAATATTAGAATCTATGGATACTGTTACGTTTTACCATAAAAGATTCGATTTATTTTCTGGCTAAATGATTAGAGCTGATTTGAGGCTGAGTTTCCAATCCTTGTAAGATGTGGTCCATTTCGGCTTTGTTCTAACCGTGGAGTATGATCCTGCAGAGACTTTGCCCTGAGGTGGACCCTAAACTTCTGAATTGTCCCCCCCAACATGATGCATTGCCAAAAGCTTAGCATCTTAGTTTCCCAGCAACTGCTTTCTGCTCTGTCTCTCCATATTTGGCCACTTTGTCACACATGCTGAGAGATGATGAGATTGATGGAAGTGGTAGAGAAAGTCATGCTCACCTCGGTGATTTGTCACTCGTGGGTAGCATCAGGGTTTCTTAAGTTCCGTCTGCCCTGATAACTGCCATGCCTTCTAAGTTTGCCTTTTGTTTTGCTCTGTTTTCTATTGCATCTAATTTTTCTCGTTGTTCTCTGTTGGAGGACTGGTCTGCCAGAGCTGATACCTTAGATCCAGGAGGGTAGGTTTTAGTGACCAGATCTAGAGGTATGTATGGAAATTTTCAGATTCCGTCGGCCAGGAAAGATCTCGTGGCTCCTCTTAGATGCAAGCTGGGCTACAAATCGGAGCCCTTTCTATGTGCCCAGGAAGAAAAGAGAGCAGTTTAGTGAAAATATAACATGTATTTCTGCTGTAGGCAATGACTTCTGGATTTGTTATATACTTTGGGGATTTCAATTTTGATCTTTATGCATTTTCAGCCCAATTTTTAGCTAATGCTTAAAAGATAGGGAAAGGGGGTCATAGAATAATCTGTGTATATATATATATATATATATATATATATTTTTTTAATTCAATATTTGTTAAATTCCTGTTTTTGTTTGGAGCACTG